>NW_006256901.1:6519676-6923716 GCF_000478725.1 Eutrema salsugineum | reverse complement strand
ACATTTCATTTTCATTTTGCCACGGCCTTAGCTTCTTCCCGTGGAACTCGTGTCTTGTAGAACCGTGTCATCCCACGAACATTGCCCGCTTCACTTGCTTTGCACGGCCAGGTATTTATCCCGTGGCCCGTGGCAACCCCTAGTGTCAAACTCCGAGCCTTGTCCATTCTTCTTGTTCTTTTGCCACGGTCGCCTACGTTCCATGTCACAAGGCCGTGGCATTCGCCGAACATATGCTTCTTTTGCCACAGCCTGGCCTTGAGACCGTGATTATCTCCCTGTGGCAGCACAAAGAGACTTGCCACGCCTTGTTCTTGACTGTGGCCGGTGCCCATGTCAAAGGCCGAGCACAAGCTTGTCTCCATTCCTTCATCTCTTTTCATTCTGCATTCACTTTTCCAAGGGTTCAGACTCACACCTAACACCTGTAGACACTAAACAAACCCATCAAAACATCCTAAAACATTAAAAGAAAGAGATCAAAAGATCAAAATCATATTTACAAAGGATAAACTTGGGGTGTCTCCCAAGAGCACTTTGTTTAAAGTCTCTAAGTTTGACTTTGGAAACCTGATTAACAGGCTGGTGGATCAAGAAGGGGAACTGATGTAGCATCCTCCTTCCCTTGTGAAACTAAGTAATGCTTGATTCTCTGTCCATTCACCACAAATTCCTGACCATTCTTCCCTTCTAAGACAATGGCACCATAAGGTCTCACTTCAAGAACTTTGAAAGGTCCAGACCACCTAGACTTAAGCTTTCCTGGAAACAACTTAAGTCTAGAGTTGAACAGCAACACCAAATCACCATCCTTGAACTCTCTCTTCAGAATCTTCTTATCATGCAGAACCTTGGTCTTCTCCTTATAGATCTTTGAGCTTTCAAAAGCCTCAAGCCTAATCTCCTCAAGTTCATGGAGTTGCATGATCCTTTTCTCCTGAGCTGTCTTGATATCAAAGTTCAGCAACTTCACAGCCCACATAGCCTTGTATTCCAGCTCAACAGGAAGGTGGCAGCTCTTCCCATATAGTAGACTGAATGGTGATGTCCCAATTGGAGTTTTAAAGGCAGTCCTATAAGCCCACAATGCATCATCTAGCCTTTTGCTCCAATCTTTTCTGCTTGAGCTAACAGTCCCCTCAAGAATGGCTTTGATCTGTCTATTGGATACTTCAACCTGGCCACTAGTTTTAGGATGATAAGGAGTAGCTATCTTGTGTTTCACTCCATGCTTTCTCAATAAACCTTTCAGAGTCTTGTTCACAAAATGAGATCCTCCATCAGAGATGACAACCCTTGGGACTCCAAACCTTGGGAAGATAATGCTTTTGAACAGCTTCACTACAACCTTGGAATCATTGGTAGGGGAAGCAATGGCCTCAACCCATTTGGACACATAGTCCACAGCAACAACAATGTACTGATTCCCATAGGATGAAATGAAAGGTCCCATAAAGTCAATCCCCCAGCAATCAAAGATCTCAACTTCTAGAATGGGGTTTTGAGGCATCTCACTCCTCTTAGATATGTTCCCATGCCTCTGACAGGCATCACATGCTGAAACCACCAACTGAGCATCCTTGAACATTGTAGGCCACCAAAACCCACTCTGAAGAACCGTAGCTACAGTCTTGAATGCCCCCATGTGACCTCCAAAAGCAGAACCATGACATTCTTGCAACACAGGTTGCATCTCCTCTTCAGCAAGACACCTTCTATACAGCTGATCCTTGTTCAGAACATAGAGGTAGGGCTCATCCCAATGGTATCTCTGGACATCTCTGAAGAACTTCTTCCTCTTGTAAGCATCTAATTCAGGAGGCTCCACCCCACATGCAAGATAGTTCACTATGTCTGCAAACCAGGGCATCCTCCTTTCTTGAATGCTCTCTACTTCCTCAAACTCCAAGTAGGAATGGAGCACCATCAGAGACTCTTCAGGCAAAGCATCATCTATGGGCACCTTTTCTTCAATCCTCAGCCTTGAGAGATGGTCTGCAGCCCCATTCCCAATGCCCTTATTATCAAGCACTTCCATATCAAACTCTTGGAGCAATAAAACCCATCTTAACAGCCTTGGCTTGGCATCCTTCTTGGTCATCAAATACCTGAGGGCTGCATGATCAGTATATACAATGACTTTTGATCCCACCAGGTAGCTTCTGAACTTATCAAAGGCAAAGACTATTGCCAGAATTTCCTTTTCAGTTGTAGCATACTTCTCTTGGGCAGAGTCAAGTGTTCTACTGGCATAGTAGATCACATGCAGCTTCTTGTCTTTCTTTTGCCCAAGCACTGCTCCAACAGCAAAGTCAGATGCATCTGTCATGACCTCAAAAGGAAGTGACCAGTCTGGTGCCTGAACTATTGGTGCACTAACCAATGCCTCCTTGATCAACTTAAAGGCTTCTTCACATTCAGCATCAAAGATGAAATCCACTTCCTTACACAACAGTCTTGTTAAGGGCCTGGCAATCCTTGAGAAGTCCTTTATGAATCTTCTATAAAACCCTGCATGCCCAAGGAAGCTCCTTATCCCTTTAACTGAAGTGGGGGTTTGCAGGTTCACCATTACTTCTACCTTTGCTCTATCAACCTCAATACCCTTCTCAGATATCTTATGCCCAAGAACTATCCCTTCTTGCACCATGAAATGACACTTCTCCCAGTTCAGCACCAAGTTGTGTTGCTCACATCTCTCCAACACCTGTGTCAAATTAGAGAGACAATCCGAGAAGGAGGAGCCATAGACACTAAAGTCATCCATGAACACCTCAACTTTCTCTTCAATAATGTCAGAGAAAATGTGCATCATACATCTTTGAAAAGTGGCCGGTGCATTACATAAACCGAAAGGCATTCTCCTATAAGCATAAGTGCCATAAGGGCATGTGAATGTTGTTTTCTCTTGATCTCTTGGATCTATGGGAATTTGAAAAAATCCAGAGTACCCATCGAGAAAACAAAAATAAGGATGATTAGCTAGCCTTTCAAGCATTTGATCAATGAATGGTAAAGGGAAATGATCTTTTCTAGAAGCAGAATTCAATTTCCTATAGTCAATGCACATGCGATGGCCGGTTATGGTTCTTTGAGCAATGAGTTCATCCTTATCGTTTTTCATCACTGTGATCCCACCCTTCTTGGGCACAACATGAACAGAAGACACCCATCTTGAGTCAGAGATTGGGTAAATTATCCCTGCCTCAAGAAGTTTTAGTATCTCCTTCTTAACCACTTCCCTAAGGTTGGGGTTAAGTCGTCGTTGATGCTCAATAGAGGACATAGATTGGTCCTCTAGGTGGATCATGTGGGTGCAAATGTCAGGAGAGATCCCTCTAATATCAGCTAAAGAATACCCTATGGCTCTCCTGAACTTTCTTATTTCATTAAGCAATGCACTCTCTTGGTCCTCTAATAGGCTATCATTGATGATGACAGGATAAGTGGAGTTTAAGCCTAAGAAAGCATACCTGAGCCCTGTTGGTAGAGGCTTGAGCTCAACAGGGGGTGCATCAGCCTCATTCCAGTCCTGGTCCAAGCTGCTTTGGCTGGTGACTGATTCCTTGATAGCAAAAACTTCAGAACCACCTTGTTCCAGCTCCAAAAACCTTGTCTCAGGACCCAGCTCTCTTGCATTGTCCAGATACAGCTTATACCCTTCACTTGCTTCAGCTAAGAGCTCATTATCTCCTTGTTCTTGAGTTAGAGCAGCTTGAAGAGGATCCTCAGTGTTCAGCTCCTCAAGCAACTCATCAGCCAACTGATCCATTGTCTCCACATAGAAACATTGACCTTCAATGGTGGGTTTCTTCATCATCTCATTCACATCAAACTTGAGCTTTTCAGACCCAAGTTGAAGCTCTATTATCCCACCTCTCACATCAATAATAGCTCCTGCAGTTGCTAAGAATGGCCTGCCCAAGATAAGAGGATCTACTGGCTCTTCATCCATCTCCAGCACAACAAAATCTGTTGGAACCTCAAAACCACCTATCTTGACAGGTAGATCTTCCAACATACCAACAGGCAATCTAACTGATCTATCTGCAAGGATAAGAGAGATCCTTGCAGGTTTGAAGACTCTAAAGCCTAGCTTCTTAGCTATTGAGAATGGCATCAAGCTGACTGATGCTCCTAGATCACAAAGACATCCAGAGAATAGAAGAGGTCCAATGGCACAAGGGAGTGTGAAACTCCCTGGATCAGTTAGCTTCCTTGGAATGGACTTCTTCTGAATGATAGCACTACATTCATGACTTAGTACTACCATGCCTTGAAGCTCTTTTGTCTTGTTCAGAATGGCATCCTTTAAGAACTTCCCCATCTTTGGCATCATTAAGAACGCATCAATGAGAGGCATTGTGAGTGGCGTCTCCTTGAGTGCCTTCTCAAATACAGCTCTTGCCTTGTCCACTAGTTGCTTCTTGAATCTCCCTGGAAATGGGAGCTTGGGTTGGTATGGAGGTGGTGGCACATATACTTTTTCTGGTTCTGGTTCCTTTGCTACCTCTTTACCCTTTTCTGTCCTTGGTTTCTCAGCAACTTGATCATCTGTTAAGGCTGCCTCCCCCTCAGGTTGATCATTGTCCTCAATGATCACATTGTTGTTCTCAATACCAGGTAACTCCTTTCCACTCCTCAGTGTAATGGCCTTAGCATATTCTTTGGGGTTGGGTTCTGGTTTTCCAGGTAGGTGGCCTTGGTTCCTTGAGCTTGATGCTTGGTTTTGCTTCAGTTCCTTGATTTCCTGTTGCATGGCTGCATTCTGACTAGCAAAGATCTGCTGACCCTGAAGTAGTTGTTGCAGAATACCAACCATATCTGAACCCATCTGTGGCTGTTGTTGAACCGGTGGTGGCTGAAACTGTTGTTGAACAGGCGCTTGCTGTTGGAACTGTGGTGGACCAAACCCTGGTGGTGCCTTTTGCTGCTGTGTATTGAAATTAGGACCCTGAAATGATTGCTGTTGCTGACCAAAACCTTGATTCTGAGCAAACTGATGCTTTGGTTGAAAAGATCCTTGAAAGTTGTTCTTGGGAACAAAGTTCTGTGGAGCTTGAGAATTAGGATACACCGGGTCTTGTGGATTAGCTACATTGGTGTTCCTGTAAGAGAGGTTTGGATTGGCATTACCATACTGATATCTCTGGAACCTCTGATTCCCAATGTAGTTAAGCTCCTCTTGGGTAAGACCCTCTTCACTGATGTTCTCAAAGATCTGAGATGGTTCCTCATACTCTCCAACAAAATGCATTGGCTTGTGAGTTACCAACTTCAACTTGTCTAATTCACTCCTCAACTCCTTAACTTCTCTGGTGAGCCTCTGTTCTGAGCTTGAACCTTCAGACCTATTTGATATGTCATAGTCTTCACCATAAGTATCATTGCTCAATGCTAAGTTCTCCACTAGCTCTAAAGCAGCATGAATTTCTTTACCCAGAAAGTTCCCATTGGAAGCAGTATCCAGCTGGTTTCTAATCTTGGGAAGAGCTCCTCTATAAAGTGTGCTGAGAAGAGAAGCCTCACTAAACCCATGGTGTGGGCATTGGTTTGTGTAGCTCCTGAATCTCTCATATGCTTCACCAAAACTCTCATTTCTGTGCTGAGTGAAGCTAGAGATTTGGTTCCTCAGTTTTGCAGTTCTTGAGGTGGAGAAGAACTTAGCTAAGAATGCTTGCTTGCATTGCTCCCAGGTTTGAATGGAGCCTCTTGGAAGATTCTTCTCCCATTGATGAGCTTTGTCACCAAGACTGAATGGGAATAGCCTTAGCTTGAAGCTGTCTTCTGAAACTCCATTAATCTTGGTCAGATCACACACCTTATCAAACTGATCTAAGTGTTCCAAGGGATCTTTCATTGCTAACCCATGGAACTTTGAATTCTGGACCATATTCAGCAATGATGCCTTCACTTCAAAGTTGTTGTTTTGCACAGGTGGTGCCTGAATACCAGCTCCATACTGATGAGCATTGGCCCTGTCATTCTCTCCAACATAGACTTGGGGTTGCTCATATCTTCTTTGTTGTGGTTGGAAAGGGTGGGGTTGGTGGTGCACTTGTTGTCTTTGCTGAACATTGGCCTGATGCCTCTGTTGATGAGCTTGAGCTTGTCCTTGGTGGACATAAGCTTGTTGGTGCACTTGTTCCTGATGAACATTACCCTGATAAAACCCTTGACCAACTCCATTACCAGCTCCATTTCCTTGAGCCTGTTGCTCATGAACTGGTTGTTCTATATCTACCACGTGATCTCTTTGTTCTTCCATGTCAGCCTGATCAATCTGCCTACCACGTCTGTCCCTTCTCCTCCTTGGTACAAAAAGGTTGATGTTGTCGTTGAGAGGGAAAGGTGGACCACAGCTTCTTGATCTAGACCTGGTGTTCATACACCTGGAATCACAAACAGAACTTGAAAGGAATCAGTAAAAACAAGAAAGTAAGCACTTGATCTCAAGAACAGATCAGAGCTTAATACTAATCAACCACAATTTGGCAACAGCGCCAATTGATAGACAAGACTTTTTAGGGTCTCAGGGCTATCAATCCCCTTGTCAATGTAGCACAAAGAGGTTAATCAATCCAGATGTGGTGTTAGACACTAAACTATGTGATCAAGTTCTTAATTCAAGCAAATAAGAGTGGGTTTTGATTAATCTAGAGACAACTACAAACGTAAACTGGATTAAAGACTAATGACAATGACAAAACAAGAACTAAGCAATGACAAATGATGTGAATATACTATGATGGATGCATGAGATTCTAGACATGATAGTTGATTAGGGTGCTTGGTGCTAAACTAGAAATGCTAATGACAATGATGAGACATGATTCAAATGATTAACACTTTAGCACCCTAACCTACACATCTAGAACCTCATTAAGGTGACTACTCACTAATCATGATCAACACACTAAATCCTTTGCAAGATGTGTTGTTAATCATGATTAGAAGTTTGATTTGATGATAAGAAATGATGGAGGATAAAAAGAAACTTCAAAATCGATCTTAAGCTCTCTAAAACAAAGTGTATTAAGTAGGTTTTCACAAAAGGGGAAAGAAGACTAAAAGTAGATTAAAGGTTCTCTACAAATTAGGTCTAAAAACCTTATAAAGGAGGCTTGGGCGAACCGGGTCAACCCGGAACAAACCGGGTACTGACCTGGCCTTGGTGGGCAAAGATGGGTTTGCCACGGTCTGGTGTGTTCTTGGTGTGACCGTGGCAATCCTGACCGTGTCAAAGTCTTCACTTGTGTTCTTGGTTCCTTTTGATGCCACGGTCTGATCAAGCTTCGTCTGGAACCCGTGGCAAGTCACCGTGTCAAACGCCGAAGATGTGTAAAAGTTGCCACGGTCAAGCTCCTAGACCGTGGCATTCAGATCGTGTCAAAACCCGCATGTATGTGAAATCCTTCCCAGCCAAGTATTTGTTTGCCACGGTCAAGTCTCAGACCGTGGCATTGAAACCGTGCCAAAACCCGAAGCTGTGTAAAAGTTGTCTCCAGCCAATTGTTCATTTTCCACGGTCAAGTCCCAGACCGTGGCATTCAGCTCGTGCCAATCGCCGAAGGTTTGCAGGAGTTGCCACGGTCGAGCCTCAGACCGTGGCATTTAGGCCGTGTCAATCGCCGAATGGTTGCAAAGTTCTTCTCAGCCAAGTGTATGTTTGCCACGGTCAAGTGTAGACCGTGGCATGAAGATCGTGTCATTTGCCGAGGGTGCACAAAAGTTGCCATGGCCAAGTGTGGACCGTGGCATTCCATCGCGGCATGTTTAACTTAGTCATTCTGGGCTGTCTGGACCATCTTGCATTCCGGAGAGTGTAACTTCCTGGAGACTTGTCCGAATTGAGTCATTCCAGTTGCAGAAGACAGAGGACTCATTTATCTCCAACTTTGGTGAAGGAAGCTTTGGTTCTTGGGAAGTGTAAGGCTTCCTGGAGGGCTCATCTTCGCAATGCATTTACACGATCAGAGAGGGCCGTCTATACATATGTCCATTCCGGAGACCGTATCTTCCTGATCATAGCTCCGAACTAGATGATTTTGGATGTTCTGGAAAGAGGACTCAAATATCTCTGATTCTCATGAAGGCCCCGGAAACTGAATCGGCCTGGGAGTACTCCGTCCTTCGCATTTTTCAGAACTCGTCGGCTCGGTCCAAAACAACAGCGATACAGGGGTTCCTTCCGACGAGCTTAACTTCCTGCTCAGGCGTCCGAATTCCGTGATTCTACTTGCTATGAAACCGTGATCAAGTCCTCTCCAACTTCTATGAAGCACCCGCCATCTGAATCGGACCGGAAGGTTCCCCGGACAGGCGATTTCTGAGGCATGTTTGCACCCGGAGATTTTGGCCGATACACTTTACTCGCGGTACATGAAAATGGCCGGTAAACTCTTCCCGCGGTACATAAAAATGGCCGAGAAAGCCTTCCTGGTCAGCGAGAATGGCCGATAACCTCCAAAGACCTCATTTCACCCTTTTTCAAGCCTTGATCACCATTCCACCTCCTGGATCCATCTTTTCAGCTCCAAATGCTCCTGATAAACACTCAAAACATGCAAAGACTCATTGGGACCTAATGCATCTCCTAAGTTCTAAAACAAACCCTAAGGACCTAAAATGCATGAAGTAAAACATGATTTGGAATGATTTATGCAACCTAAATGATGCAAATTATGAACATATCAAGCTACATTCTCCACAAGGTTCATGGCATCATTGACTTCCTTGGTCATGAAATTACCATTTGAAGCAGTGTCCAAGAGTAGTCTAACCTTTGGTAAAGCACCTCTGTAGAAGGTACTTAGCAGCTGACAATCTGAGAATCCATGGTGAGGGCATTGCATGGTATACCCTCTAAATCTTTCCCAAGCCTCACAAAATGATTCATGGTTCTTCTGAATGAAACTTGAGATTTCATTTCTTAACCTTGCTGTTCTTGATGAAGAGAAGAACTTGGTTAGAAATGCTCTTTTGCATTGCTCCCAAGTTGTGACTGATCCTTGAGGTAGAGACTTTTCCCACTAATGAGCTTTGTCTCCTAGAGAAAAAGAAAATAGCCTCAACTTGAAACTGTCATCACTCACTCCATTCATCTTAGTTAGATCACAAACTCTATCAAAGTTGTCAATGTGATCTAATGGGTCTTCTAATGCCAAGCCATGGAACCTGTTTGATTGCACCATGTTGATCAGGCCAGATTTGATCTCAAAATCGTTTTCAGGTGTTGGGGCTTGAATCCCATGTCTTTGACCTTGAGCATTGGCCTCATCACCAGCTCCCACAACTTGTCTTGGACGTGGAGGTGGTGGCTCTTCCTGATTCTGGTGGTTTCCATTACCACCATAAGCCTGTTGCCCTTGATCCATACCCAACCTCTCAATGTGCTCAGCTCTTTCTCTTTGTCTCCTTGCTTGACTTCTGGTGTTCATACACCTGAAAACAAAGACAACACTTGAAAGGTAATCAGTAAAACAAAAGAAAATGACTTGATCTCAAGAAGATCCAAAGTCCTAATGCTAGAATGAACTCTCCAATTGGCAACGGCGCCAAATTGATAGTAAGGTTTTTAAGTCTTAGATGGGTTATCAATCCCCTTGTCAAAGTAGGATAAGGGGTGTCAATCCATATGTGTGGTAGTTAGGCACTAGTTTATAAGACAAGTTCTTAAGTCAAGCTGAATAAAGATGAGTTTGCTGAAACCAGCAACAAGAAAGCATAAACAAGAAACAAACAAGAAATGATTAATGAACTACTAAACAAGCAAGCAAACAAAATGATGATAAAGCAAATGATGAAAGATAAACCTCTAGATGTGATAATTGATTAGGGTGCTTTAGATATTGATTCATGATGCTAAGAACATAATGCAACACTTGCTACTCTTTAGTCTAGGCTTCTTAATCAGATTAATTCATTCCCATGACAATAATTCCTTTGCTAATCACTTAATCAAGTCTAACAACCATTAGATATAATCAAGCAATCAACAAGCATAATGCATCAAGCCTAATGAGTGACCAAACAATCTCTCAACCAAGAAGACTGAATCTTATGCAGAAAGACATAACAAGCAATCACATGATCTCAAACATTTCAACTCAGAACTCTAATCTAGACTAATCCTCTCATGAAGGCATTAATCTCTACACTAATCCACTTTCAAACCAAATTCCCATTTGTGAAATATGAACTAATGAGCATTAAGAAACAGTTCTACTATGTCATTTATGCTTCAAACAAACATTCTCATGGCATTTAAAACATAAACCCTTAAGTTAGCTCTTTCAGGCATTTCATCAAACACTTTTGATGCATGAAATACCTATGAACCCAGATTTCACTTTCCCAAGGAAATCTGGCATTAGGAGCAGCTAACTAAGGAAATGAAATGAGAATCTAAACCCTAAACATCACAAATCAAACATCTAGGCACCCTAATCTACACACCTAGAAGTTTAAAAAGATGACTACTCACTAATCATGAAGAACACATCTAATCCTTTGCAAGAGATGATGTTAATCATGATTAGAAGCAGAAATGAGATGATGAGATGATAAGAAACAGACTTAGATTGATTAAATCCTTGAGATATCTCTTAATCAAAAACGTTTTTACACTAAAAAGGAAAGAAAACTAGAGAGAAACTAAGAGAGAAGATAACATCCCTATGGTTTTTCTCCAAAAAGCTATATATACTAAGTGCTAATAAACCGGGTCGGCCCGGAACAAACCGGGTCCTGACCCGGCTTTAGTGGGTAAAGTGGAAATCCTGCGGGTTGGTCCAGTGTCTCCCAGGTAGCATGCCCAAGTCGCAGTAGATGAAGAACTTGTCTTGTGAGACTTAAATCGCTTTGTCTTAGCCGCACGCCCAAGTAGGAGTGTTTTGCGAGTCTTGCTGCGGCTTAATCTTCTTCTTCTTCAACTCGCAGGACCAAGGCGGTTTCTGGGGAATGTAAAAACCGTGTGGGTTTGTCTCCTTGCTCCCAGCCAGCACGCCCAAGTCGGAGTAGATTGCGAGTGATCATGCGGCTTGGTTCCAGCGTCTCCCAGGTAGCATGCCCAAGTCGCAGTATTGTGAACTTAGCAATTTTCTTGTTCGGGAGCCTCAGACCTCATCCATTGATATCTTACCTGCACTTCTCAACTTGCAGCATCAATTTCCAGGCATTCGTCTTCAGGCCTGCGAGTTAACCAAGTCGCAAGGCTTTCTCGCAGCATTCAGAGCAGCTTGGACCACTTCGCATTCTGGAGAGTGTAACCTCTAAGATAATTGTCTGAATTGAGTGATTCCGGTTGCAGAGGACAGAGGACGCATATATCTCCAACTTTGATGAAGGAAGCTTCGGTGCTTGGGAAGTGGAAGGCTTCCTGGAGGGTCATCTTTGCAGTGAATTTACACGATCAGAGAGAAGCGTCTAGACATGTGTCCATTCCGGAGACCGTATCTTCCTGCTCATAGTTCGAATTGAATACTCGTGGACGTTCTGGAAAGAGGACTCAAATGTTTCTGATTCTCATGAAGGCCCCGGAAACTGAATCGGCCTGCAAGTGCACCGTCCTTCGCATTCTTCGGAGCTCATTGGTTTGGTCCAAAACGGCAGCGAGACAGGAGTTTCTTCTGCCGAGCTTAACTTTCTGCTCACGCGTCCGAATCGAGTGATTCCACTTGCTATGGAACCGTGATCTAACCCTCTCAAACTTTTATGAAGCCTCCGACAGCTGAATCGGACCGGAAGGTTCCCCGGACAGGCGATCATTCTGGAGTATCGGATTGCTCCGGAATGGATGCGAGAGAGGTCGTCTTCCGGTGACCGTATCTTTCAGCTCAGTGCTCCAAATGCCTTTATTCAACCTGTCCTGGGTTCTTGACTCAATTATCTCCAATGTTTCCGAAGACCCTGTAAGCTGAATCGGCCGGCAAGAGCTTCCGGTGACGCGATTTCGGAAATGTATCTGCACCCGGGATTTTTGGCCGAGAGACTTGACCGTGGTACGTGTTTTTGGGCGAGAAAGCTACCCGCGGGAAGGATTTTGGCCGAGAATCTTCGGCCATCAGTACATCATTTTGCCGAGAAACCCAAAATTGCTCCTTTTCACCATTTTTGATAAGTTCAACTCCATTTCTTCATCTGAATCACATCCTCCACTCCAAATAAACTCCAAAAGGACCTGTTTAACACTCCAAAACATGCAAAACTCTCTTGGACCTAATGCAATCTCCTAAGTCCTAAAACAATGCCTAAAGACCTAAAATGCATGTAAATGAGACATGATTTGGACTAGAATATGTACATTAAATGATGCAATTTATGAATATATCAACTCCCCCACACTTATCCTTTGCTTGTCCTCAAGCAAAAAGAACAAATGAGAGAGAGAGGTTGAATGCATTGGGAGCTCATTTTTCCTTTGAAAGAGAAAAGTGACCACTAAGAGAATTCAAGTTCATGCTCAATATGCAATGCAAGACCATACTCTGATGTATCAACTCAACAGTAATCTCCACAAGTTCTCTTATTCCTCAACTCTTTGACATTCATTAAGCTCTTTACCAAGTGGATCAAATGATGCAATGTTCAAACAAGCAAAGTTTGGCTAGGGTGAGGTAATGAGACTAAAATGGTCTCATCAGCGCCTGAGTGGGTTCAATGCAGCAAGGGGATCTCTCTATGAATGATCAAACTTTGGCAGAATGCTAAAGGTAAAAAGCAACCTATGCATACAAGGGCAAGGACTCATCCCACCCCACACTCTACTCAAAGCATTCTCACTTGCTCAACCTCTCAAGAACCTCACTTTCCACACTCATTTTCCTCTCACTAGGGGACTCACTCATCATTTTCACACTCAAGTCTTGGAGTTCAAACTTTACATAGCTCTTTTTCACTTTCTTTTGTAACTTCTAGCCTCTTTTTCTTTCTTTTTAAAACATTTGAGCTCTTGGGCTTCTTTTCTTTTCTTTTCACTTAGAGGCTAGACTTTTTTCTTTTCAAAACAATAGAGCTCACTTTCTTTGACTCAAAACTCCAAGACTGCTTTCTTTTCTTTTTCTATCCCCTAGTTCTCACCATTCTCCTTTTATTTCCACTCATCTCTCCTTTCCACTCACCAACAAGTATTCCCCCACACTTAGTTCTCACCAAATCTCTCAGCTCCTTGATGATGGAACTTAACACTTAATGAGACTTGCCCTTGTCGCTCTAAACCTAACACTTTCTGCTAAGTTTGATCCAAGGTGGCCTTTCAATCACACACAAACATTTGGCTTGAAAGAAGGATGGGTTCAGGGTGAGGAAAACTGATCCAGATGTGGACTCAGCTATTTGAGCTAAGGAAGAGGGTGGTAAAAACAGGATTCTAGCTCAAATATGTATATAGGTATCCACAAACTTATTTAAACAATGCATCACAAGATAATTTCAAGTCAAGTTCAAGGTTTTCACTTATTAGAGTTGAGTTCAATTCAAACTTGCTTCTCAGATTCAAACCATTTCAAGCCTTGCAAGCACAGAAGTCATTTCACAAGCATATTTAATCCAAATTCTCAAAGTGATGTACTCTCAAGGAAAGAACCTATCATTACTCCCAGCAAGATGCAACCTATATGAAAATGCAAACTAGACTCAACCTAAAATGTGAATGCAACTACATGAGCATTTTTTTGTGAAAATTTTTCAGATTTTTCCATTTTTTTGGTTTTTATATGCACTTAGATGAATGCAAAATGAGACTCAAAGTGAAAAGGAAAATAAGAGTAGAATAAACATGATTAGTAAACACAAAACCCCTTGATAACTAAGGTTTTTAGGTCTTAGATGGGTTATCAATCCCCTTGTCAAAGTAGTATAAGGGGTGTCAATCCATATGTGTGGTAGTTAGGCATTAGTTTATAAGACAAGTTCTTAAGTCAAGCTGAATAAAAGATGAGTTTGGGGAAACCAGCAACAAGAAAGCATAAACAAGAAACAAACAAGAAATGATTAATGAACTACTAAACAAGCAAGCAAACAAAATGATGATAAAGCAAATGATGAAAGATAAACCTCTAGATGTGATAATTGATTAGGGTGCTTTAGATATTGATTCATGATGCTAAGAACATAATGCAACACTTGCTACTCTTTAGTCTAGGCTTCTTAATCAGATTAATTCATTCCCATGACAATAATCTCTTTGCTAATCACTTAATCAAGTCTAACAACCATTAGATATAATCAAGCAATCAACAAGCATAATGCATCAAGCCTAATGAGTGACCAAACAATCTCTCAACCAAGAAGACTGAAACTTATGCAGAAAGACATAACAAGCAATCACATGATCTCAAACATTCCAACTTAGAACTCTAATCTAGACTAATCCTCTCATGAAGGCATTAATCTCTACACTAATCAACTTTCAAAAAAAATTCCCATTTGTGAAATATGAACTAATGAGCATTAAGAAACAGTTCTAATATGTCATTTATGCTTCAAACAAACATTCTCATGGCATTTAAAACATAAACCCTTAAGTTAGCTCTTTCAGGCATTTCATCAAACACTTTTGGTGCATGAAATGCCTATGAACCCAGATTTCACTTTCCCAAGGAAATCTGGAATTAGGAGCAGCTAACTAAGGAAATGAAATGAGAATCTAAACCCTAAACATCACAAATCAAACATCTAGGCACCCTAATCTACACACCTAGAAGTTTAAAAAGATGACTACTCACTAATCATGAAGAACACATCTAATCCTTTGGAAGAGATGATGTTAATCATGATTAGAAGCAGAAATGAGATGATGAGATGATAAGAAACATACTTAGATTGATTAAATCCTTGAGATATCTCTTAATCAAAAACGTTTTTACACTAAAAAGGAAAGAAAACTAGAGAGAAACTAAGAGAGAAGATAACATCCCTATGGTTTTTCTCCAAAAAGCTATATATACTAAGTGCTAATAAACCGGGTCGGCCCGGAACAAACCGGGTCCTGACCCGGCTTTAGTGGGTAAAGTGGAAATCCTGCGGGTTGGTCCAGTGTCTCCCAGGTAGCATGCCTAAGTCGCAGTAGATGAAGAACTTGTCTTGTGAGACTTAAATCGCTTTGTCTTAGCCGCACGCCCAAGTAGGAGTGTTTTGCGAGTCTTGCTGCGGCTTAATCTTCTTCTTCTTCAACTCGCAGGACCAAGGCGGTTTCTGGGGAATGTAAAAACCGTGTGGGTTTGTCTCCTTGCTCCCAGCCAGCACGCCCAAGTCGGAGTAGATTGCGAGTGATCATGCGGCTTGGTTCCAGCGTCTCCCAGGTAGCATGCCCAAGTCGCAGTATTGTGAACTTAGCAATTTTCTTGTTCGGGAGCCTCAGACCTCATCCATTGATATCTTACCTGCACTTCTCAACTTGCAGCATCAATTTCCAGGCATTCGTCTTCAGGCCTGCGAGTTAACCAAGTCGCAAGGCTTTCTCGCAGCATTCAGAGCAGCTTGGACCACTTCGCATTCTGGAGAGTGTAACCTCTAAGATAATTGTCTGAATTGAGTGATTCCGGTTGCAGAGGACAGAGGACGCATATATCTCCAACTTTGATGAAGGAAGCTTCGGTGCTTGGGAAGTGGAAGGCTTCCTGGAGGGTCATCTTTGCAGTGAATTTACACGATCAGAGAGAAGCGTCTAGACATGTGTCCATTCCGGAGACCGTATCTTCCTGCTCATAGCTCCGAATTGAATACTCGTGGACGTTCTGGAAAGAGGACTCAAATGTTTCTGATTCTCATGAAGGCCCCGGAAACTGAATCGGCCTGCAAGTGCACCGTCCTTCGCATTCTTCGGAGCTCATTGGTTTGGTCCAAAACGGCAGCGAGACAGGAGTTTCTTCTGCCGAGCTTAACTTTCTGCTCACGCGTCCGAATCGAGTGATTCCACTTGCTATGGAACCTTGATCTAACCCTCTCAAACTTTTATGAAGCCCCCGACAGCTGAATCGGACCGGAAGGTTCCCCGGACAGGCGATCATTCTGGAGTATCGGATTGCTCCGGAATGGATGCGAGAGAGGTCGTCTTCCGGTGACCGTATCTTTCAGCTCAGTGCTCCAAATGCCTTTATTCAACCTGTCCTGGGTTCTTGACTCAATTATCTCCAATGTTTCCGAAGACCCTGTAAGCTGAATCGGCCGGCAAGAGCTTCCGGTGACGCGATTTCGGAAATGTATCTGCACCCGGGATTTTTGGCCGAGAGACTTGACCGCGGTACGTGTTTTTGGCCGAGAAAGCTACCCGCGGGAAGGATTTTGGCCGAGAATCTTCGGCCATCAGTACATCATTTTGCCGAGAAACCCAAAATTGCTCCTTTTCACCATTTTTGATAAGTTCAACTCCATTTCTTCATCTGAATCAAATCCTCCACTCCAAATAAACTCCAAAAGCACCTGTTTAACACTCCAAAACATGCAAAACTCTCTTGGACCTAATGCAATCTCCTAAGTCCTAAAACAATGCCTAAAGACCTAAAATGGATGTAAATGAGACATGATTTGGACTAGAATATGTACATTAAATGATGCAATTTATGAATATATCATATATATATAGATATATATATATATATATGCAAGTTTCATACATGTTTTCAAAATGTTAAGAGAACTGTTATATATTAGTTAGGATGATAGTTAAATTTGTGATCTCTTCTATGGAATAAATTATATAGGTTTTGTTATATACATATAACAATATTCCAATGTGAAACTTAGATTGAAAGTATTTTAGTGCAACTCTTAATCAAAAAAAATTTGTGGTTTGGTGAAGTTATTGGAATTCGTCGTAAAATTGACGCGAATTGACGACATTTGTTCTTCAAGTTATCGTAAAATAATCGTATAATACCATTGAATTAACAATATTCCTGTCCTTACGTGTGTTTCAAAGATCCAAGGAAACAGGTAACTAATGACAGCACAATAAGATGATTTTACGACAAATGTTTATCAAATTGTTGTAAAATCATTGTAATGTTTCACACGGTGTGAATATACCATGTGTCAATGCATGCATGGCTTCGTTTGATGGTTGACATTATACGACGATTTTACGACGATGGTATTGTAAAATCACGGTATAATTATGACAAATGTACGATGAAAAAAAAATATATAAAGAGGGGATTTCCTCCTCTTCGCTCCTTTCTCATTTTTCTCTCTCTACAAATTTTTCTTTCTCTCTAGGTTGCCTCTCCCTCTCCCAGCGATCTTTAAAGTAAATTTTTAAATTTCTTTTTTAAATTTATAATTAGATAGATAAAGAATTTATAGTTTTATAGGATTGTAATTACGATAGGATTGGAAGTTAGATATGATTGGAAGTTAGATAGGATTGTAATTTAGAAAAAAAAATGGATAGGATTGGATTTAATATTAGAAGTATTAACTTAGTTTTCAAATTTTGCAGATTGAGGTATGGCTCCCGTAGGTTTCACTATTTATACATAGCAGAGTTCGTGTAGATCCAGGCCAAAGTAGCAGCCCGTCAGACTCCACTACTGAGTCTGTGATCCCAGAGTCAGCGAAAACACAGCATTGAGGTATGGCTCCTGTAGGCTTCTCAGCATCCGGTTGGTCAACCGGACATAGTACTGCCGCCACCGCCACCACCACCATCACCAACAGCCGCAGCAGCACCATGACCAAGGCCTCCTTAGTCGTATGCAACCGGGTCGTGGCGGCCTGAAGCAATTAGATCTCTGAGAACATTTTGTTACATTTAATAATTTTTTTTATCTTAATTTAATTATATAATATTAACATATTTTTTAATATTTAATTCTGACATAAGTTTGGTATCGATTCATATGTTGCGCGGAGTGTTTCAGATACCATCAAAGGGTTCTTCATAGAACCACATTTCAACTATTCGAAGCTTCACCAAGCCACTATCGACACTTGGTGATGTGATTCTGGAAAACAATAACTACTTGGAGCTGGAACTAGAAGATAGAGAGCAAGAATCTGAGGAGTTAGAAGAACCATTACATGTCTCAAAGGGTCCAATGACTAGATCAAGGTCTAAGAAGCTCAAAGAAGCGTTGGAGCCATAATCAAACGCGGTTTGGATTCAAATCCTGAGGGAATGGAGTAAATCACTGAGAGCTTAGTTGTGATCCAAGTCCTAACGATTTAGTGGACTTGTGATCCAACTCAGTACTCTTTTTTCCCATCTCTAGTTTTGTCCCAATGGGTTTTCTAGAGATGGATTTTTAAGGAGAAAAAGTTGGGTCACCACACCTAAGTCCACGAAGTAGAAGCCCGAGTTGAGTCCATTACAAGAGGAGCGTCTAAGTCTAGATTCAAACTTGCCAGCTTGTGTTTTTTTTTTTCAAGATATTTTAATGTTGCCAGACTATCTCTTCTCCTTCTTTATATTATCTTGTAAACCCATATTATCGATCATCTTATCTTTTATTCTCAAACTCTTTTCAAAGAATAAGATCTTTTTTGTTGGTGTGTTATATTCTTCGAACAAACTTTGAATCAACTCTGTGTGTCTCATACCACTAAGGAGATTCAAGTTGGCGTATCAATATTGATCTTGCAGCTCTTGTGTGTGTCCATTCACTTCCACCATCCTTGAATCAAGCTTCGTTTGATTCCAAGGCCCATCCCCTTTTTATTTCTAGTCGTTAGAGTGTCGATCAAGGGCAAATCCTACTCAGGATCACATCAAGTGTTATCAGAGCACTATTCTAATCAATGGGTCGACGAGTATCAGGTTGTGTCGATTCATCTTTGTGTTTCCTCTCTGATTTTCATCATCATTTTGTAGGAGAAAACTTTAGAATTCATTACAACAAAATTATTATAACCGTTTATGCTAGATCAGTTAAAGGATTTGATTGGTTGCATCACAAAACACATAGATCGAACTGTTATGTGCATTAATTTGATCATTCACATCACTTTTACACTAGTTTGTTTTGTCTCTTCGGTTTCTATCATAGACTTATTCTTCTAAATGTAGAAAGTGTCATTTATAGCCGATCCTGAACTTGGTCTATAGAAGTTGAATAATTCTGTGTGAATCACGAAGAGTCATACTTGTATCTTAGTCTAAAACAGAATTGATTGCTGGTGATTTCTGTTTTGTGTTTTGATTTTAGGAAAATCATGGGAGAATATGAGGAAACCAGTCATCAGCGAGACAATATGCTTCTGATGGAGGCTATGACCGCAAAGATGAAAGAAGCAATGGCTGCTCAATTCGAGTTTTTCAAACAAGAGATGCAACAACTTTCAGATGCGAAAACAGACCAAGAACCTAGGAGAAGGAACCATGAGCGACCTCCTGAGAAAACTAGAGAGCATCTCAGACCACCAAGAGATGATGCTTCAGAAGCATACTATAGTCGTGATAGTAGTTCCTCAAGAAGCTAACCTAGACGCCATCGAAGAGCAAGGGAAGAAGCCATACCACCCGAAAATACCTTAGGAGGCCCAAACTTCGAATCCCTCCTTTCCACGGCAATAATGATCCCGACGCTTATCTAGAGTGGGAAAAGAATATTGAATTGGTATTGAACTGCCAACATTACACCAAGATCAATATAGTGAGGGTTGCAGCTACTGAGTTCTACGACTATGTCCTAAGTTAGTGGGATCAGTTGGTTACTTCTAGGAGAAGGAATGGAGAATATCCTTTTGAGAGCTGTCAATAAATGAAAACTATCATGAGGAAAAGGTTCGTGCCGAGTCATTACCATAGGGAGTTGCATCAGAGGATCAGAAAGCTTACTCAAGGGAACCGATCTGTTGAAGAGTACTTTCAAGAAATGGAAACCCTTATGCTAAGAATTGATATCACCGAAGATAGAGAAGCCACTATGTCAAGGTTTCTATGAGGTTTGAACCGAGACATACAAGATCTACTTGAAATGCAACATTATGTGGAAATAGATGAAATGTTGCACAAGGCATCCTCATCGAACAACAACTTAAGAGGAAACCCGTCTCTAAACCAAGTTATGGAGTTGGAGCCGTGTAATCAAGACCTAGTTATCAGAAAGAGGAAAAGCCAATCTCATATCAAAGAGAAGTAAAGCAACTTGTGGTTCCTAAATTCGAAACAAAGCCATATGTGTCTCATCAAGACAACAAGGGCAAAGCAGAGGTTTCGACAAACCGATCCTGAGATGTCAAGTGTTTTAAGTGTCAAGGCCGAGGCCATTACGGTAACGAGTGTTCCAACAAAAAGAGTTATGGTTCTACTGGACATGGAGATATTGAGTCCGAAGAGGAAGCTTCAGAACCTGAGCCCATGACCGAGTATGAGGAGATCCGGCTCAAGGATCATTGCTAGTTGCCAGAATATCTCTAAGTGTTCAAACAAAAAATAATGAGCAAGAGCAAAGAGAGAATTCGTTCCACACTCGATGTGTTGTCCAAGGGAAAGTTTGTAGTCTTATCATCGATGGAGGCAGCTTGCACCAATGTTGCAAGTGAGGCTATAATTAAGAATCTTGGGTTAAGTGTAAAGAAACACCCAAAGCCTTACAAGATTCAGTGGCTAAATGCGAGTGGTGAACTGAAAGTGAACAGCCAAGTCTCAGTCCCTATAGCCATTGGTCAATGTGAAGATGAAGTTCTCTGTGATGTGTTACCTATGGAGGCTGGGCACATCCTTTTTGGACGACCCTGACAATCTGATAGAAGAGTTATACATGATGGGTTTACTAATAAACATTCCTTTGTTTTTAATGGCAAGAAAACCACTTTGGTTACTTTGACGCCTCAAGAAGTGTATCAAGATCAACTGCAACTCAAACAAAAAGAGAAGCCTCCAACTAAACCATCAAACTTATTCTTAAGAGCTGGTGATGTTAAGAGAGCCTTGATATCCAAGAAACCGATTCTCTTATTTGTTTTTAAAGAATCTGTTGCTAGTATTACTAACATCACACCGGTGCTACCGAGTGAAATGGTAGATCTCTTGCAGGCTTATAAAGATGTATTTCCCGAAGATAATCTAAAAGAGTTGCCATTTATTAGAGGCATATAACATCAGATAAACTTTGTGCCAGGAACTTTTTTGCCTAACAGACCAGCTTATAGGACTAATCATGTGGAGACTAAAGAACTACAACGACATGTGAATGAACTCATGGAGAAGGGCCACATCAGAGAGAGCATGAGACCTTGTGTTGTACCTTTGTTGCTGGTGCCAAAGAAGGATGGGAGTTGGCGCATGTGTGTCGATTGCAGAGGAATTAACAACATAACACTTAAATATCGACTTCCTATCCTTAGGCTAGATGATATGCTCGATGAATTGCATGGCTCTAGCATCTTTTCTAAGATAGATTTAAAAAGTGGCTATCGCCAGATTAGAATGAAAGAAGGTGATGAATGGAAAACCACTTTTAAAACTAAACATGGTCTTTATGAGTGGTTAGTCATGCCCTTTGGACTCACCAACGCCCCTAGTACTTTCATGAGATTGATGAACCATGTTCTTAGGGCATTTATAGGTGTTTTTGTGTTAGTCTACTTTGATGACATCTTGATCTATAGTAAAAACCTAGGCGATCATGTTATACACTTGAAATCGGTTTTAGATGTGCTTAGAAAAGAGAAACTGTTTGCCAACTTTAAGAATGTACCTTCTGTACTGACAATCTGGTGTTTTTAGGCTTTGTTGTGAGTGCAGATGGAATCAAAGTCGATGTGGAGAAAGTGAAAGCTATTAAAGAGTGGCCAAGTCTTAAAACTGTGAGTGAGGTCAGGAGTTTTCACGGTTTAGCCGGATTCTATAGAAGATTTGTGAAGGACTTTAGCACTCTTGCTGCTCCACTGACCGAAATCATAAAAAAAGACGTTGGGTTCAAGTGGGAGCAAGCACAAGAGGAAGCATTTCAGGCCTTGAAGGATAAGCTAACTAATGCTCCCCTCTTAATTCTTCCTGATTTCCTTAAAACCTTTGAAATCGAATGTGATGCTTCAGGCATAGGTATTGGTGCTGTTTTGATGCAGGAAAAGAAGCCTATTGCATTCTTTAGTGAGAAACTTGAAGGCGCCACATTGAATTACCCCACAGATGATAAGGAACTCTATTCCTTGGTTCGAGCACTACAAATGTGGCAACACTATCTCTGGCCTAAGGAGTTTGTTATACACACGGATCATGAATCTCTCAAGCATTTGAAGAGGCAATAGAAACTTAATAAGAGACACGCCTGGTGGGTAGAGTTCATAGTAACATTTCCATACGGTATCAAGTACAAACAAGGTAAGGACAATGTAGTTGCCGATGCATTATCTCGGAAGTATACCTTGATCTCTACTCGTAATGCAAAACTCAAAGGATTTGAGCAACTTAAACATATATATGCATCAGATTCTGATTTTGGAGAGAGGTATCAATCTTGTGAGAAGTTTTCCAAAGACCATTACTTTAGTCAAGATGGTTTTCTTTTCTATGACAATCGCTTGTGTATTCCTAACTGTTCTATTCGAGTTTATCAGGGAAGCACACAGAGGAGGCCTTATGGGGCATTTTGGTATTGCCAAGACTTTGAAAGTGATGCAGGATTACTTCTACTGGCCACACATGAAAAGAGATGTGGAGAGAATCTGCGAAAGATGTGCAACTTATAAACAGGCTAAGTCTAAGGTTAAGCCTCATGGTTTGTATTCTCCCTTATCTATTCCTTCTCATCCTTGGAATGAAATCTCTATGGACTTTGTGCTTGGGTTGCCTAGGACTAGAACAGGAAAAAATTCCATATTTGTTGTAGTACAGAGATTTTCAAAAATGGCTCACTTGATTGCATGCATTAAGACAGATGACGCATCTCATGTAGCTAATTTGTTGTTTAAAGAGGTAGTTTGTTTGCAAGGTATGCCCAGAACCATTGTTTCTGATCGTGATACTAAGTTTCTTAGTTATTTTTGGAAAACATTATGGTCTAAACTAGGAACTAAGCTTCTGTTCTCTACTATATGTCATCCTCAAACTGATGGGCAAACTGAGGTAGTCAATAGTACTCTGTCTACTTTGTTACGTGCATTAGTCAAAAAGAATCTTAAATCATAGGAAGAATGCTTGCCACATGTGGAGTTCGCCTATAATCACTCAATGCATACTGCTTCTAAGTTCTCTCCATTTGAAATTGTTTATGGCTTTAATCCTTTAAATCCTTTGAATCTGACTCCTATCCCTTTGAGTGAAAGAGCGAGTCTTGATGGACACAAGGAAGCAGATTTAGTAAAACAGATCCATGAGAAAGCCCAGAAAAATATAGAAGAGGACTAAGCTTTATGTTGAGCAAGCCAACAAGAATCTGCGACAGATGATATTTAATGTTGGCGACCAAGTCTGGGTCCATCTGAGGAAAGAAAGATTTCCAGCTGAAAAGCGATCCAAGCTTATGTCGAGGGTTGATGGTACATTCAAGATTACAAAGAAGATTCACAACAATGCTTAACAACTTGATCTCCGAGCTAAGTATAACATCAGTCCTAGCTTCAATGTTTCTGATCTCGCTCCTTTTCTTGCAGATGAACCAGATTTAAGGTCAAATTTTTTACAAGAAGAGGGGGATGATGTGATTCTGGAGAGCAATAACGACTTGGAGCTGGAACTAGAAGATGGAGAGCAAGGAGCTGAGGAGCTAGAAGAACCATTACATGTTTCAAAGGATCCAATGACTAGATCAAGGTCTAAGAAGCTCAAAGAAGCCGTTGGAGCCATAATCAAACACTGTTTGAATTCAAATCCTGGGGGAAAGGAGTACATCACCGAGACCTTAGTTTGATCCAATTCCAAACGACTTAGTGGACTTGTGATCCAACTTTGTACTCATTTTCTCCATCTCTAGTTTTGTCCCAATGGGTTTTCTAGAGATGGGTTTTTAATGAGGCAAAGTTGGGTCACCACACCTAAATCCACTAAGTAGAAGCCTGGGTCGAGTCCGTTACAAGAGGAGCGTCTAAGTCTAGATTCAAACTTGCCAGCTTGTGTTTTTATTTCCGAGATGATTTAATGTTGCCAGACTATCTCTTCTCCTTCTTTATATTATCTTGTAAACCCATTGTATCGATTATCTTATCTTTTTTTCTCAAACTCTTTTCAAAGAATAAGATCTTGTTTGTTGGTGGGTTATATTCTTCGAACAAACCTTGGATCAAGGGCAGATTCTACCCAGGATCACATCACTTGGTACAAATATTTCGCGGTAAGTTGATATTTTTTTCTAAAAAGAATTTATTTATTATAACATTAATTAAAATTTTTAAGTTATTTCTAAAGATTTTTCATGTTTTATAGCAAAAATGGCATTGGGAACTAGCTATTTACAGTTTTCAAACGAAGGTGAAGTTCCGCCTGATAGTAAGTTTTTAGCCCACTAAGGTCAATTAACCTCTTGTGTTGTAGCACTTGAGGGTCAATCCAAATGGAGATTATCTAGACACTAAGACTATGAGGATCAATTCTTAATCCAAGTCTAACTAAACAGATGAGTTGGTAACCAAGATTATCTAAAAGCATATAATAAAACAAGCAAGAACAAACAATAATTAAGAATTAAACAAGCAAGAGAAACTAAACAAACACTCAAATTCAAATAAAGAGAAAGCTAAACCTCTAGATGTGATCATTGATCAGGGTGCTTTAAATGTGAATTCATGATGCTAAGCAAACAATGCAACACTTGCAAATCTTTAGTCTAGACTTCCAATTCAGATTAATTCATTCTCATGACAGAAATCCCTTTGTTAATTACCAATTCAAGACTAATTCCCATTAGATGAATAAACAATCAACAACCATAAGGGTCCAAGTCTAAAATGACCAGACAGCCTCTTTGTGCATCAAAATAAGAGCTAAGAAAGACTGAATCTTATACAGAAAGATAAAGCAAGCATCACATGATCTCAAATTCCAATTAACTTAGAACTCTAATCTAGATTAATCCTCTCAAGAAGGCACTAACCTCTACACTAATCCATTTTCAAACCAAATCATCATTTTTGAAATATGAATCAATGAGCATTTAGAAACAGTTCTAATATGTCATTCGTGCATTTAACAATCATTCCCATGATGAAAAAGGCATAAACCCTTAAGTTAGCTCATTCAGGCATTTCATCAAACACCGTGTGGGTGGAGAAATGCCTAAGTTCTAGATCAAGCTTATAATGAGAGATCTAGCATTAGGATCAACTAACTAAGGAAAGGAGAAGAGAATCTAAGCTTAAACAATCATTAATCTACATCTAAGCACCCTAATCTACACACCTAGAAGCTTAAAAGAAGACTACTCACTAATCATGATGCAAAAACACCATTTCCTTTGCAAGAGGTGATGTTAATCATGATTAGAAGCAAAGATAAGAAGATGAGATGATAAGAAACAGACTTAGATTGATTAAATCCTTGAGATGTCTCTTAACAAACTCGTTTTTTTTATCAAAAGGGGAAAGAGAAACAAGAGAAAACAAAGCTTAGTCCTTGGGAAAAAAACCCTAAAAACTTTTTATATCTCTCTAAAAACGAACCAGGTCAGCCCGGAAAAAACCGGGTCCTGACCCGGCTTTAGTGGGTAAAGTGGGGAATGTGCGGGTTGGTCCAGTGTCTCCCAGGTCGCATGCCCAAGTCGCACAGGTGAAGAACTTGTCTTGTGAGGCTTCAATCGCTTGGTTTTAGCCGCACGCCCAAGTAGGTGTGTTTTGCGAGTCTTTGTGCGGCTTAATGTTCTTCTTCTTCAACTCGCAGGACCAAGGCGGTTTCTGGGAATGTACATGTGCGACTTGGTCATCTCTTAGTCCCAAGCCGCATGCCCAAGTCGGAGTAGATTGCGAGTGATCGTGAGGCTAAGTTTTAAGCGCGGCCAACTCGCATGCCTAAGTCGCATGATTGTGGACTTAGCATTTTTCTTGCTTGGGAGCCTCAGAACTTATCCAGTGATATCTTACCCGCACTTCTCAATTCGCAGAATCAATTTCCAGGCATTCATCTTCAGGCCTGCGAGTTAACCAAGTCGAAAGACTATCTCGCAGCATTCAGAGGAGCTTGGACCACTTCGCATTCCGGGAGGCGTAACTTCCAGGATATTGGTCCGAATCGTGTGATTCCAGTTTCAGAGGACGGAAGACTCATATATCTCTAACTTTGGTGAAAGAATCTTTGGTGCTTGGGAAGTTGAAGGTTTCCTGGAGGGCACATCTTCGCAGTGCATTTACACGATCAGAGAGAGGCGTCTAGACATGTGTCCATTCCGGAAACGTTAACGTCTAGCTCATAGCTCCGAATTGAATAATCTCGGACGTTTTGGAAAGAGGACTCAAATATATCTGATTCTCATGAAGGCCCTGTAAACTGAATCGGTCAGGATGTGCACCGTTCTTCGCATTCTTCGGAGCTCATCGGGTCGGTCCGAAACGGCAGCGAGACAGGAGTTCCTTCCGACGAGCTTAACTCTCTGCTCACGTGTCCGAATTCCATGATTCCACTTGATCTGGAACCGTGATCCAACCCTCTCTAACTTTGATGAATCACCCGACAGCTGAATCGGACCGGAAGGTTCCCCGGACAGGCGATTTCGGAAACGTGTCTGCACCCGAAGATTTTGGCCGAGAAATTCATTAGCCGGTACGCGTTTTGGCCGATGAATCAACCCGCGGTACGTGAGAATGGCCGAGAAAACCTTGCTGCAGTACGTGAGAATGGCCGAGAACCTCCAAAAACCCATTTTCACCATCTTTCAAGCCTTGATCACCATTCCACTTCCTGGATTCATCTTTTCAACTCCAAATAGCTCCAAATACACCTGATAAACACTCAAAACATGCAAAGACTCATTGGGACCATATGCAACTCCTAAGTTCTAAAACAAACCCTAATGACCTAAAATGCATGAAATAAAACATGATTTGGAATGAAATATGCAACCTAAATGATGCAAATTATGAACATATCAACTCCCCCACACTTATCCTTTGCTTGTCCTCAAGCAAAAACGAACAAATGAGAGGAAAAGGTTGAATGCATTGGGAGCTCATTTTTCCTTTGGAAAAGAGAAGTGACCACTAAGAGAATTCAAGTTCATGCTCAATATGCAATGCAAGACCATACTCTGATGTATCAGCTCAACAGTAATATCCACAAGTTCTCTTATTCCTCAACTATTTGACATTCATTAAGCTCTTTACCAAGTGGATCAAATGATGCAATGTTCAAACAAGCAAAGTTTCGCTAGGGTGAGGTAATGAAACTAAAATGATCTCATCAGCGCCTGAGAGGGTTCAGTGTAGCAAGGGGATCTCTCTATGAATGATCAAACTTTGGCAGAATGAAAAAGGTAAAAAGCAACCTACGCATACAAGGGCAAGGACTCATCCCACCCCACACTCTACTCAAAGCTTTCTCACTTGCTCAACCTCTCAAGAACCTCACTTTCCACACTCATTTTCCTCTCACTAGGGGACTCACTTTTCATTTTCACACTCAAGTCTTGGAGTTCAAACTTTACATAGCTCTTTTTCATTTTCTTTTGTAACCTCTAGCCTCTTTTTTCTTTCTTTTTTTTTTCTAAAAACATTTGAGCTCTTTGGCTTATTTTCTTTTCCCTTCACTTAGAGGCTAGACTCTTTCTTTTCAAAACACTAGAGCTCACTTTCTTTGACTCAAAACTCCAAGACTGATTTCTTTTCTTTTTTTCTATCCCCTAGTTCTCACCACTCTCCTTTTTCCACTCACCAAAAAGTATTCCCCCACACTTAGTTCTTGCAAAATCTCTCAGATCCTTGATGATGGAACTTAACACTTAATGAGACTTGCCCTTGTCGCTCTAAACCTAACACTTTCTGCTAAGTTTGATCCAAGGTGGCCTTTCAATCACACACAAACAATTGGCTTGAAGGAAGGATGGGTTCAAGGTGAGGAAAACTGATCCAGATGTGGACTCAGCTATTTGAGCTAAGGAAGAGGGTGGTAAAAACAGGATTCTAGCTCAAATATGTATATAGGTATCCACAAGCTTATTCAAACAATGCATCACAAGATAATTTCAAGTCAAGTTCAAGGTTTTCACTTATTAGAGTTGATTTCAATTCAAACTTGCTTCTCAGATTCAAATCATTTCAAGCCTTGCAAGCACATAAGTCATTTCACAAGCATATTTAATCCAAATTCTCAAAGTGATGTACTCTCAAGGAAAGAACCTATCATTACTCCCATTTGCATATGATGCAACCTATATGAAAATGCAAACTAGACTTAATCCTAAATGTGAAATGCAACTAGAATGAACATTTTTTTTTTTTGTGAAATTTTGTTTTGATTTTTCAAATTTTTTGGGTTTTATATGCACTTAGATGAATGCAAAATGAGACTCAAAGTGAAAAAGAAAAATAAGAGCAGAATAAACATGATTAGTAAACACAAAACCCCTCCCCCACACTTAAATAACACAGTCCCTTGTGTTATAAAAGCATGAGAAAGAGGAAAAATCAAACATGAAATGCAAAAGATAAAGAAAAATGCTAAATGCTCATTTACAAGTGTTTGGAGTGATACCTGATGTGGTTCTTATGCAAAAGGGGAGTGAGTATCTGCACCAGATGAGGCCAGACATCACTGGAGATGGGTTTGGCTTGGCCTGAACTCCCTTGTGCGGCATGGTTTGTCTTGACCAACTCGCACACCCAAGTAGGTGTGAATTGCGAACATGTGTGCTAGATGGGACCTGACCTTGTCCAACTCGCACACCCAAGTAGCACACCAGGCGGCTCACCAGTTTTCATTCCTTAAGTCCTTCCTCAGCTTGTTCACAGACTCCTTTTCAATTTGTCCTTGGACCACAGCATTCCTAAGTCACCTTAGACCTGAAAACACTTCACAAAACCCATCAAAATATCCTAAAACATGAAAAAGAAGAGAAAAGATTAAGAATATTATATACAAGGATAAGCTTGGGGTGTCTCCCAAGAGCACTTTGTTTAAAGTCACTAAGTTTGACTTCTTACATTCTTTTTAGTGAGGGAGAGGAGGAGCTTTGATGCTCCTGGTCTTGTCCATGAATTCAAGCATGAGGTCCTTGTTCATCAGCTCTTGGACACCATCAGATCCTTTGTCTATGAACTCTGGTGTGAGGATAGCTCTGACTTTGGCAAATGGTCTTGATCTTCCATTGCCTTTAACCTTGTATTCCACAGCTCCACCATCAAACTTCCATGGAGTGAGAGTTAAGACTTGAGAAGAGGACCCAAGAGTGAATGATTTGGTGCTTGTTGGGTTCTTGTCTTGAGACCCTGAACCATTGCTTTTGTTGCTGCTGACCTCCTTCTCACTTGGTGTAGGAGAAAAATATTCCAAGCCAGCTTTATCATCACTAAAGAAATCTCCTTCAAACTCAAGATCAGGTCTTACTAAGGATTCTTTCTTCTTCTCAACAGATGCAAGGGGTTGAGCTTCTTCTATAGTTCCAATACTCCCCACATACTTCATCTCATAGTGTTTCAACTCATCAGAATCATCAGATATAACTCCACAAAACCCAGCAAGAGGAGGCTTAAGAGGATAAGATACTTCATCATCTACCTTAGCAAGCACCACTCTTTGAGTATCAAATTCCATCCTTGCTCCTGTGGTGTTCAGAAATGGAGTTCCAAGCAAAAGAGGTAGCTCTTTTGTCTTCTTCATTCTTCATAACTACAAAATCTGTTGAAACTGTGCATTCACCAATTTTCAATGGGTAGTCTTCAAGGATTCCATATGGTTTCTTTGAGGATGAATCTCCAAAGGTGATTGACATGGGGTGATACTTAAGAATCTTGATCCCTAGTCTCTCCACCATGTCTAAAGACATTACACTGATGCTTGATCCAGAATCACACAAAGCATTGTCCACTTTCAAATTTCCAAGAGAGCATGAGATGGAGAACTTTCCTGGGTTGCCTAACTTGGGAATAGATTTGGGTCTCACCCTTGTTGAGCCAGTGCTAGAGACTCCATCAGATGTCCTTCCTTGAACCATTCTCTGATCCTTTCCTCTAGCAATCTCAGAATCATTCTTTTTCATATCAAAACAAGCTGCCTCCCCACCTTCTTTCTCAATGTCCTCATTGATATCACAGAACAGGAAGTCAAACTCCTCTACGATGGCGTCCTCATCAACTTGTGTTAGGCACTTTGCACTTGAAACATTGCCATGGAGAAGATCCTCAATTTCTTGGACAGCAGCATGGTTCTCATCATTTGAGAGGATGGCATTGCAGTATTCTGTTGGATGTGCAACTGATGTCCCTGGTAAAGATCCTTGAGCTTGAGAACTGCAGTGGCCCTTGTTGTTCTCTAGAGTCTTGACTTTGGAAGCCAATGTTGAAAGCTGAGATAGAAGATCAGAATAACTGCAATCCACCTTGGTGTTAATCTCTGCCATTTTCTTGTTAAAGTCCATGGCACCACTTGCTTGACTTTGGAGAATTTGCTGGAGCAGGTTATGCACTTCTTGATCCTTATTCCCTGAGTTCTTTTGGAGGCTTTGCTGTTGGGGAGGGACAAAACCATGCTGGTTATTGATGTGAGAGTGAAAGTTCTGGGTCAATCCAAATTGATAGTAAGTTTTTAGCCCACTAAGGTCAATTAACCTCTTGTGTTGTAGCACTTGAGGGTCAATCCAAATGGAGATTATCTAGACACTAAGACTATGAGGATCAATTCTTAATCCAAGTCTAACTAAACAGATGAGTTGGTAACCAAGATTATCTAAAAGCATATAATAAAACAAGCAACAACAAACAGTAATTAAGAATTAAACAAGCAAGAGAAACTAAGCAAACACTCAAATTCAAATAAAGAGAAAGCTAAACCTCTAGATGTGATCATTGATCAGGGTGCTTTAAATGTGAATTCATGATGCTAAGCAAACAATGCAACACTTGCAAATCTTTAGTCTAGACTTCCAATTCAGATTAATTCAATCTCATGACAGAAATCCCTTTGTTAATTACCAATTCAAGACTAATTCCCATTAGATGAATAAACAATCAACAAGCATAAGGGTCCAAGTCTAAAATGACCAGACAGCCTCTTTGTGCATCAAAATAAGAGCTAAGAAAGACTGAATCTTATACAGAAAGACAAAGCAAGCATCACATGATCTCAAATTCCAATTAACTTAGAACTCTAATCTAGATTAATCCTCTCATGAAGGCACTAACCTCTACACTAATCCATTTTCAAACCAAATCATCATTTGTGAAATATGAATCAATGAGCATTAAGAAACAGTTCTAATATGTCATTCGTGCATTTAACAATCATTCCCATGATGAAAAAGGCATAAACCCTTAAGTTAGCTCATTCAGGCATTTCGTCAAACACCTTGTGGGTGGAGAAATGCCTAAGTTCTAGATCAAGCTTATAATGAGAGATCTAGCATTAGGATCAGCTAACTAAGGAAAGGAGAAGAGAATCTAAGCTTAAACAATCATTAATCTACATCTAAGAACCCTAAACTACACACCTAGAAGCTTAAAAGAAGACTACTCACTAATCATGATGAACACACCATTTCCTTTGCAAGAGGTGATGTTAATAATGATTAGAAGCAAAAATAAGAAGATGAGATGATAAGAAACAGACTTAGATTGATTAAATCCTTGAGATATCTCTTAACAAACTCGTTTTTTTAACAAAAGGGGAAAGAGAAACAAGAGAAAACAAAGCTTAGTCCTTGGGAAAAAAACCCTAAAAACTTTTTATATCTCTCTAAAAACGAACCGGATCAGCCCGGAACAAACCGGGTCCTGACCCCCGGCTTTAGTGGGTAAAGTGGGGAATGTGCGGGTTGGTCCAGTGTCTCCCAGGTCGCATGCCCAAGTCGCATAGGTGAAGAACTTGTCTTGTGAGACTTAAATCGCTTGGTTTTAGCCGCACGCCCAAGTAGGTGTGTTTTGCGAGTCTTTGTGCGGCTTAATGTTCTTCTTCTTCAACTCGCAGGACCAAGGCGGTTTCTGGGGAATGTACATGTGCGACTTGGTCATCCCTTAGTCCCAAGCCGCATGCCCATGTCGGAGTAGATTGCGAGTGATCGTGCGGCTTAGTTTCAAGCGCGGCCAACTCGCATGTCTAAGTCGCATGATTGTGGACTTAGCATTTTTCTTGCTCGGGAGCCTCAGACCTTATCCAGTGATAGCTTACCCGCACTTCTCAACTCGCAGCATCAATTTCCAGGCATTCATCTTCAGGCCTGCGAGTTAACCAAGTCGCAAGACTATCTCGCAGCATTCAGAGGAGCTTGGACCACTTCGCATTTCGGGAGGCGTAACTTCCAGGATATTGGTCCGAATTGTGTGATTCCGGTTTCAGAGGACAGAAGATTCATATATCTCCAACTTTGTTTAAAGAAGCTTCGGTGCTTGGGAAGTGGAAGGTTTCCTGGAGGGCTCATTTTCGCAGTGCATTTACACGATCAGAGAGAGGCGTCTAGACATGTGTCCATTCCGGAAACGTTAACTTCTTGCTCATAGCTCCGAATTGAATGATCGCGGACGTTATAGAAAGAGGACTCAAATATCTCTGATTCTAATGAAGGCCCTGTAAACTGAATCGGTCTGGAAGTGCACCGTCCTTCGCATTCTTCGGAGCTCATCGGGTCGGTCCGAAACGGCAGCGAGACAGGAGTTCTTTCCGACAAGCTTAACTCTCTGCTCACGTGTCCGAATTCCATCATTCCACTTGCTCTGGAACCGTGATCCAACCCTCTCCAACTTGGATGAAGCACCCGACAACTGAATCGGACCGAAAGGTTCCCCGGACAGGCGATTTCGGAAACGTGTCTGCACCCGGAGATTTTGGCCGAGAAACTCATTAGCCGGTACGCGTTTTGGCCGATGAATCAACCCGCGGTACGTGAGAATGGCCGAGAAAACCTTCCTGTGGTACGTGAGAATGGCCGAGAACCTCCAAAAACTTATTTTCACCATCTTTCAAGCCTTGATCACCATTCCACTTCCTGGATTCATCTTTTCAGCTCCAAATAGCTCCAAATACACCTGATAAACACTCAAAACATGCAAAGACTCATTGGGACCTAATGCAACTCCTAAGTTCTAAAACAAACCCTAATGACCTAAAATGAATGAAATAAAACATGATTTGGAATGAAATATGCAACCTAAATGATGCAAATTATGAACATATCACCGCCTCAACAATAACATCTCCGACAGGAAGAGGAAGTGGGAGGTCGAGGGAAATGCCGCAAAGCCGGCAGCTATGTCTGACACTATGTGGCAGGGTTTGGTGAAGCATTGGTTGGATCTGTATGCCCAGACCATTGCCACCAAGTGTTCCACTTCCAGGTTTGATATATTTTTTAAGGTTAACTATAAGTAATTATTTATATACGATAAACTTTAAACTATAACTTTAATTTTTTTTATATCTTTTTCAGTGTTGTGTGAAATAAAATCACATATAGGACTTATCAGGTAGGTTCGACCCATGAAAGGTTCGGCCCACGTAAGGTCCGAATACGTAGTAAGGTCGGGCCGACATAAGATCCAAATAATAGAAAAAGGTTCGACTAACAGAAGGTTCAAATAAAGAAAAGCTTTAACCAAAAAAGGTCTGAATCTTCTAGAGATAACGACTAATAACCTACACGTCACCCTAATCCAAAAAGGCTTAGGGTTTGGGAGATACTTATAAAAGGAGGAGCTCCCGAAAGATAAAGAAAAAAAAGCAATAAGAGCAGAAAAACCCTAGAGAGCATATTTTGGCAAGAGCTTAGCACCTGCGAGATACTTGTAGTTCGGAGCTTTATTATTGGAATAAAAGATCTCTTTTTCTCTTATCGATCCATAGAACTGTCTTTCATTCGAACTGTTAAAATTTTCTCAAACAGTTTGGTGGTAGAAGGAGGGGATATACAGTTTTAACTACGTGAGACATGTCAAACGGAGAAGATAACAATGATGTCCCTGGGAACACCAATGTTCCAACTGATCACGCTGCTCAATTGGAGGCACTTACAGCCCAGATGAAGCAGAATGAAGAACGACTTACACAACCTGAAGCAGAAAACGCTTCTTTAAAGGAGGCGAACTCTGCTCTGACTGGTGATGGAAACACAGATGACGATCCTCGTGCCAGGTTTCGAACATGGGTCCCCCCAATGTTACCATTGGATGATATTGTTGGACTAACGGGTTACAGGTCCACACAACAGCGTGAGAATGACATACACTCCCCACGCTCTGATTCACGTGTGGTGAGGAACAAAAGATCAACTAGAGATGACAAGCCGTATCAAAGAACTGGCAGTGAGAATGCCAGCAGGAGAACTGAAAACAGAGACGCTCATCGACCAATCAACAAGATCGAAAGCAAGATTCGACCACCATCAACATGGCCTGACATGAGTAACCTTTCACTTTCTCTTGTAGAACTGGTAGTGGTGTTGAACTGAATGAGTGGAATGGTAAGATGGCCACCAAAAATGAAGGAACCTGCAGAAAGGCGTGACACTTCAAAATGGTGCGATTTTCATAATGATTACGGTCACTGGACATAAGATTGTGTTTCATTGAGAATGGAAATGATCGAATTATTGAAGAAAGGCCACTTGAGGGAATATCTATCCGATAGAGCTAGAAATCGCTTTAATGAAAGAACCGACGGTAGAACGTCGAAGAAATCTACTCTCAGATCCCCTCCAAAGCACGAACGTATCATTCATGTCATCTCTTGAGGTTCAGAAATCAGTGGAATATCACATTCAGCTGCCAAAAGAAGCACTAGAGTTGCTAAGAATCACCATGGGGATACCCGAGTAAGGTGAGAAGTTATGCCAACATGCATCATAAGCTTCATATCCGAGGAAGGTGGAGAGATATTAGCTCCACATCATGATGAACTGGTCATATCATTAACAGTTGCTAACAGTTTGATGAAAAGAACGTTGATTGACAATGGGAGCTCAGCAAACATACTCTTCATGGAAGCTTTCAAAGGATTAGGCCTAGACGAGTCTGCACTAACGCAAAAATCTACTCCGTTGGTCGGTTTCAGTGGCGAGGTTAAACAAACTGTAGGAGAAGTGATGCTGCATGTGTATGTGGGAGGAATCAACAAACAAACAAGTTTTGATACTTGACTGTGCCTCAGCTTACAACGCGATTGTGGGACGTCCTTGGAATCATGAGATGGGAGTGGTGCCCTCAACTCTCCATCAAGTCATCAAGTTTCCCACTCACTGGGGGGTTAAAGAGATCAAAGGAGAGCAAGAAAATTCACGTTCATGCTATCAGACAGCAATGAAAGGGAGATGTCAGCAATTGTATCAACTGCAGAGTCTACAGCCGATCCCGCATAATGAAGTACCAGAGGTGGAATAACTCGATGAAATAGCATTAGTGGATGATGAACCTGATAAAAAGGTGAATGTTGGTTCAAAGCTACCAACCGACATAAGGAAGAGACTCATCGACTTTCTTAAGTCTAATGCAGACAGTTTTGCATGGTCACACGCTGACATGCCTGGGACTGATCCTGAGATAATTATGCACAAGCTCCAAGTAGATCCAGACCATCCCCCTGTAAGGCAGAAACGAAGGAAGTTTGCTCCCGAGCGCGACCTAATAATAAACAACGAAGTTCAGAATATGCTAAATGCAGGTTTCATCCGTGAGGTGCGCTACTCAGATTGGTTAGCTAATGTGGTGGTCGTTCGCAAGAAAAACGGGAAGTGGAGAGTGTGTATAGACTTCACTGACCTCAGTAAAGCATGTCCGAAGGATCCTTTTCCACTGCCAGACATTGAAAAACTTGTGAACCAACGGCAGGTCACCAGTTGATGAGCTTTATGGATGCTTTTAGTGGATACAATCAGATACTCGTGCACCCAGACGACCAATAGAAGACTTCATTTATGACCTCACGAGGTATATACTGCTACAAAGTGATGCCTTTTGGGTTAAATAATGCTGGTTCCACCTATCAGAGGCTGGTGAACATGATGTTTGCTGACCAAATCGGTCACACCATGGAGGTTTATATAGTTGACATGCTTGTGAAGTCACTAGTAGCAGAAGATCACATTGTGCATCTACAACAAGCATTCGCTACTCTGCGGAAGTATGATATGAAACTAAATCCAACAAAATGTTCTTTTGGAGTAAGCTCCGGAAAGTTTTTGGGATATATCCTCACCCATCAAGGAATAGAAGCTAACCCAGATCAAATTAGAGCGATTCAAGTGATTCCTTCACCAAGGAATGTGAAGGAAGTTCAAAAGCTAACAGGAAGAATGGCCGCTTTGAGCAGGTTCATCTCGAGATCCTCGGACAAGTCTCATCCTTTTTTCGCAGCTCTAAGGAAGCCAAAAGACTTAGTATAGGACGAAAAGTGTGAAAAAGAGTTGAAAGATCTGAAAGATTACCTGGCGTCACCTCCCCTACTATCGAAACCTAAGAACGAGGAGATGCTCTTGTTGTATTTGGCTGTATCGGAACATGCAGTCAGTGCTGTGCTTGTTTGAGAAGAAGGAAACAAACAGCATCCGGTCTACTATGTGAGCAAGTCACTTTTAGATTAAGAACGAAGGTACAGTCACTTGGAGAAGCTTGCATTAGCATTGATAACTGAAGCTCGAAAGTTGCAACCTTACTTCCAGGCGCATCCTATTGTTCTAGTTAGCTCAGCTCCAATCAAAGCTATCTTGCACAAACCGGAGGTGTCTGGAAGGTTGGAAAAATGGGCAGACGGACTTGGAGAATACGATGTGACCTACAGACCAGCCACGGCCATTAAATCCCAAGTACTTGCGGATTTTGTGGCGGATTTTCCTCCAAATATGATTCTCAAAGTGAAAGAAGAGATTCAAACCCTACAAGAAGGGAATCTAAAAGAAAGTTGGAAGTTATACGTCGACGGATCTGGCAATATGAGAGCAACTGACTTAGGTATGGTCCTTACCTCTCCCACAGGCGAAATATCTTCAAGGGCTGTCAGGTGTAACTTCCGAGCTACAATTAATGAAGCAGAGTATGGGGCACTAATAGTAGAGCTTACATTAGCACATGACCTTGGAGCTCAAAATTTGGAGGTTTTTAGTGATTCTCACCTCATAGTTAACCAAACGGTGGGAGACTACCAAGCACATGATACAAAGATGACTCGATACTTGAACACGGCAAAGAAATTGTTGGAAAAGTTCACTAGTTGCACGGTGTCACAGATTTCAAGAGAGGAGAATTATCACGCAGATGCTTTAGCGAACCTCGCTTCAGCTCTCAAAACCGAAGCAGCTGTCAACATTCCATTGTTAGTGCTGCCGTGGCCAGCTACAGAAAGTGACTTACCAAATAAAGAAGTTGCAACACTGGAAACAACGCCTAATTGGATGACAACTATTGTCAGTTACCTACGGGATAACTTATTACCAACAAATCACGGTGAATGCAGAAAAATTAAGCAACAAGCCGCACGTTACTGCATGCATAAGGACAAACCGTACCTCAGGTCTTTCTCTGAACCTTACTTGAAGTGCTTAGCTCCAGGAGAAGCCAAACAAGTTCTAATGGAGCTGCATGAGGGAGAATGTGGATCTCATTCAGGAGGAAGAAGCCTCGTACTGAGAATAATGAGGGCTGGATACTATTGGCCGACTATGTCGAACGATGCAGCACGGTTTGCTCGACACAAGTGCCAAATACATGCGCAGGTTTCAAAGTTACCTCCCGAAAACCTGAAATTCATCACTTCGCTATGGCCATTCATGAAATGGGGCATGAATATAGTTGGCAAGCTGCCAACAACACCTTCCCAAAAGGTTTTTCTGTTAGTCGTAACCGACTACTTCTCCAAATGGGTGGAAGCGGAGGCACTTAGCAGGATCACAGATAAAAAAGTCAAAAGCTTTATCTGGAAAAACGTCATATGCAAGTTTGGGGTCTACCACAAAATTGTCACTGACAACAGACCACAACTCACAAGTAACAATTTCAAAGAGTTTTGCAACATATGGGGAATAAAACTTAGCTTCGCAACACCAAGGCATCCCCAATCCAATGGACAAACAGAATCTTCAAACAAAACCATTGTGAAGATGTTGAAGAAACGGCTTGAAAAAAGCTAAAGGTTTATGATTGGAAGAGCTCCCTGGCGTGTTATGGACCTACTGCGACGGGTTAGACACCATTCTCAGTTTGTATGGGATGGAAGCAGTGGTTACTGCTGAAATAAGCGTGAAAACTGTGCGAATGGAACACCTTCAGTATGCTAATAATGAAAAGCTTATGAATATGAGTCTCGATCTGCGGGACGAGAAAAGGGAAGCTGCTAAAATTTGGAATTGGTGTTATCAGCAAGATGTTACAAGAAGTTACAACAGAAGAGTACAAACTAGGACATTCCAAACGCGAGAATGGGTGCTTCGATGTACTTTTCAGAATACAATGGAACATGGTGCAGGAAAATTAGGACCAACTTGGGAAGGTCCCTATAAAATCATAGAGCTCCATGGATCAAGAATTGACAAACTACAACATAAGGAAGGTAAAATCCAATCTAATAGTTGGAACGCTCTACATCTAAAGACCTACTAGTTTTAGATCAACTCGAATTTTTATAGCTTTTCATTAAGCTTAGGGCTTTCTAGATTTTTCGTTGCTTTCTTTTCTTTTTATGTCTCAGCTTTAAATTCATCATGTCCATGTCTACGGACAATCATCTTAATGAAGAAGCTTTTCATATTAGACTACAGAGAGATTCCCAAGTTCGGGTTAACGAATACAGTCACTACCAGAAACAAAGTTTCTACAAAACAGATTGGTAACAATTGCAAAGACTCGACCAAATAGCATTAGCCAAAGGCAACTGTTATATCAAAGACAATAATCGTTGAATGAGCAACAGCTCCAAAAGTGGTGTAAGCTCTTAAAAAGAGCATTGCTGTCACTAAATATATAACGCAGATAACCGATAGCTGCTGTAAACAAAAAATTGTATAAGCTCCCAAAAAGAGCATTACTACCATTACAAATACATACATCCATAACTGCTATAAAAGATTAGTATAAGCTCCCAAAAGGAGCATCACTACTATTACAAATACATACATCAAAAATTGATATAAAATATTGGTGTAAGCTCCCAAAAGGAGCATCACTACCATTACAAATACACACAGCGATAACTGGTATAAAAGATTGGTGTAAGCTCCCAAAAAGAGCATCACTATCATTACAAATACATACAGCGAAAGCTGCTATAAAAGATTGGTGTAAGCTCCCAAAAAGAGCATCACTGTCATTACAAATATATACAGCGATGGCTGCTATGAAGGAAGGCAGTGTATGCTCCAAAATAGCTTCACTAGTCCTAAACATGTATATGAGCGCTAGCAACTCTGGGTGTAAACTTCCAAAAGCGTTAGCTTCCACACAGCAAAAAGCGGTGTAAGCTCCCAAAAGCGTTAGCATCCATACAACAAAAGTGGTGTAAGCTCCCAAAGCGTTAGCTTCCACACAACAAAAAGTGGTGTAAGCTCCAAAAGTGTTAGCTTCCACACAACAAAAACTGGTGTAAGCTCCCAAATGCGTTAGCTTCCACACAACAAAAAGTGGCAGAAGCTCCCTAAAGCATAAGCTTCTACACAACGAAAAGTGGTGTAAGCTCCCAAAAATGTATGCTTCCTAAAAAAAAAAGTGGTGTAAGCTTCCAAAAAGAGCATTATTATCGCTATAGATGGTGATACCTCTCAAAAGGGAGCGTTATTACCACCAAGTGTAGTCAACTTTAAATAGAAAAGCACTGTATTCCAAAGACACTTGAGCGATAAGCTCCAAATATCATCTTCTGTTAGAGCGATAGCTCTGATAATACGTGGCCTACGCTTTGGCATTCAAAAGAATGATGAAATCAGCTTCGAAAATGATTTCAAAAATATCAACAATAGCTAATTAGTAGCTGTTATCTGAGCTAATTAGTAGAATAAGTGGTGTTTGCTATGAAAATGATTCGGGGAAGTCAACAAATTAATCCCGACAACGGTTCGGTGTTGAAGAACTCTCCAAGTAGCTGCAAAATGGAGCGTAATATAAAGAGCGCCTAAATTCAACACCAAAAGCGAACGAATGTTCTACAAGATGTAATAAAAAAAAAAATTGTGTAAGCTTCAAAGAAGGATGCAGCGATAGCTGCTGTACCGCTGGAAGCTCCAAACAAATGCTATGCAGGGAGTAACCTTCGAAATAAAAAGAATGTGTCAGCTACACCAAACATTAAGTAAAAGTTTCCATGTGGAAAAATCAATCCACAGAGCAATAGTAACAAACAAATGAGAAATAAGATCGCTGCAAGTCCAAAATAAAATATCCCAATACTCAAACGACAGAGTATAGAGGCACATGAAAACATAGATAATAACGTCAGGAGTTCCGAGAAGATAAAATGCTACCAAAAGAGAGAGAAAATCAACGGTCCAGGTCTAAAAGTTTAATAAGGAAAAGGAAATGACTCCCAAAGTGGACGTTAAACAAAAGAAGATGAAACCATCCTCAGGTGGCAGATGGGACATGTGTAACAACTTCAGGATCTGGAAGAGGCTTGGGAAACGTCGGTGGGGTCTTACATTCCATGTTCGCCTTTGCCACTAGCACCTCCCTATAAGCTGCTTCAGCTTCTCTTGCATTCCACTCCTTTGCCTTGTCATCTTGGAACTCTTTAATCATCTTCCAAGTGTTGATGATGATCGCTCCGGACGCCTCCAACTCTAGCTTCTGCTCAAGATGATCTATCTTTTGCTTGTTATCTTGGTTGTTTGCTGCCAAAGAAGCTACCTCACCTTCAAGAACCTCAGCCTTGTTCTTCCAAAAGATCAATGTCTGATCTTTGCTTTCAATGAGAGATGCCAACGTTTTCTTTTCCAATTCAAAGTCGCTCTTTGCCTTTGCGAGTTCATCATTAAGGCGCTGGATGTCCACCTCTGCCTTTAGAAGATCAGTCTTTCCGTAATAGCAAGCAGACATTGCCTAATCACACATGAAACCAAAACTTAAGAGAAGAAGCAACCATAATGCTAGTCTTAGAATATGTTATTTTGAGAAAAAGCTGAGGACATACCACAAGGAGTGAAGATTGGACGCTATCAAAAGCCTGGGCAGGTCCCAAATTTCTATAGCTCTCAAGGTCGTGAGTAAATTTGCTCTCATTAAGGTTAGCCACGATGAGAGAATGGTCGAGTGTGACTGGAATACCACTGCATGATGAGCAAGGCAATAGCTGTTCCTCCAAAGTAGACCTCTTCGACGCTTTGGAAGCCGGCTCACCACCATTGGAAGCTGATACTGAGCGCTTCGAAGAGGGCCTCAAAGTTGTTTTCTTATCCTTCAAAGGTGGCTTCAGGACAGTAGCCAGCAATCCCTGACTGGCGCGTTGGAACTTCTCGAGAGTACTGCCAATCGTTTCATCGCAACCAAATATGGTATGGCCTGAAACGTAGAGATATGATTTAGTGAAATCATGGAAGCACAAACACATCAAGATTGATTAGTGAGCTTACCCCAGATAGTGCTTTTCTTCAGAGAAAAAGGTTTGATGAGTAGCTCAACCGAATGGTATACTTCGGAATAGCTGACTGCTTGAGCAACATCAACACCACCCTGTTTACAATGGTCCCGTTTAAAACCTGTGATAAAAACAGAAACAAGAATAAAGTCAGCCAGAAATAATGTAGCAGCAACATCTATAAAATATATGACAGTACCTCCATAAGACCAAGCAACTGGAAAGCCAGGATTATATCCCACATTCATGAAAAGAATTTGTTTCGTCCACTCCTTCTCATAAGGAGTGTTGCCTCTCAAAGGTCTCTTTAGGTCACATACTAAATGCAGAACGGGAGGATTGCGTTTGTGAATCAACTACCTGTTTTGATCTTTGCTGTGGGGTTTGAAGTAATAGGCATATAGGTCTTCTTTCACCCCAAGCTTAAAAGAAAATAACTCTCCAAAGACTTGGATAGCTGTCAAAACCCTCCAAGAGGTCGGAGTGAATTGGCCCGGAGAAACGTTCAACTCTGTGGCAACTTCAGCGATTAGGGAAGGAATTCTATCTCGTAGACCTAAAGCAAAAAAGGCTTTATAGACGACTAATTTGTTTGGTGTGGAATGGCAAGCACGCTCAGTTTCCAATGGAACTCTGAGAGCTACAAACACAGGAATTTTGTAGATGTTTCGAAGCTCAAGAACATCATCAAGTGACAGAGTAGAGCTCGGGTTGTTCTCAATTAGAGTATAACTATGGGGTTTGCGCCTTGCTAACCCCTGAACGACGCTACTAGCAGAATTCAACATGAGTGGACTGTGGAATCGCAACTGAGCTCAATTTTGGAGGTAACTTCAACTAGATCTAAGGGAAACGAGCTCACACTCTCACTATCAGACATTATGGGTTCCTAACATGAAAGTTCCCTTGTTGTGATTTAGAGACACAAAGTCGAAACCTTTCCTGCTCAAACTACAACAAACCAAGAGCAAGAGGGTAGAAAAGGTTCAACACACGTTCAAGACTAACGCAGAACAAAAAAGATTGAGGAAGAAGAAAGAAGACAGAACATAAAACAGAGCACACACCAAGTTTTACGAGTTCACGCCCGTTAAAGAGGGTCGCTACGTCTCGCCGGAACTTTGTCCGGAATCCACTAGATGTTCAGAGTTTTCATAAGAGATCACCCAAACCCCAGAGAACAACCCTTTACAATGATTTTCTCACGGTTTCTCTCTTCTTCTCTGTATCCCCAAGAACAATAACACAGCTTATACTTGTAATGTTCTCTCTCCTGTCTTATATCTATCTATCGATGTAATACAGCTCTATATAGGCACAGTTAGACCTAGTTCCTTTTGCAGCCTCCTCCAACCTTGTCTTGATTTGGCTGATAGTCATTTAAGACTCGACCTTATCTCGTAGTTCATTACCAGACAAAAGTGCTTTAGCTTTTGCTTTTACTTTTGCTGCAACGGCTACACAAATGTGGTCCTGCAAACGTCCTTGGTCACGTGACTACTTTCCTTGAGCATACATCCTTGGTCATCAAGTTTCTTCTCTTGTTTTTCCTTTGTTATTGATCTTCATAGCTATTTCCAACAAAACTCCACCTAGCAATGAGAGATCAAACAACACTAAACTTAACCGAGTAAAATACCTGAGCTTAAGATAGACATAGACTTCTAGTTCGCTGGATTCCAGTTCCGGATTTCCTGAGTCTGATTACTCAGCCTTGACACGCAGCAAGTTCAAAGCGGTTTGAAACTTGCTTACGGGCAAGATCTTTGTAAAGATATCAGCCGGATTACTCAACGTTGAAATCTTTAACACATCCACAATACCATCTGCAATGGTGTCTCGGATCTTGTGATATTTTACCTCAATGTGTTTCGTTCTCTCATGAAACACATTGTTCTTTGAGAGAGCAATGGCGCTTTGAGAGTCACAGTAAATGTCGACTGTCTTCTGATCATAGCCAAAATCCTTCAGTAAACCTTTGAGCCATATAGCCTCCTTCACTGCTTCATTTAGTGACATATATTCGGCCTCTGTAGTGGATAAGGCGACCACCTTCTGCAGTCTTGATCTCCAGCTGATAGTATTACCTCCAAGTGTGAAAACCATTCCACTTATGGACCTTCTTCTATCTGGATCTGCTGCATAATCTGAATCGCAGTATCCTCTTAAGATGAACTCAGACCCTTTACTGTAACATAACTTAGTCTGCAGTGTCCCTTTTATGTATCTCAGTACCCACTTAACACCAACCCAATGATCTCTGATTGGCTTGCCCATGTAGCGGCTGACGATACCGACTGGATATGCCAGGTCTGGCCTCGTTCCGATCATGGAATACATAATACTCCCAACCGCATTTGCATAGGGGACAGATTTCATGTATTCTTTGTCTTCTGACAATTGTTTTTCCGTAGCTGCAGACATCTTCAGATGAGCACCTAGTGGTGTTACCACTGACTTTGCTTGATCCATCTTATACAGCTCCAACACCTTGCCCAGATACCCTTCCTGAGACAGAGTTAAAGTACCTTTTTTTCTGTCTCTAGTAATCTCCATACCAAGTATCTTCTTAGCTTGACCAAGGTCTTTCATTTCAAATTTGAGACTCAACTGCTCCTTCAACCGAGATATAACTTCTTTATCCCTTGCTGCCACTAACATATCATCTACGTAGATGAGTAGGTAGACCATAGAACCATCTTCAAGCGTTTTGGTATAAGCACAGTTATCTCGTGCACTCTTTTCAAAACCAATCTCTACCATGTAGCTGTCAAACTTCTGGTTCCACTTCCTTGGTGACTGCTTGAGTCCATAAAGAGTCTTGTTCAGTAAACACACTTGATTAGGCTCGAACTGATGTTCAAAACCTTCTGGAACTTCCATATAAATCTTCTCATCTAATTCCCCATGAAGAAATGCGGTTTTGACATCAAGTTGTTCCAATTCATAGTCTTCTTCCACAACAATGGACAACAGAACCCTTATAGATACATGTCTTACCACTGGAGAGAAGACATCCGTGTAGTCTACTCCTTCCCTTTGTGCATATCCCTTAGCAACGAGCCTAGCTTTGAACCTTGGTTTCTCAACTCCATCGATTCCAGGCTTACGCTTGTAAATCCATTTGCAGCCGATTACCCTCTGACCTCTTGGCCTAGTAACTGCAGTCCAAGTGTGATTCTTTAGCAGAGATGTCATCTCTTCATTCATGCCTCCATTCCAGAGCTCCCAATCCTCATCTCTCCTCGCTTCCTGATAGCTTGCAGGCTCTAGATTATCCCCATCAACGGTGGTGAGGAGAGCCTCTGCACACAAGGCTTCAGCTTCATCTTCACTGTCCACATCTTCACCGAAATACCCTTCCACCTCAAACCTCCTCGGAGGTCTCACTTCTCTCCTTGCTCTGTCTCGAGCTAGATGGTAGCTCTCGGGTGATTCCTGCAGTGTATTTCCCGTTGACTCTTCTTCTTGTATTTGATGATCGCTGACAGGTGTTTGATCTCCCAGGGATCCTGTCTCTTCCGAGAGATCTCCACCTGAGGTAGTACCCTCGCCCTCTTCCAAATCTATATCAAATAGCGAGCTTGAGGACTCATCTTTCTCTGATGTAGTGTCTTTTTCTCCTCGCATTACATCCTTGTAAACTGCATTTTCCTGAAACAAAACATTTCTGCTGATCACACACTTGCTTTCATCTAGTAGCCACACCTTGTAACCTTTTACTCCCGAGGGGTATCCCAATAAGACGCCTTTCTTAGCTCTTGGTACTAATTTTCCCTCGTCTGAGTGAATAAACGACACACATCCAAACCTTCTTAAGTAGCTATAAACCGGTGGCTTTCCTGACCACTTCTTGTCTGGTATCTCAAAGTTTAGAGCTGATGATGGTGTCTTGTTAATGAGTGTTACCGCCGTGTGTGTTGCCTCAGCCCAAAAACGTTTAGGTAGACCAGAGTCGCTTAACATACTTCTCACCTTCTCCATCACTGTCCTGTTCATTCTCTCTGCAACACCGTTTTGTTGCGGAGTGTATGCACATGTCCTGTGTCTTAGGATTCCCTTCTCCTTGCAGTAGTTGTTGAACTGATGATTGCAGAACTCTAGTCCGTTATCCGTTCTTAAGATCTTTATCTTCTTGTCTGTCTGATTTTCAACCATGACACACCACTCAACAAACATTCCAAACGCTTCATCTTTGTGCTTTAGAAAATAGACCCATGTCTTCCGTGTGTAATCATCTATAAATGAGATGAAATATTGGCACTTTCCTAAAGAGAATGGAACTGTTGGAGCTCCCCACAGATCGGAGTGAACGTAGTCCAGCCTGTCCTTTGTGTCATGAGTGGCGAGATCGAAACTGACCCGTTTAGCTCTTCCATAGACACAATCTTCACACATTTCCATTTCAGATATCTTCTTTCTATCTAAGAGACCCTTTTTAACCAGTATCTCCAAGTTTCTTTGGCTCATGTGCCCCAATCGTCTGTGCCACAGGACTGTTTCATCTTTTCTCCTTTCTACTGCAAGTACATGACCGGTTTCAGGTTTTCCTTGAAGTAGATAAAGCTTCTCATATCTTCTTCCTTCCATGAGAGTTCTTGTTCCTTCCTTAACTAGCAAGATTCCCAGCTTGGATTCAAAACTACATCCCTGTTCCTCTAAGGTCCCCATAGACAGTAGATTTCGATCCATATCAGGAATGAACCGTACATTTCTGAGCAATACCGTAGATCTATCTCCATTTCTGATTCTGACATGTCCAATGCCTTTTACCTTCGATGTTGTCTTGTTCCCCATCCTCACTGATCCTCCTGCATCTTCATTAAGACTCTCAAACCACTCTCTTCTGTAAGTCATATGATAGCTGCAGCCGGTGTCCATGATCCATTCATTCTCCAAGCTTATACCCGTCGAATGTAAGGCTTCTGCTTCAGACACATACAGCCCTGCAGCATCAGATGAACTCCCTTTAACCATTGCAGCTTCCCCTCTGTTACCTTTCTGTTCCTTGGACTTCCCTTGAGCTTTGTTTTTGCTAGGACATGATGCTTTGAAATGTCCTTCTTCGCCGCAAATCCAACAACTCTTCCTGTTCTTCGATTTTGATCTACTTCGATTTTGCTTTGAAGACTTCTCTCTGCTGTCTCCTCTTCCCCTTTGTTCTCCCTTGTCTTTCACATACAGAGCCTCTGACTGGTTCTTTGAACTCTTGGAAGTAGATCCAAACTCTAGCTCCTTAGCGTATATTGCTGATACTACTTCATCAAGAGTCAACAAGGCTTTCCTTTGACCATACTTCAGAGTATCTCTTAACTGATCGAACTGTCTCGGGAGTGACATGAGAAGTAGCACTGCTTGGTCCTCATCAGAAACAGTAACTTCAGAGTTTTCCAGGTCTGCAATGATGCGGAGAAACTCGTCTATATTGTTTTCTACCGAGACACTCTCAGTCATCTTGAAACCATAGAGTTTCTGTTTGAGGTAGATCCTTTTTGGTAAGGCCTTCTCCAGATAGAGTTTATCTAGGGCCTTAATCATCTCTGCAGCGGTTGTTTCCTTCCGGATCTTCCTCAGGACTCTATCTGTGACGCTGAGAATGATGGTGCTTCGAGCCTTCCTCCTTTTTTTCTGCTAAAGATTCTTCCTTTTCCTTGTATTCCTTTTCTTCTTCCACTGATTTCGTCGGATCTGAAGCCTTCCGAGGAGTTTCCGATTCACCTTCCTCCAAAGCTTTACTCAATCCCAACAAATCCATGTGAGCCATGAGTTTGTCCTTCCACAGAGTGTAGTCTCCATGACCGTCAAACTTTTCCATCTCCACTCTTGACGATGCCATGTTTCTCGGTTTAACTGTTCTTTATGGAACCACCACCAAGAAACCTGGCTCTGATACCACTCTGTTGTGATTTAGAGACACAAAGTCGAAACCTTTCCTGCTCAAACTACAACAAACCAAGAGCAAGAGGGTAGAAAAGGTTCAACACACGTTCAAGACTAACGCAGAACAAAAAAGATTGAGGAAGAAGAAAGAAGACAGAACATAAAACAGAGCACACACCAAGTTTTACGAGTTCACGCCCGTTAAAGAGGGTCGCTACGTCTCGCCGGAACTTTGTCCGGAATCCACTAGATGTTCAGAGTTTTCATAAGAGATCACCCAAACCCCAGAGAACAACCCTTTACAATGATTTTCTCACGGTTTCTCTCTTCTTCTCTGTATCCCCAAGAACAATAACACAGCTTATACTTGTAATGTTCTCTCTCCTGTCTTATATCTATCTATCGATGTAATACAGCTCTATATAGGCACAGTTAGACCTAGTTCCTTTTGCAGCCTCCTCCAACCTTGTCTTGATTTGGCTGATAGTCATTTAAGACTCGACCTTATCTCGTAGTTCATTACCAGACAAAAGTGCTTTAGCTTTTGCTTTTACTTTTGCTGCAACGGCTACACAAATGTGGTCCTGCAAACGTCCTTGGTCACGTGACTACTTTCCTTGAGCATACATCCTTGGTCATCAAGTTTCTTCTCTTGTTTTTCCTTTGTTATTGATCTTCATAGCTATTTCCAACATCCCTAATTTAGAAGAGGGAAGGAGCTCGATACTAAGTTGAAAACTATAAACAAGCTTACAAAGAATCAAAATAATAATCCGAAAGGAGAGAGACTTTACTCGTAAAGCTTCGAATGGAGCTGATAATTATTATTGAAATAGCAAGTGTGGAACGAAAAAAACGACAGCACAAAATGTCAGAAACGAAGGTGCAAAAATTGATGAGGAAAAAGGTGCGAAAAATGAAGATAAATAAAGCTTGAAGCAACACAGAAAATTACCTGCGAAATTCTCCATAATACTGACGTTGGGAATCGATTTTGAAATGGAGGCAGGAAGCTGGTGAAAACAACGACACAAAGTTACTTCATTTTGACCTTAATGACTGGGTTATTGGGCTGATTCTTTAAAAGCCCGTTCAACTAATAATTGTTAGCAATTATACAATGCCCATCACGTGGCTGCTAAAGGAAATGTGGAGCCCATTTAAATAAAATGTGGGGCTTAATAAAGCCCATTACGTGGGATAAGTTTGTTTCAAAGATGACACATTAGTTCACGTAGAAATGAAATTAAAAATGTCCTACTTAATTATCTGAAGCACATTACCATGTTAATGTATGCTATTGGCATTCAACTTGGGACGTCCGTATATATGATGCAACGTAAATGTTAGTGAGTAATTTTAAACCGAAATTGTTTGTCTCGAGGTAATTTTAGAGTGAAATAGTCTTCTTTGATCTGTCATACTCAGGGTTGTTGTTGCTGTTAGCTACAGCTAGATTTTCGATGAGTGCTCTCCCTTGTGGTATGGTTTTTGAACTGAAATCTCCATTTCTGGCAGTATCAAGAGAAAGTTGATACTTCTGCTGAAGTCCTCTGTAGAAGGTGCTTAGCAGGTTTGCTCCAGAGAAACCATGATGAGGGCAATCTCTCTCATACTCCTTGAATCGCTCTCAGGCTTCATAGAATAATTCTATTGGGCCTTGTTGGAAACTTTGTATCTTGTTTCTCAGCTGGTTCGATCTTGACTTGGTGTAGAAATGGTTCAAGAAAGCTGACTTGCATTCTTCCCATGAAGTAATAGAACCAGATGGCATAGATTTCAACCATCTAAAGGCTTTATCACTTAGAGAGAAAGGAAAAAACTTACACTTCACATAATCCACAGTTTCTAGAGTTGTTCTCACCATTCTAGAGATTTCTTCAAAAAGATCAATGTGATCCATTGGATGCTCAGTAGAGATTCCATGGAATTGGTTCTGCTTCAACAAAGAGACAATCTGAGATTTTATCTCATGATTTTCTCTTGGAACAGGAATTTGAATAGCTGATCAATTTTAAAAGTGTTCGTGAGGTGCATCGAAATCGGCAATGAGTCTATTCCGAGGCTGTCTTCTCGAACGATTGGCAAGTTGTATTGGTCGATTGGCTTCTCTAACAACTAGTGGAACAATGTTTTCATCATTCCTTCTTCTTTCAGCATCGGCCTGGTATTGTCTCTTTTGATTATCAGCGGCTTGAGCAAGATTTAGAGGGACTCGGTTTCACTCTTCATCGAGTTGTGGCTGTCCATCTTCTTCATGGGCATCATCTAGGTCATCACCTTCAATTGAATCATGGTCATCATCTCCAATGTGATCCTCCTGATCACGGTTTTAAAGGATCTTCCCGATGGGCATTAGGATTGGCCATCTTGAGCGTTAAGAACTCGAAAATCTCCAGCAGTACTCGAAAATCTTGAGGTTTAGGATTGAAATTAGATTAAGAAGTCAAGTCAACAGCAATAGATCCCCGGGAACGGCGCCAAAAACTTGATGTGAGTGCAGTGGGCAACACAAGTTTTATCCTAGACAAGCTGCAAGTGCACAGCAAACACAGTAATACTTAGGGATAAAATCCACAGAGATCTGTGTGTTGAGGACGCCTAACTGATGCTAAACATAATTGTAAACCTAATCTAATAAAAAGGGGTTTTGGTTTGTCACTAAATCTAATTATGCAGAGAACTAAAAAGCTGGAAATAAAATCGGTTGAAAACTATATGAAAAACGGCGCTGGGTTCAAGATTCATCTTTAGGGGTTCTAAAATACAAGGAATTTAGGAAAGAATTTTCTATGACTCTGAAACTAGGATAGACACATGTAAGATTAGCCAACTCTCGTCACCCTAATTATCTAATCACTTGTTCATGGCAATTAACTCTCGCTCTCATGCCAGAACAAGATCATGCTTTGTAGATCAGAATCCATCTCTGCTTACGTATCCTCCGTAGGTAGCTTTCGTCTCCTATGACGGTGACGTCCATAAGATCCAGTTCAGGCAACCCAGATATAACATTCTCGTGGCTCGGATTAAACCTAGAATCGGATTCTGGGTGATCAATCCAGAATTACCGCTTTGAGATTTGGATGAATGGGAGAATCATGTTAAAAATCGAAATCCTTTTTTCCTAAAGACCTAGATGTCAATCGAACATGGGGTCCCTTTGGATTATCCTTTCACCCAACTAGGTGACTACTCAGACATGGCTGAGGTAGACATCATCATCGGTTTAGAACTAAGAAGAAGAAAAGTAAAAGATACAAAGTTGCAGAAAAACTTCTCTTATTGAAGACAGAGTGGCGATGAAAAGCTTCTACAGATGCAAAAAAATAAAACCTGAAACTAAAAATGAGTTCTCTCTCAAAGAGAAGAAAGAGACTCTGTTACAAAAGACCTAAAAATGAGTATTTATAGTGTTTCTCCAAGTCTTGGGCGTCTAGGGCTCGTAAAATGGGTGCAGGAAGTGTCTTGCGCCTTAGTTGGGATCCTGAGGTTCCGACATAAGTCCATCGGGGGTGAAACCTCCTGAGCCGCGGTGGGAAGAAGGCTGGCCGCGGGGGGAAGAAGGCTGGCTGCGGGTGAGAGCACTTGTGCTTGACTGGAAGTGCATTGATGATATCTTGAGATCTAACCGTTTGATTGCTTTGGTTTTAAGTGTGTTGGAAAGCTGGTTGTCTCCTCTATAATTTCTCCAAATTTGGGGATGATCAGACAGTGAGAAGGTCTTCATTGGTTGCCAAAATTCTGACGGTCTGAATTTATCCAAAAATGTACTTTTGCTCCAAAATGTACTCCAAAGTCCCAAATTTGCTGAAAAGCCTTTTAAAACTCCAAAACATGGAAAACATTTATAAAAACTTTAAAACTGAGTGAAAACACCTGCATAAGATACTGAAAGTGATCCATAAAAGTGCTCAAAATCAGGTGTTATTAACCCCTCTAGACTTAAACCTTTGTTTGTCCTCAAACAAAACCAAAGATTTTCAAAAATCTCAAATCTCCATGGTCTAAGTGTTTAATCATGCAACTAAACTACCCAGTAGTCTAGTCTTAAGTCCAAAGACAATCTCCAATCATCCGAAGGTGATTTTCTACTCATTTAAAAAAAAAAACCCTAAATCTGAGTTCTTAAGAAAAGTGAGAAATTTGAGCTCATACCTTGATGAAAGTGTTATGTGATGATAGATTTGAAATCTCCTTGGAAAAAGAGTGAGATATGTTCAAAATTTTGGAAAGGATTTGTCAAGTTTGAAATCTGTCTTTTTCTCCACATCTCCAAGCTTGTTGGGAAGATGAAGAGAAAGACTTTTTTGATATTTTCAATCCTCTTTTTCTTTTAAAAGGTGTTTTTTCCTAAGAAAACTTTTATATTTAAAAGTTTAGAAGACTTATCTGGCGTGTTTAACACGGAAATTTTGCTTTGGGAACTTTCCGGTTAAATCCCGTAATAAAACGGGGAGTTGAAGTTTCGGTTTACAAAAAACGGGAAAAACTCGCCTGGGAACCAAACCGGGGTAGGCCACGGGTGGAATGCGAACGGCCGCGGCAACGATGGTCTTGGCCGCGGGCGAGGAACATAGACTGCGGCTGAGGAGGGCTTGGCCGCGGCTGGTTGATCGCGGCCGCAGTGAACTGTACTCCGTGAACTCCCGGTATCCCTCGTTTTCCTGTTTTCTCATCCTATCTTTTTGTATTTTCTGGTTTTTTGAATATTTTTGGTTTTTCTGGGTTTTATGAAAGCCTGAAATGCATAAAAAGAAAAGAAAAGATCAAATAAAAGAAAAGGAAATAAAAAGAAATCATACCAAATGGGTTGCCTCCCATTAAGTGCTTTTATTTAAAGTCTTTTAGCTAAAATCTTGGCAGGATTAGGATTGAGAAGAAGAGACAGGATCCCTTGAATTAAGAGTCCTTGGAATCCTTCTTAGCCTGAACTTGGGATTTCCTTCATCTTGAATCAGAATCTCCTTTCCTTTCTTAAAGATTTTTGCATCTTTGAGGACATGTTTTGTCTTCTCAACAATCCCTTCAAGATTTTTCTCCTTCTCCTTGTTGATATCTGGTGGCACCACTATCTTGATCTTCTCAAATTGCCTAGATGCAAGTGCCTTTAGTTCCTTTTTGTCCTCCAACGCCTTCTCATTGTTTTTGTCTTTTTGATTTGGAACTGGGTCTGGTGTGGTCTTATACAACTTTTTCCTGTACACATTTAAGAAAACTAAACCGCGATTTGCATGGTCAATAACAGCACCTACAGTGGCTAAGAATGGGCGACCAAATATCAAAGGTCTGTCTTTGTCTTTGTCCATCTCCAAAACTTGAAAATCGGCTGGGATTTTTTTGTTTCCAATGATCAGTGGCAAGTCCTGGATCATTCCTTCTGTTCTCTTTTGAGATGAATCACCAAAGATTATCCTCACGGGAGATGGGAAAAATGTACCTATACCAAGTTTCTCAGCAACAGATTTGACATGACATTCACATTAGCACCAGAATCACATAAACAATCTGAAACTTCAATTCCAAAGATTGAGCAGGTGAATGAGAAAATCCCTAGATCCTTAAACTTTTTGAGTCTTTGGTCAGGCAAACGTTTAGGTACCTTAACCAGAATGACTTGACTTCTCTCATGGTCGGTTTCAGAGTCCTTTATGAGGGGTTCAGGCTATAATCTTTCCTTAGAGTCTGCGACAGGTTCTTCCTCCAAAAGTGCTCTCACAGCATTGAAGAACTTCTTTGGGTTATCTTCCACTCTTCCTGGTAAAACTCCTTGTTGTCTCTTCATTGAATCTGCAGCTTGACCTATCTGATGTTCCAACTTCTTGACATGGGTCGCAAAAGATTCAAACTTCCCATTCAAGTCATTGTAAATACAATTGATCTTCACCCTCATTTCCTTGAATGACTTCTCATTGCCTTGAGTAGTCTGCATCATCGTTTGTTCAAGCGATTTTATCTGGTTGCTTAGTTGGGAAAGGGTTGCTTCTAATGAGCTGGTCTGTGCTTGTTGAGGATTGAATGGTGGTCTTTATTGGAAGTTTCCTCCTCCATAGTTTCCACCTTGAAACTTGTTTTGAAAACTCCTTTGCTGCTGCGGATAAGGCTGATTCTCGGCTCCTTGATTTCTATATGAGAGATTGTTGAAGTTGACACCAGAGTTCCTGAAGTTTTTGTTGAAAGCTGGACTAAATCGATTATGGTATGCCTGAGCTCTCATAAAATTGATTTCTTCCTCTTGGTACATGCCATCTTCTTCATATCTTCCATCTTCCTCATTTCCTACAGCAGTATCACAAGCATGTATATTTTTATTTTGAGACTTTAGAAGTTGACTTATCATGCTTTTTAGCTCAGAAATCTCCCTTGATTCATGACTGGTAATAGTCTTCTTTAATCTGTCATACTCAGGGTTGTTGTTGCTGTTAGCTACAGCTAGATTTTCGATGAGTGATCTCCCTTGTGGTATGGTTTTTGAACTGAAATCTCCATTTCTGGCAGTGTCAAGAGAAAGTTGATACTTCTGCTGAAGTCCTCTGTAGAAGGTGCTTAGCAGGTTTGCTCCAAAGAAACCATGATGAGGGCAATCTCTCTCATACTCCTTGAATCGCTCCCAGGCTTCATAGAATAATTCTATTGCGCCTTGTTGGAAACTTTGTATCTTTTTTCTCAGCTGGTTCGATCTTGACTTGGTGTAGAAATGGTTCAGGAAAGCTGACTTGCATTCTTCCCATGAAGTAATAGAACCAGATGGCATAGATTTCAACCATCTAAAGGCTTTATCACGTAGAGAGAAAGGAAAAAGCTTACACTTCACATAGTCCACAGTTTCTGGAGTTGTTCTCACCATTCTAGAGATTTCTTCAAAAAGATCAATGTGATCCATTGGATGCTCAGTAGAGATTCCATGGAATTGGTTCTGCTTCACCAAAGAGACAATATGAGGTTTTATCTCATGATTTTCTCTTGGAACAGGAATTTGAATAGCTGATAGATTTTAAAAGTGTTGGTGAGGTGCATCGAAAACGGCAATGAGTCTATTCCGAGGCTGTCTTCTCGCAGGATTGGCAAGCTGTATTGGTCGATTGGCTTCTTTAACAGCTGGTGGAACAATGTTTTCATCATTCCTTCTTCTTTCAGCATCGGCCTGGTCTTGTCTCTTTTGATTATCAGCGGCTTGAGCAAGATTTAGAGGGACTTGATTTCACTGTTCATCGAGTTGTGTCTATCCATCTTCTTCATGGGCATCATCTAGGTCATCACCATCAATTGAATCATGGTCATTATCTCCAATGTGATCCTCCTGATCACGGTTTTAAAGGATCTTCCCGATGGGCATTAGGATTGGCCATCTTGAGCGTTCTTCGTCTGAGTTTCCTAAGTGCTCTTTCGTGTTTGTCAATCTCGTTTAAGGGCAATACGATTTCGTCAGGATCTCTCCTAATTTTCATGCACCTGTGAGCAAAGAAAGCAAAGATAAAAAGAGGAGTTAGAAAATATCCAGCAGAACTCGAAAATCTTGAGGTTTAGGATTGAAATTAGATTAAGAAGTCAAGTCAAGAGCAATAGATCCCCGGCAACAGCGCCAAAAACTTGATGTGAGTGCAGTGGACAACACAAGTATTACCCTAGACAAGCTGCAAGTGCACAGCAAACACAGTAGTACTTAGGGATAAAATCCTTAGAGATCTGTGTGTTGAGGACTCCTAACTGATGCTAAAAACAATTGTAAACCTAATCTAATAAAAAGGGGTTTTGGTTTGTCACTAAATCTAATTATGCAGAGGACTAAAAAGCTGGAAATAAAATTGGTTGAAAACTATATGAAAAACGGCGCTGGGTTCAAGATTCATCTTTAGGGTTCATGTTCTAAAACACAAGGAATTTAGGAAAGAATTTTCTATGACTCTGAAACTAGGATAGACACATGTAAGATTAGCCAACTCTCGTCACCCTTATCATCTAATCACTTGTTCATGGCAATTAACTCTCGCTCTCATGCCAGAACAAGATCAAGCTTTGTAGATCATAATCCATCTCTGCTTACGTATCCTCCGTAGGTAGCTTTTGTCTCCTATGACGGTGATGTCCATAAGATCCAGTTCAGGCAATCCAGATACAACATTCTCGTGGCTTGGATTAAACCTAGGATCGGATTCTGGGTGATCAATCCAGAATTACCGCTTTGAGATTTGGATGAATGGGAGAATCATGTTAAAAATCGAAATTCTTTTTTCCTAAAGACCTAGATGTCATTCGAACATGTGGTCCCTTTGGATTATCCTTTCACCCAACTAGGTGACTACTCAGACATGGCTGAGGTAGACATCATCATCGGTTTAGAACTAAGAAGAAGAAAAGTAAAAGAAACAAAGTTGCAGAAAAACTTCTCTTATTAAAGACAGAGTGGCGATGAAAAGCTTCTACAGATGCATAAAAATAAAACCTAAAACTACAAATGAGTTCTCTCTCAAAGAGAAAAAAGAGACTTCGTTACAAAAGACCTAAAAATGAGTATTTATAGTGTTTCTCCAAGTCTTGGGCGTCTAAGGCTCATAAAATGGGTGCAGGAAGTGTCTTGCGCCTTAGTTGGGCTCCTGAGGTTCGGACATAGGTCCACCGGGGATGAAACCTCCTGAGCCGCGGTGGAAAGAAGGCTGGCCCCGGGGGGAAGAAGGCTGGCCGCGGGTGAGAGCACTTGTGCTTGACTGGACTTGTGTTGATCGGCCTTCAGTGCATTGATGATATCTTGAGATCTAACCGTTGGATTGATTTGATTGTAAGTGTGTTGGAAATCTGGTTGTCTCCTCTATAATGTCTCCTAATTTGGGGATGATCAGACGGTGAGAAGGTCTTCATTGGTTGCCAAACTTCTGATGGCCTGAATTTATCCAAAAATGTAATTTTGCTCCAAAATGCACTCCAAAGTCCCAAGTTTCCTGAAAAGCCTTTTAAAACTCCAAAACATGGAAAACACTTATAAAACCTTTAAAACTGAGTGAAAACACGTGCATAGGATACTGAAAGTGATCCATAAAAATAGTCAAAATCAGGTGTAATCATACGCTGAAGAATATGGGGGAGAACTTCCTCCAATGACGAAAGTTCGAGGAAATGCACAAGAAGAAAAACGGTGAGTTTGTGGATCCTCGGGCAGATCATATCTACAACAACGCCATAGCAAGGATAGAAGAGTGTCAAACTCAGCTATCTCAGCAGAAGCCGCCGTTATTGCTAGGGGGTAGCTCCGTCCTATCGACACCATCTTTGACGGTTGCTGAGATGGACAAGATCTACGAAGAGATAATTTTTTTTATAATTTTTTTAATGTCTACTATTTTTCAATATTTTCTAAAAATATTATATATGTTTCTCGAATTTTTTATAGGTTGCTTCTAAAAAGAAGGGCATAGTTTTAGATATGAGATCCATCCGAGATAACCATGTCGCTTCATCTGCTTCTCATGGGAGTGCCGAGAATCCGGTGGTTCTATGGCAAGAAACCAGATGCGGACACACTATGAATCGAAGCTCGAGAAGTTTGATAACCTCTTCGAGATCTTGGGCGCAAACAATCCAACGATCACAGAAGAGTCACAGAAGATGCATGAAACAGGAGGCACCAGAACATCTTCCCCGAGGCGGCCACCGCCAGGAGCTCCTAGACCAACGAAGAGATGTTCTAATCATTTGGGGTTCATCCCAATGATTTGTATTTTTCTCTAATTTTTTTTATTTAAATTTTTTAAATTTTAAATTAATCTTTCTTTTTAAAATTCTAAATAGAAAATTTGTTTTGTTTCAATTTTAAATATGTATTTTTATTTTTTCGAAAATATTTTATATATCGATGTAAATCCGTAGTTAATTTAGTTTTTACATCAACCATTTTCCAATGAATTTATAATGAATGAAATATTACGACGAATTCCTGACGACTAAATTTCACGACGTATTTACATCGAATCATTTACGATGAATTTACGACGAATGTAAACTTTAATATACACAATAATTCAGTGTAAATCCGATATAATTTTACAACGCTTTACCATCGATTTTATGACGAAATGAGAATCTCCCTAATGATACGTCGAAATGAGAATCTCCCAAATGATACGTCGATTTTACGATGATTTGATTATATTCGACGATCTATATACGATAATTTTAGAATCGTTGCTAAATCGTCCTAAAATTTCTTTTATATCGATTTTATAATGATTATCACCGTTGTAAAAAATTCAATTTCTTGTAGTGAAAACTAAGTAATAATCGTTTTACCTTCATGTTTACAATTATTTTTGTAATATTGGATATAAAATATAATTCCGAGTTTTTACTTATGTATTGAAACGAAATAGAAATGGATTTACAAACTTTGATGCTTTATTAAGAAACAATCACTTATTCGATATTATTTATATCTTTCTTTAGTTGGCCATATGGAGATTGAAGAAGACCTAGATTACAGGCAACCAAACTGAAAAACATAAAAAAAAATCTGAGGGAAGTTTCTGTTTTATTTCGTTTGCATGTGCATATTAAAAAATATATATATCAATTGAATGTCTTTCATATAACGTAAAAGATGATTGAATGTTTTCAAAATATGAACAATCACAATTCACAAGTTAATAATGTTGTACGAACGAGCTTCCGTACTCATCTAACTCTACTTACAACTAGGCATTGAGTCAATTTTTATTTGCTTTTTTTTTTTTTAAATATACTAAGGCATCTTATTCTTAAAATATATATGCTTCACTCGGCATAATCAGATTAATGATTGAAGTTCATGTTTAATTTAATATATGCACGAAATTATTCGGTTCATTAATTTTCACACCTTTCCTTATCATTTAGTATAAAGCTGTTGGTATGTTCTTTGACTAATTGTACTCGAACTGGAGAGCATATAAAGGCTTATTTTTCTTTTTTATTTTACCGGCATGTCATCTAACAATATTTATTGTAAGCCTGATGCATGTAGAAATGTCTGTTGTATACATTTCTTTGCGTGTAAAATCATTCATGTATTTCGTAGAATTTAATGTATAGCCTTGGTTAAACTAAATTACGTATATAACAAAATTAGTTCAAAAACTAATAATACTTGACAATGTAAACTAATAATAATTCAATTTATTTTTGAGTGTTAATTAAAACAAGTACGTAGCAAACCTAAAAAAACTATCTTTGTTTTTAAAAGGATAGAAATCAATATTCAAGATACGGAATTATTACACTTTTATTTCTTAACATATGCGAAAAAACTTGATAAATCAAATCATATAACTTGATAATACATTGTGCTAAGCAAACAAAAAGCTCTAGGTCTATAAATCAGAGCAATCCATTCATTCTGAAACTAAACTGCAAGAAAATAAGAGAGTAAAACAACGAATAAGTTATCTGATTAAACCCCAAACTTTGGATCTGAGATTCTCACACCCCTTCAAAATACTGATGCATGGACTTTGCATTACACTCTGCTGCCTCTCTAAGTACCTGTCTCAAGTTGCAACCAAAGCTTTTGAATCAGAATAGAGAAAATTTCATCGATCTTAATGGCATACATTCATAACATCAATTCTTCTTGGCCGGCATTGCGTATCTAATATGAAAGCATTCTCGGTTTCTCAGAGCACAATGAAATAAAACCCGAGAGGTTTGTTGTATAAACCAAATTCTAAACGGATCAAAAGCGAGAAGCATGTATTTTTATGCCAAACCTCATACTGTCTAATGCTCAATGCAGTCTATTTGAATAACATGTTAAAACCCTTATCTTAAACTTGATTAATGTGCAAAAAAGCTTTAGATTTAAAGTACCAAATGTTACTTTAATCTTAGCTGTGTATTAAACCAACGAAACACAAAAAGTCTTGAACAAAAAACCTACAATGCAACAGCATTCTCTTGTATCGCCCATTTTTTTTCATTCTTTATCAGTCCCGATACAAATTTGTTCTTTAACAGAACAATCACAATAGCGACAGAAACCAACTTATTCTACCCAAGAAACTTCAAGAGTGTTGAAATTTAAACAAGAAACATTCAGAAAACCTACTTGCCTCCCATATTTTCTATGAATTCCTAAGAAAAAGTAACACTCACAAAGAGCACTACTAGCGATCTTGACAAGTGCGTCGGAAGGTACCGTTAGACAGCTCGCAGAAAGCCCGCAAGTTAACATTAAGGTGAGAGGTGAGTTGAGAAGCAGCCACGACACTGTAAAGAGGCAGGAAAGACTGCGTGCAACCAAGTGCTCCTAGATTTCTGAAGATCACAAGAAAACATCAGATTCAAATGTAACTTTTAATGCCAAACGTATTCAGCTCTATATTCAGATCAGAGAAGCTAAAAATATCCCAAGTATTACTGAATTACACAAAGTTATTAGCTAGAAAGTAATCAATTGTTTCCCTAAGATTAACTAAGATCACAAGAAACATCAGATTCAGCTGTGTAAGATACAAAAAATCTGATATCCGAGAGGCTACGAATCGCAAGTATTTCTGAATTACGCACAAAGTAATCAATTGTTTTCCTAAGATCAGCATGAGAAATAGATTTCTGAGTTACGCACATATTGCTCCTAGATTCCTAAAGATCACAAGAGAACAACGGATTTTAAAGAAAAAGCAAGATTGGTGTGATTTTGAATGCCAAACTATATTCAGCTCTGTAAGACACATAAAACCAGAGAACATGATGACTACAAATCTCAAATGTTTCTGAAATTACGCACAAAGTCATCATTTGTTTCATTAAGATCAAGAACGAGAAACACATTTTCCGCTGATTGTTTCGAATTCGTTCTAGAATCTATTAACCTGGGTTGATTAGAATCAACGGTCTGCTACAATTGACTATGACGGAGCTAGGTCAAACCTAGAAGGCGACGAAAAGGCGAACCGACGGCCAGGTAAGGAGGATGGGGAAGAAGGACGGAGGCGAGGAAGCGCCGTCGTCGGAGAACGGAGAGACGGTGCTCTTGCAGTGGCGGAGACGAAAGAGCGAGCAGCGGATCCTGCATTGCGCCAAGCCATTTTTTTTGTTTTCTACTGTGAGGAGAAATGAATCGAGCTCAGAGGTTTTCGCTAGGGTTTACGAGAAACTAGAATTCTCTCGATGATTTCGGTATGGTGCACCGTAGCAGATTATACACCCGTAGCCCAAATTTTTTTCTTTTTTTTTTTTTTTTTTGTCGTCAATGGATTTCATTCCATAACACAAGATTACAGTGACCATTTGATTACATTGCTTGGACTAGAATTTCGAGCTTGTTTAGCTAGCCTATCTGCTTCCTTATTAGAAGTTCTACTAATTTGCTCAAAGGAACTGTCTGTTCGTCGAACTAACTTCCTAATAATAATAATAACAAAAAAAAAAAACTTCCTAATATCATACAAAGCTATAGCACAAATGGAATGAAGCCCTTTTTACCATACCAACAAATTCTTATTAGTTTGAAGAGGGCCATACACTGCAGATGCATCTCCACAAAATATTGTATTCACATAACCCAGTCTTTTTAGATCCATAATTGCAATGCGCAATGCTTCTGCTTCAGCTTCTTGAGGAGATTGGATTGGTGGTATAGCTCTTGAGCCTTCAAGTATTTTCCTGCCTGTATAATCTTGTAAGATCCATGCAATCCCTGCAGTTTGAAATGCAGATATCCAGGAAGCATCAGTGAAACAACGATATGCCTGCGTCTCTTGGGATTCTGGAGTAATCGCATTACTATTCAGGCGATCTTGAATTAGAGTCCTCTGCACCGAATCACCATGATTACTATCCATGGCTACCTGCCAGAGTTTTAAATCTATCTATGCTTTATTAATGATATCTGGAATAAGCCAGCGTTTAGCATTGAAAAGATTGTCATTGCGATTTTTCCATAATCTCCAGCCTAAGATATGAAACAGGATCAATCTAGCTGAGTCATGAGCATTCGATTCATTAAACTGAGTGTCTCATCTCGATGTTCATTGCTATACCATCATTTGCTTTCGCAGAAGGACTATTAATTGGTGAGAGATCGCAAACCTCACGGCTTATGCGACAATGGAACAATAAATGTTCGACAGATTCCTCAGCTTCTCCACACATTTGGCAAGTACTATCAAGGATAACCTTTTTAACACTAATTGTTGAGCCGTGGGTAGAGCTTGATGAAAAGATCTCCACCAAAAATGCTTCACCTTAGGGGGGATATTCTGCTTCCAAATAGATCGGAATAAATGAGATGGGATAGCAGACATTTGCCCTCTTTAAGTCCGAAGAAGATTATACCCAGATTTCACTGTATACTCGCCGTGGGAAGTATGAATCCAAGTGATATTATCCTTTGCACCTGTAACAGAAGGTCTGATAAGTTTAATCAAAGGGATATCACTAGATTCACATAGTGCTGCTAATTTGCAATCATTCCACGGAGAAGTTCTTTGAATAAAAAGGTTCTTAACTTTAAGATGAGGATAAGAGTTACACCCACACCAGTTGCTGGGATTGGTGGATTTATGGGCAACCAAGAGTCTTTCCATACATTGATTTGACTCCCATCCCCAACATTCCATCTGATCCCTTGTTTCAAGAGTTTATTACCCTTGGGAATACTTCTCCATGCATAACTACAGGACCGTTTCTGTTTTGCTTCCAACAGCGATGTCTTAGGATAATATTTGGCTTTATATACCTGAGCTAGCAGGGATTCTAGATGCTGCATGAGACGCCTACGCTGTTTAGTTAATAAAGCAATATTGAAATCTTTAAAATCATGGATACCTAAGCCTCCAGTGTCTTTTGGATCCGTGAGTTTTTTCCATGCAATCCAGTTTATATAGCTTTTATCATTCTGCGTAGACCACCAAAATTTCCTCATAGCTGTCTCCATTTGTTTAATAATCTTCTGAGGAAGCATTAAGCAACTCATAGTGTAAGTAGGTAACGCAGTAACTACTGATTTTAATAAAACCTCTTTACCAGCAGGAGACAAGAATTTGGTGTACCAGTTTTTCATTTTATGACTACCCTTTGAACTAGATAAGAAAAAGTATCCTTTCGATTTCTCCCAATGTACTCAGGTAGTCCCAGATATTCACCAAAGCCCCTTACCTTCGAAATTTTGGTGGTTTGCAGAAAGTAATCTTTGAGGGCAGGGTTAATACCTTTGGAAAACTTTATTGCAGATTTCTGAAAATTCACCAGGTGTCCTGAAGCTTGTGCATATGCTTGACGAATCCCCAAGAGCGCATCAGATTCCTGGGTCGTGGCTTTGCAGAGGAGAAGAGAATCATCTGCAAACAACATATGTGTAATTGCTGGTTCTTCTCTGCTTGCTTTGAAACCTGTAATAACTTCATCAAGTGCAGCTTGATTAATAAGATGTGATAATCCCTCAGTACACAATAAATATAGATAGGGAGAAATAGGATCTCCCTGTCTTATGCCACGACTGAGTTTAATAATATCAGTTGGGTTTCCATTCACTAATACTGAGTATGTAACCGTAGTGACACACATCATAACCCATTTACACCAAGTGTCTGCAAAACCCAGCTTTTTCATAATGTGTTCTATAAAGGACCACTCCACCTTATCAAATGCCTTAGTAATGTCCAGTTTGAGAGCCATTGAGGGATAAGATCGCTTACGAGTATGCATAGAGTGTATCAGCTTGTGAGAGATAAGGATGTTATCCGTGATAAATCGACCTGGAATAAAAGCAGTTTGGTTTTGAGAGATGAAGGTGTGCAGTAAAGGTTTCAATCGCTCAGCCAGGACTTTAGATAATATCTTGTATGCTACATTACTAAGACTAATAGGTCGATAGTCTTTTACTTCCGTAGGGTTCTGATAGACAAGACTTTTTAGGGTCTCAGGGCTATCAATCCCCTTGTCAATGTAGCACAAAGAGGTTTATCAATCCAGATGTGGTGTTAGACACTAAGCTATATGATCAAGTTCTTAATTCAAGCAAACAAGAGTGGGTCTTGATTAATCTAGAGACAACTATAAACATAAACAGGATTAAAGACTAATGACAATGACAAATGGTGTGAATAAGATATGATGGAGGCATGAGATTCTAGACATGATAGATGGTTAGGGTGCTTTGGTGTTAAACTAGGAATGCTAATGACAATGATGAGACATGATTCAAGTGATTAAGAACTCTAATCTATGTTAATCCTCTCATGAAGGTATTAACCTCTATACTAATCCATTTTCAAACCAAATTCCCATTTGTGAAATATGAATCAATATGCATTAATAAACAGTTCTCAATGATCATTCAAGCATTTAACAAGTCATTCCCATGATGAAAAATTACTTAAACCTCTAACACAACTCTTTCAGGAATTTCATCAAACACTTTTGGTGCATGAAATTCCCAGAATCTAGATCTCAAGTGATTATCAAGGATCTAGCATAGAGAATAGTTGTTTAGAGAAATGAACCAATGAATCTAGCCCTAAGCACTCCTAATCTAACACTTTAGCACCCTAACCTACACATCTAGAACCTCATTAAGGTAACTACTCACTAATCATGATCAACACACTAGATCCTTTGCAAGATGTGTTGTTAATCATGATTAGAAGTTGATTTTGATGAATAGGAATGATGAACAAGATGGAAAGAAACTGCAAATCGATTTAAACTCTCTAAAACAAAGTGTATTAAGTGGTTTTTCACAAAAGGGGAAAAAAGACTAAAAGTAGATTAAGTGTTCTCTACAAATTAGGTCTAAAAACCTTATAAAGGAAGCTTGGGCGAACCGGGTCAACCCGGAACAAACCGGGTACTGACCCGGCCTTGATGGGCAAAGAAGGGTTTGCCACGGTCTGGTGTATCCTTGGTGTGACCGTGGCATTCCTGACCGTGTCAAAGACTTCATTGTGTTCTTGGTTCATTTTGATGCCACGGTCTGATTAAGCTTCATCTGGGACTCGTGGCAAGTTAACCGTGTCAAACGCCGAAGATATGTAAAGGTTGCCACGGTCAAACCCCCAGACCGTGGCATTCAGACCGTGCCAAAACCCGCATGTATGTGAAGTCCTTCCCAGCCAAGTATATGCTTGCCACGGCCAAGTCTTAGGCCGTGGCATTGAGATCGTGTCAAAAGCCGAAACTGTGTAGAAGTTATCTCCAGCCACTTGTTCATTTGCCACGGTCAAGTCCCAGACCGTGGCATTAAGCTCGTGCTAATCGCCGAAGGTTGCAAGATGTTGCCACGGCCAAGCCTCACACTGTGGCATTTAGGCCGTGTCAATCGCCGAACGGTTGCTAAGTTCCTCTCAGCCAAGTGTGTGTTTGCCACGGTCAAGCCTCACACCGTGGCATTTATATCGTGTCATTGGCCGAGGGTGCACAAAAGTTGCCACGGCCAAGTGTGGACCGTGGCATTGAAATCGCGGCATGTTTAACTTAGTCATCCTGGGCTGTCTGGACCATCTCGCATTCCGGAGAGTGTAATTTCCTGGAGACCTGTCCGAATTGAGTAATTCCGGTTGCAGAAGACAGAGGACTCATTTATCTCCAACTTTGATGAAGGAAGTTTCAGTGCTTGGGAAGTGTAAGGTTTCCTGGAGGGCACATCTTTGAAGCGCATTTACACGACCAGAGAGAGGCGCCTAGACATGTGTCCATTCCGGAGACCGTATCTTTCTGCTCAAAGCTCCGAATTGATTGATCTCGGATGTTCTGGAAAGAAGACTCAAATGTCTCTGATTCTCATGAAGGCCCCGGAAACTGAATCGGAGTGGAAGTGCACCGTCCTTCGCATCCTTCAAAACTGATCTGCTCGGTCCGGAATACCTGCGAGATAGGGGTTCCTTCCGACTAGCTTATCTCTCTGCTCACGCGTCCGAATTCCACGATTCCACTTGCTATGAGACCGTGCTCCAATGCTCTCCAACTTCTATGAAGGACCCGCCGTCTGAATCGGACCGGAAGGCTCCCCGGACAGGCGATTTCTGAGACTCGTTCACACCCGGAGATTTTGGCCGATACACTTCATTCGCGGTACATGGAAATGGCCGGTAAAGCTTCCCGCGGTACATGAAAATGGCCGGTGAAACCTTCCTGGCCAGCGAGAATGGCCGAAAATCTCCCAAGACCCAATTTTTCCACTTTTTCACTCTTTGCTCACCATTCCACCTCCTGGATTCATCTTTTCAGCTCCATATTCACCTGATAGACACTCAAAACATGCAAAGACTCATTGGGACCTAATGCATCTCCTAAGTTCTAAAACAAACCCTAAGGACCTAAGATGCATGAAATAAAACATGATTTAGAATGATTTATGCAACCTAAATGATGCAAATTATGAACATATCAACTCCCCCACACTTGTCCTTTGCTTGTCCTCAAGCAAAAAGAGCAAATGAGAGAAAGAGGTTGTATGCAATGGGAGTTCACATTTTCATTTTGAGAGAAGTGATCACAATGAGAATTCAAGTTCATGCTCAATTATGCAATGCAAAGTCATACTCAGATATATGTCAACTCAGCAAGGAATCTCCACAAGTTCTTCTCTCTCTCAACTCTTCCACATTTATTAAGCTTTTATCAGGTGAACCTCATGATGCAATGTTTAAACAAGCTGGCTTGGCTAGGGAGAGGCTATGAGATTAAAATGATCTCATCAGTGTTCAAGTGGGTTAAATGCAGCAAAGGGATCTCTCTATGAATGATCAAACTTTGACAGAATGCTAAAGGTAAAAAGCAACCTATGACATGGGCAAAGACTCATCACACCCCACCCTCTACTCAAAGCTTCCTCACTTGCTCAAAAATCCTCACTTTTCACTCTCATTTTCCTCTCACTAGGGGATTTACTTTTCACATTTCCTCTCAAGTCTTGGAACTCAAACTTTACACAGCTCTTTTTCTTTTACAACTTCTAGCCTCTTCTTTCTTTCTTAACAAAACATTTGAGCATTTTGGCTTCTTTTCTTCCTTTTTTTACTTAGAGGCTAGAATCTTTCTTTTCAACAAACCAGAGCTCACTTTCTCAAAACACCAAGACTGATTTCTTTTTCTTTCATTCCCCTAGCTATTTTCACTCTCTCTTTCCCATTCATCTCACCTTTTTCCACTCACCAAAAAGTCTTTTCCCCCACACTTATTCCTTGCCAAAACTCTCAGTTCCTAGATGTTGGAACACAGCACTCAATGAGACCTGCCCTTGTCGCTCTAAACCTAACACTTTCTGCTAAGTTTGATCCAAGGTGGCCTTTCAATTCACACACAAACATTGGCTTGAAAGAAGGATGGGTTCAAGGTATGGGAACTGATCCATGATGTGGATTCAGCTACTTGAGCTAAGGAAAAGAGTGGTAAAAACAATGGTTCTAGCTCAAGTATGTATATTGGTATCCACAAGCTTTTTCAAACAATGCATCACAAGATATTTTCAAGTCAAGTTCAAGGTTCCCACTTAATTAGAGTTGAGTTCAATTCAAACTTGCTTCTCAGATTCAAATCATTTCAGACTTTGCAAGCACAGAAAAAGATTCACAAGCATATTCAATTCAAGTTCTCAAAGTGATATACTCTCTAGAAAACCTATCATTACTCCCTGCAAGATGCAACCTATATGCAAATGCAATCTAGACTCAATCCTAAAAAATGAGAATGCAACTACATGATCATTTTTTTTTTGTTTTTATATGCACTTAGATGAGATTACATGAATATGCAACTAGAATGTGACTCAAGACTCAAAGTGTAAAATAGGAAAATAGAAAACATGATTAGTAAAGGATGAAACTCCCCCCCACACTTAAATAACACAGTCCCTTGTGTTATAAAAGTATGAGAAAGAAGTGAAACCAAAGCAAACAGGCAAAATGCAAAAGAAAAAGAAAGTCTACATGCTATTTACAAGGTTTTGAGTGTTTACCTCAATCGCTGAGGTCTGATCCCAAGTAATGGGATGGATTGGAGGTTGAACATGATGGGGTGGAATATCTGGGTGGGCTGCTCTCAGGTGAGTCTGGTTGGAATGCTGTCGCCGGATTCACCCAATCTTCTTTTCCTGGAGGTAGCGCAAAGTCATTGGCAGCTGTGCTTTCTCCCACCTCTTCGCTTGTATCTCGTTTGGGTGAGGTGGCTGGAGCTGTGAGCTTTTTAACCTTCTTCTTAAGCTGCCTAACACAGTCAACCAGCTTGTGGATCGTTTTGTCTTGCCATTTGCACCATTTCTGAAGGGTGTTAACTCTGGAATACAGCTTCCTTGTGTGATAGTCAGGCTCACCCCAAAAGTAAGGATCAAAGTGATACCTTCCTGCTCCCATCCTTCTTTCAAAATCTCTTGGCTCCTCATGCTCACAACCAGTGGTCCTAGTTGTGTCTTCCTCTTCAGCTGGCTCTTTACCCTTAGAATTAATTGGCTTCTTACATTTGGGAATTGGAGGGTGAATGGCTGAGTTGTAGAGCTGATCCTTGAGGACAATAAAGGAGACATTGTGCCTTTCTGTGAGAGTGGTGATGGCTGGGTTTGGCAACAGAACATGAACTTTTTCATCTTGCAAGAGCTTGAAGGTGTACAAGAAGTGTTCACCATTGCTCTCTTTCAGAAACCCAACCTTGGTGAGGGTAACTTCATCAATCAACCCAGGCCTGACTGCAACATTATCAAAGACAAAACCTCTTGCTTTCAGAATCCTTGTCACTAGCCATCCATTGTGTAGCTTAGTGAGCTTCTTTCTTTTACCCTCGCTCCAAGCAATGTCCTTGTAAATCAGCATTTGGCGTGCCAAGAATGCACCACTAGAAGGGATGTAATGTGGAAGGTGAAACTCTCTCTTGCTCTTCAAGTGACTGATGAGAGGATGAAGACCCATACCCAATAGCTCCATGTCGGCTAGATGCACCACTCCATCATTGTGCTTGGTAAAGAACATTTGGCAAAGCACCTTGTGAGCATAGCGGATTGCTGGGTTTCTTATCCATGAACTCTTGCATCTTCCTCCTCTGAAGCTCCCAAAAGCAATTGTATCCCACAAGTCAGTGATCATGTGATCAGGGTATGTGAACTTCACTGTCTCTTCTTGTGCAGGTCTTGTAAAAGCAAAGATCTCATCAAGTTCTTTGAAGCTTACATGGTGTTGTGCACCATCTATTGTGAATTCTATGTGCCCAAGACCATTGCCCTCTTTGATTCTTTCTTGTCCTCAAGAATAAGGGAACTTGGTTTGCTGCACTTTTGCACTTCTGAACATGTCAAAGTAGTCATCAAAAGTTGGCTCTCTGTCCTCAGAACCTGGCTTTGCTTTCTTGGCCCGCTTCAATGCTGTTTCAGGGTCACTCTCTGTTCCCTTCTTCATCCTCAGCCACAACCACCTCTTTTCCTGCTCTGTGAACGACCTCAACCAATGCCAGCTCTGTACCAGAAGTTTTTGAAGTGGAGGCCTTTGTTTTCTTTGGTGCAGCAATCTTCTTTGTTTTCTTTTCAGCTGAATCCTTTGGCTTTCTCCTCCTTTTCTGTTTCTCGAAAACTTTGTGCCCAAAAGGCAAAATCTGCTCCTCTGATTTCTCTTTTTTAGATTTCTCCATGGCTGCTTGTCTTTTTGTTCCTCCCATCCTGCATTTTCTCAAACCATTGTAAGCACCAAAGAAAGAGAACAACAAAAGTTTTTTTTTTTTTTCAAAAATTCACCAAGTTCATGAGCAGCACCAATCGATTTTTCTTTAAAAGAAGGTATTGCAAGCTGATTAAAAACTCATTAAACTCAAGGCAATGGCAAGAAGCAATGCACACAAATAGTTCAGCTTGAAACACAATTTCTTAAAAAAAATCTATTCACATGGTGATTTTCAAGAAAATTTCTCAAAAATTCCAAGAACAGGTCATTCTCAAGCAAGGTTCATGAAATCCCTATCCATTCTACTTGCACAACATTCACAAAATGATTCCAAGGTATCAAGAAACCCATTAAAATCGATTCCATTTGTTTTTCTCTGTTCATGAACAGTACTCTAATGTATGGAAAATGTGAGTTTTAACAGATTAAATACCTTGGAATCTTCAAGTTTCGAGTGTAAAACGGATGTGCAACAAGAAACTAGACAGGAATACGAGTTCAATGCAGTTGGAATCACTCAATTTGATGCAGCAACGAGAGAGATATGAAAGTTTAGAGTTCAAGAATGGAGAAGAGAGAGCAAACTCGCGATGAAGAAGAAAGAGTGGTGGGGAACAGCTGGCCTGGCGCGTCTGTTGACCGGTCAACGTCCGTACGGTCAACTGGAATTCAAATTTTGGATCGCGCCTCTTTGACCGTGTCACATGCCCGTGTCTATCACTCGAGGATGCTGTATCTTTGCCGCGGTCTCGACTTGGTCGTGTCTTCAGGCCGTGGCAAACCCCGAGCATTGTCCTTCTTCTTTCTTCTTGCCACGGTATGATTGTGTCCCCGTGGCCGTGCTCATTCCTCGGTCAAACCCTCAAAAACTTTGCCACGGTCAAGCCTCCAGACCGTGTCTTGTAGACCGTGGCAAACACCGAACCTTGGCCGCTTCACTTTTGCTTTGCCACGGTCAGGCCTTTATCCCGTGGCAACCCCTAGTGGCAAACACCGAGCATTGGACGTTTCACCTTCATTTTGCCATGGCCTAAGCTTCTTCCCGTGGCAACCAAGTCGTGGCATGGTCCGAATGTTGCCTGGTCCACTTTTGTTCTTGCCACGGCCGCCTAGGTTCCATGTTACAAGGTCGTGGCATTCACCGAACACATGCCTCCTTTTGCCACGGTCTGGCCTTGAGACCGTGATTATCTCCCCGTGGCAGCACAAAGAGACTTGCCATGCCTTGTTTTTGACCGTGGCCGGCCCCCATGTCAAAGGCCGAGCACAAGCTTGTCTCCATTCCTTCATCTCTTTTCATTCTGCATTCACTTTCCAAAGGTTTAGACTCACACCTAACACCTGTAAACACTCAACAGACCCATCAAAACATCCTAAAACATAAAAAAAAGAAAAGAATCAGAAGATCAAAAGCATATTTACAAAGGATAAGCTTGGGGTGTCTCCCAAGAGCACTTTGTTTAATGTCTCTAAGTTTGACTTTGGGAAACTGATTAACAGGCTGGTGGATCAAGAAGGGGAACTGATGTAGCTTCCTCCTTCCTTTGTGAAACTAAGTAATGCTTGATTCTCTGTCCATTCACCACAAATTCCTGACCATTCTTCCCTTCCAAGACAATGGCACCATAAGGCCTTACTTCAAGAACTTTGAAAGGTCCAGACCACCTAGACTTAAGCTTTCCTGGAAACAACTTAAGTCTGGAGTTGAAAAGCAAGACCAAATCACCAGACTTGAACTCCCTTTTTAGAATCTTCTGGTCATGCAGGGTCTTGGTCTTCTCCTTATAGATTTTTGAGCTTTCAAAAGCTTCAAGCCTGATCTCCTCAAGTTCATGAAGTTGCATGATCCTTTTCTCTTGAGCTGTCTTGATATCAAAGTTTAGAAACTTCACAGCCCACATAGCTTTGTACTCCAACTCAACAGGAAGGTGGCAGCTCTTCCCATATAGCAAACTGAATGGTGATGTTCCAATTGGAGTTTTAAAGGCAGTCCTGTAAGCCAATAATGCATCATCTAGCCTTTTGCTCCAATCTTTTCTGCTTGAGCTAACAGTCCTCTCAAGAATGGCCTTGATCTGTCTATTGGATACTTCAACCTGGCCACTAGTTTGAGGATGATATGGAGTAGCTATCTTGTGTTTAACTCCATGCTTTCTCAATAAACCTTCCAGAGTCTTGTTCACAAAATGGGATCCTCCATCAGAGATGACAACCCTTGGAACTCCAAACCTTGGGAAGATGATGTTCTTGAACAGCCTCACTACAACCTTGGAATCATTGGTAGGGGAAGCAATGGCCTCAACCCATTTGGACACATAGTCCACAGCAACAAGTATGTATTGATTTCCATAGGATGAAATGAAAGGTCCCATAAAGTCAATCCCCCAGCAATCAAAGATCTCAACCTCTAGAATGGGGTTTTGAGGCATCTCACTTCTCTTAGATATGTTCCCATGCCTCTGACAGGCATCACATGCTGAAACCACCAACTGGGCATCTTTGAACATTGTAGGCCACCAAAACCCACTTTGAAGAACCTTTGCCACAGTTTTGAATGCCCCCATGTGACCTCCAAAGGCAGAACCATGACATTCTTGCAACACAGGTTGCATCTCCTCTTCAGCAAGACACCTTCTGTAAAGCTGATCCTTGTTCAGAACATAGAGGTTGGGCTCATCCCAATAGTATCTCTGGACATCTCTGAAGAACTTTTTCCTCTTGTAGGCATCTAATTCAGGAGGCTCCACCCCACATGCAAGATAGTTCACTATGTCTGCAAACCAAGGCATCCTCCTTTCTTGAATGCTTTCTACTTCCTCAAATTCCAAGTATGAATGGAGCACCATCAGAGACTCTTCAGGCAAAGCATCATCTATGGGAACTTTTTCTTCAATCCTCAGCCTTGAGAGATGGTCTGCAGCCCCATTCTCAATGCCCTTCTTATCAAGCACCTCCATATCAAACTCCTGGAGCAATAAAACCCATCTCAACAGCCTTGGCTTGGCATCTTTCTTGGTCATCAAGTACCTGAGGGCTGCATGATCAGTATACACAATGACCTTTGATCCCACCAGGTAGCTTCTGAACTTATCAAAGGCAAAAACTATTGCCAGCATTTCCTTTTCAGTTGTAGCATACTTTTCTTGGGCAGAGTCAAGTGTTCTACTGGCATAGTAGATCACATGCAGCTTCTTGTCTTTCTTTTGTCCAAGTACTGCTCCAACAGCAAAGTCAGAAGCATCTGTCATGACCTCAAAAGGTAGAGACCAGTCTGGTGCCTGAACTATTGGTGCACTAACCAATGCCTCCTTGATCAACTTGAAGGCTTCTTCACATTCAGCATCAAAGATGAAATCCACCTCCTTACACAACAGTCTTGTTAAGGGCCTGGCAATCCTTGAGAAGTCCTTTATGAATCTTCTATAAACCCTGCATGACCAAGGAAGCTCTTTATCCCTTTAACTGAAGTGGGGGTTTGCAGATTCACCATCACTTCCACCTTTGCCTTATCAACCTCAATACCCTTTTCAGAGATCTTGTGCCCAAGAACTATTCCTTCTTGCACCATGAAATGACACTTCTCCCAGTTCAGCACCAAGTTGTGCTGCTCACATCTCTCCAACACCTGTGTCAAATTAGAGAGACAATCCGAGAAAGAGAAGCCATAGACACTAAAGTCATCCATGAACACCTCAACTTTCTCTTCAATAATGTCAGAGAAAATGTGCATCATACATCTTTGAAAAGTGGCTGGTGCATTACATAAACCAAAGGGCATTCTCCTATAAGCATAAGTGCCATAAGGACATGTGAATGTTGTTTTCTCTTGATCTCTTGGATCTATGGGAATTTGAAAAAATCCAGAGTACCCATCGAGAAAACAAAAATAAGGATGATTAGCTAACCTTTCAAACATTTGATCAATGAATGGTAAAGGGAAATGATCTTTTCTAGAAGCAGAATTCAATTTCCTATAGTCAATGCACATGCGATGGCCAGTTATGGTTCTTTGAGCTATGAGTTCATCCTTATCGTTTTTCACCACTGTGATCCCACTTTTCTTGGGCACAACGTGAACAGGAGACACCCATCTTGAGTCAGAGATTGGGTAAATTATCCCTGCCTCAAGAAGCTTTAGTATCTCCTTCTTAACCACTTCCCTAAGGTTGGGGTTAAGTCTACGTTGGTGCTCAATAGAGGACATGGCTTGGTCCTCCAGGTGGATCCTGTGGGTGCATATATCAGGAGAGATTCCTCTAATATCTGCCAAGGAATACCCTATGGCTCTCCTGAATTTCCTTATTTCACTAAGTAATGCACGTTCCTCATGCTCCAGCAAGTTATCATTTATGATCACGGGAAAAGTAGAGTTTAGGCCTAAGAATGCATACCTGAGCCCTGTTGGTAGAGGCTTGAGCTCAACAGAGGGTGCATCCGCCTCATTCCAGTCCTGGTCCAGGTTGCTTTGCTGGTGACTGATTCCTTGATAGCAAAGACTTCAGAGCCTCTTTGTTCCAGCTCCAAAAACCTTGTTTCAGGACCCAGCTCTCTTGCATTGTCCAGATACAGCTTATACCCTTCACTTGCTTCAGCCAAGAGCTCATTATCTCCTTGTTCTTGAGTTAGAGCAGCTTGAAGAGGATCCTCAGTGTTCAGTTCCTCAAGCAACTCATCAGCCAACTGGTCCATTGTCTCCACATAGAAACATTGACCTTCAATGGTGGGTTTCTTCATCATCTCATTCACATCAAACTTGAGCCTTTCAGACCCAAGTTGAAGCTCTATTATCCCACCTCTCACATCAATGATGGCTCCTGCAGTTGCTAAGAATGGCCTGCCCAAGATGAGAGGATCTACTGGTTCCTCATCCATTTCCAGCACAACAAAATCTGTTGGAACTTCAAAACCACCTATCTTGACAGGTAGATCTTCCAACATACCAACAGGCAATCTAACTGATCTATCTGCAAGGATAAGAGAAATCCTTGAGGGTTTGAAAACTCTAAAGCCCAACTTCTTAGCTATGGAGAATGGCATCAAGCTGACTGATGCTCCTAAATCACAAAGACATCCAGAGAATAGAAGAGGTCCAATGGCACAAGGGAGTGTGAAGCTCCCTGGATCAGTTAACTTCCTTGGAATGGACTTCTTCTGAATGATAGCACTGCATTCATGACTTAGTACTACCATGCCTTGAAGCTCTTTTGTCTTGTTCAGAATTGCATCCTTCAAGAACTTCCTCATCTTTGGCATCATTAGGAATGCATCAATGAGAGGCATTGTGAGTGGTGTCTCTTTGAGTGCCTTCTCAAATACAGCTCTTGCCTTGTTCACTAGTTGCTTCTTAAATCTCCCTGGAAATGGGAGCTTGGGTTGGTATGGAGGTGGTGGCACATACTTCTTCTCTGGTTCTGGTTCCTTTGCTACCTCTTTACCTTTTTCTGTCCTTGGTTTCTCAGCAACTTGATCATCCTTTAAGGCTGCCTCCCCCTCAGGTTGATCATTGTCCTCAATGATCACTTTGTTGTTCTCAATACCAGGTAATTCCTTGCCACTCCTCAGTGTAATTGCTTTGGCATATTCCTTGGGGTTGGGTTCTGGTTTTCCAGGTATGTGACCTTGGTTCCTTGAGCTTGATGCTTGGTTTTGCTTCAGTTCCTTGATTTCCTGCTGCATAGTCTGTTGACCCTGAAGTAGTTGTTGCAGAATACCAACCATATTTGTACCCATCTGTGGCTGCTGTTGGACCATTGGTGGCTGAAACTGTTGTTGAACCGGCGCCTGCTGTTGGAACTGTGGTGGACCAAACCCTGGTGGTGCCTTTGGCTGCTGTGAAGTGTAACCAGTGCCCTGAAATGGTTGCTGTTGCTGACCAAAACTCTGATTCTGACCAAATTGATTCTTGGGTTGGAATGACCGTTGAAAGTTGTTCTTGGGAACAAAGTTCTTTGGAGCTTGAGAATTGGGATAGACCTGGTCTTGTGGGTTAGCTACATTGGTGTTCCTGTAAGAGAGGTTTGGATTGGCATTACCATACTGATATCTTTGGAACCTCTGATTCCCAATGTAGTTGAGCTCCTCTTGGGTAAGACCTTCTTCACTTATGTTCTCAAAAATTTGAGAAGGTTCCTCATACTCTCCAACAAAATGCATTGGCTTCTGAGTGGTGAATTTCAGCTTGTCCAATTCACTCCTCAACTCCTTAACTTCTCTGGTGAGCCTCTGTTCTGAGCTTGAACCTTCAGACCTATTTGATCTGTCATAGTCTTCACCATAAGTGTCATTGCTCAATGCTAAGTTCTCTACTAGCTCTAAAGCAGCATGTATCTCTTTACCCAGAAAGTTCCCATTGGAAGCAGTATCCAGCTGGTTTCTAATCTTGGGAAGAGCTCCCCTATACAGTGTGCTGAGAAGAGAAGCCTCACTAAACCCATGGTGTGGGCATTGGTTTGTGTAGCTCCTGAATCTCTCATATGCTTCACCAAAACTTTCATTGCTGTGCTGAGTGAAGCTAGAGATTTGGTTCCTCAGTTTTGCAGTTCTTGAGGTGGAGAAGAACTTAGATAAGAAGGCTTGCTTGCATTGCTCCCAGGTTTGAATGGAGCCTCTTGGAAGATTCTTCTCCCATTGATGAGCTTTATCACCAAGACTGAATGGGAATAGTCTTAGCTTGAAGCTGTCTTCTGAAACTCCATTTATCTTGGTCAGATCACACACCTTATCAAACTGGTCCAAGTGTTCCAAGGGATCTTCCATTGCTAACTCATGGAACTTTGAGTTCTGGACCATATTCAGCAATGATGCTTTCACTTCAAAGTTTTTGTTTTGCACAGGTGGTGCCTGAATACCAGCTCCATACTGATGAGCATTGGCCCTGTCATTCTCTCCAACATAGACTTGGGGTTGCTCATATCTTCTTTGCTGTGGTTGGAAAGGGTGGGGTTGGTGGTGCACCTGGTGTCCTTGCTGAACATTGGCCTGATGCCTTTGTTGATGAGCTTGAGCTTGTCCTTGGTGGACATAAGCTTGTTGATGGTGCACCTGTTCCTGATGAACATTACCCTGATGAAGCCCTTGACCAACTCCATTACCAGCTCTATTACCTTGAGCCTGTTGCTCTTGAACCGGTTGTTCTATATCTACCATGTGATCTCTTTTTTCTGCCATCTCAGTCTGATCAATTTGTCTACCACGTCTGTCTCTTCTCCTCCTTGGTACCAAAGGTTGATGTTGTCGTTTAGAGGAAAAGGAGGACCACAGCTTCTTGATCTAGACCTGGTGTTCATACACCTGAAATCACAAACAGAACTTGAAAGGAATCAGTAAAAACAAGAAAGTAAGCACTTGATCTCAAGAACAGATCAGAGCTTAATGCTAATCAAACCACAATTTGGCAACGGCGCCAATTGATAGACAAGATTTTTTAGGGTCTCAGGGCTATCAATCCCCTTGTCAATGTAGCACAAAGAGGTTTATCAATCCAGATGTGGTGTTAGACACTAAGCTATATGATCAAGTTCTTAATTCAAGCAAACAAGAGTGGGTCTTGATTAATCTAGAGACAACTATAAACATAAACAGGATTAAAGACTAATGACAATGACAAATGGTGTGAATAAGATATGATGGAGGCATGAGATTCTAGACATGATAGATGGTTAGGGTGCTTTGGTGTTAAACTAGGAATGCTAATGACAATGATGAGACATGATTCAAGTGATTAAGAACTCTAATCTATGTTAATCCTCTCATGAAGGTATTAACCCCTATACTAATCCATTTTCAAACCAAATTCCCATTTGTGAAATATGAATCAATATGCATTAATAAACAGTTCTCAATGATCATTCAAGCATTTAACAAGTCATTCCCATGATGAAAAATTACTTAAACCTCTAACACAACTCTTTCAGGAATTTCATCAAACACTTTTGGTGCATGAAATTCCCAGAATCTAGATCTCAAGTGATTATCAAGGATCTAGCATAGAGAATAGTTGTTTAGAGAAATGAACCAATGAATCTAGCCCTAAGCACTCCTAATCTAACACTTTAGCACCCTAACCTACATCTAGAACCTCATTAAGGTAACTACTCACAAATCATGATCAACACACTAGATCCTTTGCAAGATGTGTTGTTAATCATGATTAGAAGTTGATTTTGATGAATAGGAATGATGAACAAGATGGAAAGAAACTGCAAATCGATTTAAACTCTCTAAAACAAAGTGTATTAAGTGGTTTTTCACAAAAGGGGAAAAAAGACTAAAAGTAGATTAAGTGTTCTCTACAAATTAGGTCTAAAAACCTTATAAAGGAAGCTTGGGCGAACCGGGTCAACCCGGAACAAACCGGGTACTGACCCGGCCTTGATGGGCAAAGAAGGGTTTGCCACGGTCTGGTGTGTCCTTGGTGTGACCGTGGCATTCCTGACCGTGTCAAAGACTTCATTGTGTTCTTGGTTCATTTTGATGCCACGGTCTGATTAAGCTTCATCTGGGACTCGTGGCAAGTTAACCGTGTCAAACGCCGAAGATATGTAAAGGTTGCCACGGTCAAACCCCCAGACCGTGGCATTCAGACCGTGCCAAAACCCGCATGTATGTGAAGTCCTTTCCAGCCAAGTATATGCTTGCCACGGCCAAGTCTCAGGCCGTGGCATTGAGATCGTGTCAAAAGCCGAAACTGTGTAGAAGTTATCTCCAGCCACTTGTTCATTTGCCACGGTCAAGTCCCAGACCGTGGCATTAAGCTCGTGCTAATCGCCGAAGGTTGCAAGATGTTGCCACGGCCAAGCCTCACACCGTGGCATTTAGGCCGTGTCAATCGCCGAACGGTTGCTAAGTTCCTCTCAGCCAAGTGTGTGTTTGCCACGGTCAAGCCTCACACCGTGGCATTTATATCGTGTCATTGGCCGAGGGTGCACAAAAGTTGCCACGGCCAAGTGTGGACCGTGGCATTGAAATCGCGGCATGTTTAACTTAGTCATCCTGGGCTGTCTGGACCATCTCGCATTCCGGAGTGTAACTTCCTGGAGACCTGTCCGAATTGAGTAATTCCGGTTGCAGAAGACAGAGAACTCATTTATCTCCAACTTTGATGAAGGAAGTTTCAGTGCTTGGGAAGTGTAAGGTTTCCTGGAGGGCACATCTTTGAAGCGCATTTACACGACCAGAGAGAGGCGCCTAGACATGTGTCCATTCCGGAGACCGTATCTTTCTGCTCAAAGCTCCGAATTGATTGATCTCGGATGTTCTGGAAAGAAGACTCAAATGTCTCTGATTCTCATGAAGGCCCCGGAAACTGAATCAGAGTGGAAGTGCACCGTCCTTCGCATCCTTCAAAACTGATCTGCTCGGTCCGGAATACCTGCGAGATAGGGGTTCCTTCCGACTAGCTTATCTCTCTGCTTACGCGTCCGAATTCCACGATTCCACTTGCTATGAGACCGTGCTCCAATGCTCTCCAACTTCTATGAAGGACCCGCCGTCTGAATCGGACCGGAAGGCTCCCCGGACAGGCGATTTCTGAGACTCGTTCACACCCGGAGATTTTGGCCGATACACTTCATTCGCGGTACATGGAAATGGCCGGTAAAGCTTCCCGCGGTACATGAAAATGGCCGGTGAAACCTTCCTGGCCAGCGAGAATGGCCGAAAATCTCCCAAGACCCAATTTTTCAACTTTTTCACTCTTTGCTCACCATTCCACCTCCTGGATTCATCTTTTCAGCTCCATATTCACCTGATAGACACTCAAAACATGCAAAGACTCATTGGGACCTAATGCATCTCCTAAGTTCTAAAACAAACCCTAAGGACCTAAGATGCATGAAATAAAACATGATTTGGAATGATTTATGCAACCTAAATGATGCAAATTATGAACATATCAGGTTCTCAACTTTTGGGATCAGACAGATGTGAGTTCTATTTAAAACCGGGCCTAGTTCAAAAGTTTCCATAAAATGCTTAATAAAACGTACCACTCCATCTTTAACAGTCAGCCAATGGTCTTTATAGAATGCCGCAGTAAGACCATCCGGTCCAAGAGACTTATCAGCATTCATTTGCTGGAGTGCATTATAAACCTCTTTCTCCGAGACAGGTCTGACGAGGAAGTTATTCATATGTTCAGTTACTCGTGGTTGGAGGTTTTCAAGAAATTTGACAGGACCACCCGTTGGCTCTGAGAAAAAAGAGAAGAGAAGTAGTTAGTTATGAGATTATGGATATCCTTCTGCTTTATATAAACGTTTCCATCTGCATCAGCTAAAGAAGTAATCCGATTGAGAGATCTTCATGCTTAGTTTTTGCGTGATAAAACTTAGTGTTCCTGTCTCATGCTGTCAACCATAAAGTTCTGCTTTTAAGTCTCCAATATTCCTCCTCCAACCTGTAAGCATGAGCAAGTTGACTTTTAATATTACCAATGACATGGTAATCCAAAGGAGTGGCTTCATAAGCTTGTCCCAGCAGAGTTTTCAAATTATGAATCATCTTTTGAGAATTAGTGAGTGTTTGTCATTTCCAATTGGACATTCTACGACGACAGAGCTCTAAAGCCTTACTAAAGTTCTGACATGATTTTGCTTGACATTTTTCTTCCCATACCTTACGAAGATCTTCCTTAAGATCAGCATTAAACCGCCATCTACTATCATACCGAAATAGCTTATTTCCTTTCCACTTTGAAGTTTCAGTATGTAAAATAAGAGCCATGTGGTCGGAGCACTGCCAAGGCAAAACTTGAATATAAGCGGTGGGGTATAGGTCCAACCAATCACTCGTAGCTACAGCTATATCAATACGAGTTTCACCGTGTGTTGGTGACGAGTACCTACCCATGTGAACTTTCCACCAAAAGTTCTAACATCATGGAAACCACAGGTTGAAAGCATTTTACGAAAAGTATAGAATGAGGACTCAGACCTGGTTTTTCCTTCTTCTTTTTCGGAGGAATACTTAATATCATTAAAGTCACCTAAAGCTAATCTTGGCCTGCTGCTATAAACACCTGCATTCACCTCAAAAATAATTATATTCCACTGCATATTACGAGTCTTCAAAATTGGATGACCATAGATATACGATAAACAGAATATATTAGCACCATCAGCAATATACACATCAGTAGTAAAGAAAGAAGGAGAAGCACCTACGGTTAGCTCAATATTAACATCCCAAAAAATGGTTAACCCACCACTAAGCCCATCTGCCAGAAGAACAAAAGAGTGGGCATAATTAAGATCCTTACAAAGCTTATTTACAGCATCATAACCAATTTTGGTTTCTGTAAGGAGCATGATATCAGGTTTAGAAAACTTCCTGATATCAGTTAAGTACTGAATTGTCAAGGTGCTCCCTAATCCTTGACAATACATATGAAAGATCTTCATGGCTCTTTTTGTGGTTTAAGGGCAACCACCAAACCTTTGTTCTTTGCTGCAGTGCTAGTCTGTTTCTTTGAAGAAGAAAGATTGACTTCTCCTGCTGTATCGGGAATTTTTCTTTTGGTTCCTTGCTCAGCCATTTCCATCTTCGTATCAGCTACTGGTGTATACCATGCATCTCTTTGAACACCAGCTAATGCAGAACTTGATGAAGCACCATTCGTATTGGTGTTCTGAATTGGGGGTTGAGCTAACAGGAGTGGAAAATTCATTGCTCCAGAGGTTTCACCAGTTTGCAGAAAAGTATTTAATCCTTGTATAGCTTGATGTCGATTAGCTGCAGTGGTATAAGGACTGTTCCCTACCATCATCAACTGGCCAATTTGTGGAGGTAGAGATAAACATTTTGGACAAGCTTCATACCCATGCTTCAAACTACCACAAGTAGTACATAATTTTTGAAGACCCGTGTATTTGAACTCTAGCTCCACTGGTGGTGTATTGGCCATAAATTCAACACTTTGAGCTAGCGTGATGGTAGAGTCAACATCAAAGTCGACCTTAACCCAGACTTCAGGAAGATGGGTTTTTGTCTATTCGATGATAAGAACTTCATCTACATGACCAAGTTTAGAGCTGATACTGTTGACAATACCTCTTCTTCGATACATGGCTGGAAGCTTGTTAATCTTGATCCAAACGGAATATGTCGAAGAAAGGATGGATACCTCATGTTACTCCATCAATTCAGAACAATCATCCATCCTCTGTAATTATATGGACCTCTTTCTAGAACAGTCATCAGATGGTGCTCCTTTTTGAAATAGAAATTAATTGTGTCATCATCGTTAACCTGAGCTTCTACATGTCCAATTAAACTTCATGCCCTTGGCATCGATGACTTGATTCCTGCTCGATTCTGATGATCGGGATTAATAACTTTAGCTACCAAACACAAGCGATGATCTCTCTGAAACTCGATCTGTGCATCCTGATGAACCGACTAAGCTTCTTGATCAGCCCCGATTTTGAGTCCCTGCAGAGATTGCCAGAGCTCTTTCTGGGTTTCTAATGGTTCGATTGACATGTCGATGATGATGTAGAGAAGATTCGATAGGAAATTTGATCCAGAAATCTGGAAATCTAGATCGACTAGGTCGAAATTAGGGTTTCGCGAGAATCGCCTGGAAATCGCCTTTTTCTAGAGCGTTTGCGAAAAGTATTGATTTTTAGTCAAATTTTCTAGTTGTAAATGAATTTTAATTTTTTTATCTAATGTTCTAGGCTCGATATAGATAAGAGACAGCCCAATATGTTTTACTGTTTTTTTTCTTTTTTTGTTGTTGTCACAATCGATTTTATATTGAAGAACAGAAGGCCATTAAAAAAGTGAAACACATATCGGCTAAGTTACAAATTAAACACTAAAAAACTTTAAAAACAGACACAAGGAACACGGGTTCAATAAAAGGAAAAACAAAGATATGTGGCATCAAATAGAGAGCTTCAGAAAGTCCGCCGATATCCATGGATGTATCACCGAAAAACTGCACCACCAACAGAGAAGCTAGCTTGTTAATCCTCTGCAGTGAAGCTTCAACTCTTCAGCTTCTTGTCGATGCAACAAAAGTGTATCACTCCAAACATCTTTTTCTCTAAGTTTCACCGGTAAGAAAGGTTGGATCGTTCTCCAAATCACCGAAATAACCGTACAACGAGAAACTTAATTGACTTGACAGCAAGATGTCTTAAGAAAATCATACAGTTAGTCAACATTCGATTCATAATTCCAAAAGAGAACACTCTACCTTAAACTTTGAGGTAGAGACTTACGTCTCCCCAAAAAGAAAGATCAAGGAGGGTGATTAAAGGAGACCCATCTTATGAAGATTGTCAGAGAAAGGGAAAAATATGAACCTACCCTAAATATAATTTGTTTTACTGTTCTTTTTTTTTCTCAATCTATTTTATATCGACAACCCAAAAGATCATAAAAAAGTGATACACATATCGGATCAGTTACAAATTGAACACTAAAAACATTAAAAACAGACACGTTAAGGAACACATGTTCAATAAAAGGAAATACAAAGACCACGTGGCATCAGATAGAGAGCTTCTGAGAGTCCGCCGGTATCCATGGATGTATCACCAAAAAACCACACCGCTAACAGAGAAGCTACCCTGTTAATCCTTGAAGCTTCAAATATTCAGCTTCTTGTTGATGCAACAGAAGTGTATCAATCCAAACAACAGAAATGATTCATTTTGCGATTAACTGATAAGTGCTTCCCCTTCTATGATACTCTTTGCAGGAACAAGAAATTTGAATGGAACGACAGATGCAAAGCGGCTTTAGTGTTAGCAGGTATAAATTTAGATTAGTGGTGTTATAAAAAGAACAACGACTCTTGAGTTGTCTTAAAGTATGTTTGTCTTGATATAGCAAAACTAGGCTTTGATGTTTTAGTTTAGTAAATGAAAACCAAATATTATCCTTCTATCACTTAATTATTGTAATATTGTGTTGTTGACTTTTGTATTTTTCCGTAATCAGCCAGATTAGTCAACATTTATATGATCAAGCACACAGGGTTTGATTCGAGATTTCATAAGAATTGGCTTAGTGAAATCCCATATTTCGTATATAAGAAATTCCTGAATAATCTCATTTTTCAATTATTCAACCATTTCATTTTACCAAGTTCAATGTTAGCCAGATTAGTAAACATTTATATGAGCACCACCTCCACTGAATCTTTAATCTCATTAATCAGCTCCACCTCCACTGAATCTTACCTAAGCATCGATCACAACCTATCTGGCGAGCTCACCAGTCTTAGCAAAACCGGTTCCGAGAGAACCCCTTTTTCTTTATATTGTCGTATTGATAACACCCGATTTTGACCAGTTTTCACCATTGATTTCAAATGCTTTTTCAAAGGTTTTACTTAGTTTTAGGAACTTTTATTATTATTTCTATGTATTTGTAGTTTCAAGGCTCTTTTCAGGAAACTTAGGGAATATGATGGCAAAATGGAAGAAATCCACATTTTTAGCTCAAAGTCAGACCGTGAGAAGTTCAACCACAAATGAAGACTTTCTCACCGTCTGATCCTGCTCAAATTTGGAGACAATAAAGAGGAGACAACCAGCTTTCCATAGCACTTTACATCACAAAGATCCAATGGCGCAATCAAAAGATACATGGAGAACAAGTTGACACAGTTCACCAGTCCCGGAAGACTCTCACCCGCGGTAAACACATGTTTTACCTGCCCTGGAAGACTCTCACCCCCGGTGGACCTTAGGACGAGCCACAAGGCCCAACATCAAAGCCCACTTCGCCATTTCTCTTCAGAGAAGCCCTAAATGAGACCTGGAAGACCTTAGGACCTATAAATACATTGTTTAGCAGCTCTAAACGGGTGTGTGCTCCTGTAATGAGATTTTGAGCCACCAAACTCTGTTTTTCTAGGGTTAGGCAATGGAGATGGGGATTCTTACCCAGATCCATTGTTCTTTCTCCTTTCTATTCTATTAATTTTTCTGTTTCATTCTTTTGCATTCTTTTATGTCTTTTATCATTCATTGCATCATGTAGATTTGTCCCAGAGAGTCAAGTTGTTTGAAGATATCGACAAGCATATATATCGATTAGGATTTCTATTGTTCTAGACCATATTCTGGATCTCATTTGTTCTAAGTTATTCCTAAAGCATGAGAGTAGATTCATGACCTATTTTATGAGCCTAGGATCGATCAGAGCCACGAGAGTGATGTATCAGATCATCAATACCTAGCTTCAGAAGAACATAGTCGCTATACGAGTCGAAAGCTATCTATAGAGAAGATGTGAGCAGACGAATTCAATGTCTAATGCATGATTTTAAGTTTAGCATGAGAGCGAGAGTTAATTCCTAGATCTAAGTGATTAGTTGATTAAGGTGACGACAGCTGGTTAATGATACACATGTCTATTCTAGTTCAATGCAGATTCCCAGAAACAGATGAAGATAAATCGCCCAGAAGCTAATTGGAAATGCCATCATACATCGATTAGAGTAAACTGGAGAAGTCTAAATCGCCACCTATGAGTTTAAGAGTCTTTAGTTTGAGTCGATATGCTTTAGATGTTCTTTTAACATTCATCCTGCATTGCATTCTTGTGAATATTAGATTAGGTTTAGTTTAGGATCTTAACCAAATCCCAAAACTTTTATTGGTTTATGAGTTTGCTTACTTCCCACTTTGTTGTTTCTCGCAGATTAGACATTCTCCCTGTGGATCGACACCCTAAGTCCTACAACGTACATCTGTGCACTTGCAGACACTAGGGTTTTATAAATTTAAAACTTTTGGAGGACCAACGGGCTTATTAAAAATTAACCCTAGGCCCGCAAGCCCACCAAGTTTTTGGCGCTGTTGCCGGGGAGGATTTTAGTCTTTGGAGGTCTAAACCTGGGAGGTTGAAGCCGCAGAAGACTATATATATATCGAGTTTCTGCCAAAGCAACATAGGAAGTAAACCAAATTCATAAACACCATAACTTTTTCTTTTTCTGCTTATTCTTTCTTCTGTTTGCCCTAGTTTCAGAAACCTTTGAAGCATGGATCATCCAAGGAGAAACCCTAACCCTGAGCGAAGGTCCTGCGACCTGTGTGAAGCTCCTTGCGCATGTTAATCACCCTCCAGGCGTGATCTTGATCATCATCTTCGGAACCCTAATCCGAACGACAACCATGGAGACTCGCGACCTCCACACCATCGAGATGAGCCCTATCCGCCGCACCTGGTGAACCGTCGACCATCTCATCCTCTTCCTCTTCAGATTCTGCACCAAAACGCTGAAGCTGATCGATTTAGGCTCCAACTGAATCGATTAGGAGCTATTCTGAATCAATACCTTGATTTCCAAGTTGTTACGGAAGCTACCCTGTACAAGAGGATCGATGACCTCACTCACCATGTGAAATTGCTAGAAGATCTGCACTCTCAAGACATTGCTGCCCTAAAGAGGAAGATAGATGCTTTTGAGGAAGAGCAGCCAAGACAGAAGTATGATATACTTCAAGGATCCATCGATGCCAAGGCCGCTAAGCTAGAGATCAAGGAGGCTAATGAAATCGCTTCATGGTACAGAGGAAGGACAGATGGTGAACTTCAAGAGATTGAATTTCTCCTGAGCAAGCTTGAGCACAAGAGCATGGAAACCAGTTCTGACATCAAGCATCTCTCTAAGTGCCAAGGAAACACAAACCTTGTTGTGAGGAAGATCTTTGAGAATCATAAGAAGGATTCGCTTGTTCATGGTCAGCAAAAAGGAGGATCAACCAATTCTGATGCAGGAGATCCCACAATGGACACCCAGAATAACCCTGAAGACATCCTGGAAGAGCAAGAAGGATAAGCAGCTGAACAACCTTCGGAGTTCCTCACCACGACCGCGAGGACTTCAGCCACGGCCAGGCCCATCCTCACCGTGGCCGTGAGAGCTTCACCCGCGGCCAGAAAAGACTTGGCTGTGGGTGCGACGTCATCATCCGAAGGAGACCTCCATCTCTCCTTGAGCTCACACCACCAAGAATCTGCAGACATAGAAGAGCATGAATCTTACATCCCATGCATGAAGATCACATAAGAAGGACCAGATGTCATAAATGTGGAGGATGAATCACCTAAGATGATTGAAATGCCATACATAGATTCAATCATCAAGTTTGATGCTGTCAAGTTCTATTGTGATTCTTATTCTGCATTTGAGGCACCAGATCATCCACAGGATAGACCAGTCCGAACTCTGCACAAAGTTCAATACAAAAGGCCTTAGTACGCCACAACAGCCTAAGCCAATCAGGCCACCTCGCCAAATGGGCAGTCGAACTTAGCGAATACGATATCGATTATCAGAATAGATTGTTCGCGAAGTCTCAGGTGCTCGCAGACTTCCTTGTCGAACTCCCTCTCGATGCAATGGATGAGTCCACCTCGGAAGACACTTGGATGCTACACATCGACGGCTCGTCATCAAGACAAGGTTCAGGTGTTGGGATTCGTCTCACATCACCAACAGGAGAAATCTTGGAACAGTCTTTCCGTCTCGAACAACAAGGCCGAGTATGAAGCACTAATTGATGGCCTAATGTTGGCACCCGGAAGTGAGGTTCGAAAGATAAGAGCTTTCTGCGATTCTCAGCTAGAAGCGAATCAGTTCAACGAAGAGTATGAAGGCAAGGACGGAAGGATGGAAGCTTATCTCATGCTTGTCCAGAACCTAGTAAAACAGTTCGACGAATCGGAACTAACTCGGATTCCCCGAGACAAAAATGCTCCAGCAGACGCTTTAGCAGCCCTCGCCTCGACATCATATCCCGATCTAAGAAGGGTGATCCCTGGCAAATTTATTGAACGACCAAGCATCAAAGAAACGGAAGGAGTTCAGCTAATAAATCCCCCGGACGAAGGGCCCAATCCTGAGAATAACGACAATGCAACAACAATGGAAGAGGAAACTCTCTTATTAGTTCTCACTGACTATTTCTGGAAGTGAGTCGAAGCAGATTCCTACGCGAGCATCAAGGATGTACAAGTCGAATACTTTGTCTAGAAGAATATTATTTGCCAGCACGGAATCCTTTACGAGATTGCAATTCATCTCCACCCGGTTCGAGGCTTTCTCTGAAAAGTGTAAAATCTGCATAAGTAAATTAACGAGGGAATGGACAAGCCGAGGCGGCCAACAAGAGAATCTTGGACGGATTGAAAAAACGGCTCGACGCTAAGAAGGGACGATGGACAGAAGAGCTAGACAGAAGAGCTAGAATCTTGCGCCTCTCCCCACTTGAACCCCACGTCTTTCTTGATGACTTCGGTTAAGGGCGCGGCTATGGTGCTGAAATCACGAACAAAACGCCTGTAGAATCCTGCTAAGCCATGGAAACTTCGGACTTCTCCAATATTCTTGGGGGTTGGCCACTCCTTGATAGCTTTTATCTTCTCTTCATCTACTTTAACTCCTCCTGCACTTACTACAAAGCCTAAGAAAACAATCTCGTTAGTGCAGAATGAACATTTAGATAAATTAGCAAAGAGAGATTGAGAGCGAAGAACATCAAGAACCGATCTGATGTGATCTAGATGTTCTTCCAAACCTTTACTGTAGATGAGGATATCGTCGAAATAAACCACTACGAACACGCCAATGAATGGTCTCAGGGCATGGTTCATTAGTCTCATGAAGGTGCTGGGAGCATTGGTGAGGCCAAACGGCATAACTAGCCACTCGTAGAGTCCCTGCTTTGTCTTGAATGCCGTTTTCCACTCATCCCCTTCCTTCATTCTGATCTGATGATATCCACTCTTCAAGTCGATCTTAGAGAAGATTGTCGACCCACAGAGCTCATCCAGCATATCATCTAGCCTTGGGATCGGATGCCGATACTTCACAGTGATGTTGTTGATAGCTCGGCAGTCTACACACATCCTCCAGGAACCATCCTTCTTTGGCACCAACAGAACTGGAACCGCACATGGACTCAAACTTTCTCGGATATGGCCTTTGCTCATCAGCTCCTCCACTTGCTTTTGCAGCTCCTTAGTCTCTACAGGGTTGGTTCGGTATGCTGGCCTGTTAGGTAAGGCTGATCCTGGTACCAAGTCAATCTGATGCTCTATCCCGCGAATTGGAGGTAGCCCTGGTGGAAGTTCTACTGGAAAAACGTCCTTGTATTCCTGCAAAATCTCAAACATAGCACTAGGAAGCTCCTGTGAAGGGTTAGTACTAACAAGGGATTCCTTGTACACAAACATAAAAGTAGTCATTTCAGGATCAAAGAGTTTAGAAAATTCACTGTGGTTTATGTAGAGGCTGTTGGCGACTTTCTCCTTCTCCTTGAGCTTCATTTGAACTTGATCTTGATAAATCTCGGTAGGCGTGAGAGGTAGGAGGGTAATTTTGCGACCTTTGAACTCGAATGAGTGTTTGTTGGTGTAACCGTCGTGTATCACCCTACGATCTGATTGCCACGGTCTGCCTAGCAACACATGACTCGAACCCATGGGAATGACGTCACATAGAATCTCATCTTCATACTTCCCAATGGATAGAGAAACCATCACTTGCTGAGATACGGTCAAGGCTCCACTGTCATTCAACCACTGAAGCTTATACGGCCTTGGATGAGGAATAGTCTTGAGCTGGAGCTTCTTAACCATCTCTTCGCTTGCAGCATTAGTACAACTTCCTCCATCTATGATCAGGCTACAAACTTTTCCTTGAATGAAGCATCTCGTATGGAACAGGTTCTCTCGCTGACAAGTCTCTTCAGGTTGACTCTGAACACTCAAAGTCCTTCTGGCAACCAGCATCTCGCCCACAGCAGCAGCTTCTTCCTCTTCCTCTAATTCATATTCGGCCTCTGAATCCTCTTGAGGAACTATCTCTCCTCCCTCATGTAACAAGAAAACCTTTTTGTTTGGGCAATCTCGAGAGTAATGTCCCATTCCTTGACATTTGAAACACCTCACATTGCTGATAGAAGTGCCACCTCGAGGCTTGAACTCAGCTTTAGCTTCTTCTTTAACTCCAGTAGATGGCGGTTTGATGTCTCTGGAGTAAGCTGGCTTGCTGATCTCCTTAGGCTTAGGCACACTAGGCGTGAATGTGGACTTGAAATTTCGCCTCTTGACTTGAGATTCCACCAATTCAGCCTTATGCACCATCTCTTGTATATCTGCGAAATCCTGAAGTTCCACCTTGTCTTGAATTTCTCGGTTAAGTCCTCCAAGAAATCTCGACATCACCATCTCTTCGCCTTCTCGTAAATCTGCACGAATGAGCAAAGTTTCCAATTCTTGATAATAATCTCGAATAGACTTCGTACCTTGGACAAGGCGCCTAAGCTTGTTGAGTATCTCAGGGTATCAATCCACATAGACTTAGTTGTTTCAGTACGAATTCACATAGACTTAGTTGTTTCAGTACGAATTCACGGTAATGCTTAAATCAGACTAGAACTAAACAGGTTTGGGTTTTGGTTGTCACTAAATCTAAACTAAGAAGCAAGTAAAAAGCAACTGAAAAACGAAAGCAAGTGAAGGCAGATAAAAATCGAATGAAAAGCCAATAAAATTGAAGGTTGTAAACAATTAAAACAAACGCTGGGCTCAAGGGTATCGCAGGGGTTCATGGACTAAGTCTATGTCGAAATTAAACAAATGATAAAGGTAATCAACTACGTATGTTCTAGAACTCGAGCACGGAAGTATGAATAGCCTACTTTCGCAGCACTAAACCACTATCTCTCTTAATCCTGATCAGTAGGTTTCCACTCTGATCCTGGAAGGGAAAAGATGCAATAATAAACAAGACTCATCAACATTCACAACTCAACTATAAGTAGGTTTCCACTCCTATAGAAGAATTGCTCGAATTGCTCGTTTCACCCTAGTTCATACAATCAATGAAAACTTTCGCAACATATCATATCAGATCGGCTTCTAAGTGGCCAGCAAAGAATCATACAGTAAGATTAAAGACAAACAAAGAACATCTAGAAGATTATAAATCCTAAATCTATCGATTCATAGATAAGACACACGAAATTCCCTTTGAAAAATCCGTTTAAACCCAACTAGGAAACTATTCAAACATAATGTAACAAAGCATCATAGAGTATTAAAAGTTGCAGGAAATTAAAAAAAAAACAGGGAAGAAGAACGAAGAACAGAGTCGCTCCGATGGCTCTCCTCGACAGCTCCGATCTTCAAAGACGGCGGCTCCTAGGGTTTGCGAGGCACAAAAATCTCTCTCTCTCTCTCTCACTCTCTCTCTCTCTAAGTTTGTCTCTCCTTCGATCCCTTTTAGAATAACCTAAAGGGGGTATTTATAGCTTCTGAAGTTGTCCTGGACACTTAAGGCTTCAAAAATAATGGAAGAAATTGATTAGGACTTTAATTAGGTCATCTGGAAAGCGAACGACTACTGGCTGCGGTCGCGGTGCTTGTACCAGCGGGGAAATAGCCTTTGGCCGCGGTCCCGGCTTGTGTCTCCTTCTGAGACTGCATTTTTTGTCTTATTTGCATCAGGTGTATCTGAAGATCTATCCGTTGGATCGTCTCCAAACCAAGTGCATTATAAAGCTGGTTGTATCCTCTATGTTGTCACAAATTTTGGGGGTGATCAGAAGGTGAGAAGGTATTCATCGCTTATCATACTTCTGACGGTCTGCATTTATCCAAAATTGCTCATTTATTCCAATTTGCATATCTTTTGCCGAAGTTTCCTGAAAAGTCTTTTAAAACTCTAAAACATTGAAAACACTTTAAAAACCATTGAAAACAGATTTAAAACACCTGGATAAGAAATTATTATGATCCATAAAAATTATTAAAATACGGTGTTATCAACTTGATTCCTGCAAAGGATACGTAGGTACCCCGTCCTCAGATGGGTTCAGCTGTCCTCCCTCCTAAAAAAAAGGGGGGGGAGTGGGTACGTATACATATACTTACATCTTTTTAAAGTTTTGAGAAAATTAGACTTCGGTTCTTTTTTTTTCTTACACCTTGTCTTAGTTACTTGCACTTCACCTTGGTCTTAGTTTCGACACTTAACAGTTATTTCGCCCCTGGCTCGTCACTTTTCATTACTTAGTCACTACCTCACTTCGTTAGGATCTCCATACATTCTCTTAACAAGAATAAAAACTTACGTGTTAAGTTTTGACTTAGCATATTTTACAGATTACACCTCGCCTCGTTGCTGGCCACAGCAGGACAACACATACAAAGTTCTCTAAATGGATTTTTTACCACATTTCCTAGGACGAGGGTGCAAGAAACATCCTCTACGGATAAAAATGAAAAGCGCTATATAAATCCTAGACCAAATTCCTCTGTCACATTAATTCACTATCGTATACGGGAACACAAGTCGAGACTATATCGTATTCCCTACATCAAGTTCCCAACTCCCGAAGGCATCAAGACTATCTGGGGAAATCAGAAAAATCGCGCATGTGCTTTCTGACCAAACACAAGCTTCAGAACCCGACACTGATGCGTGCGCGGCTGTCGAGTGCAAGAAGTTGAAAACGAACCAGGAGCCCACAAATGAGCTCTTCAAACTCTTATAGCAATTACAAATCGCGGAGAACTGCGACATGCGTACCAAGCCAACCTGCGATCCAACAGTCTTGGTGTGCATACACGAGGGGCACCCAGAAAGGTGCGTGGAGATTGGAGCTAAACTAGATGAGCCCTTTAAAAGTGAACTCGTTTTTTTCCTCAAAGAAAATATCGGCATGTTCGCTTGGAGTGCGAGAGATATAGCAGGGATAAGCATCGGCGTAACATGTCACGAGCTAAACGTTGATCCAATTTTCTAACCGATTAAGCAGAAAAGGAGGAAGCTTGGCCCAGAAAGAGCCAAAGCAGTTACCGACGAAGTGGACAAGTTGCCTAAGGTTGGCACGATAGCCGAGGCAAAATATCTGGATTGGCTCGCAAATCCCATGGTGGTTAAAAAAAGAACAGAAAATGGTGGGTTTGCGTGGACTTCACAGATCTTAACAAGACGTGTCCCAAAGACAGCTTTCCATTTCCGCACATCGACCATCTCGTAGAAGCCACAGCAGGAAATAAGTTGCTATCATTCATGGACACCTTCTCTGGATACAACCAGATACTCATGCATCCTAATGATAGAGAAAAAACGGCGTTCATAACCGACTTCAGGATCTACTGCTACAAGGTGATGCCTTTTGGCCTCAAAAACACCGGGGGGACCTATCAACGGCTCGTCAAGAGAATGTTCGCTGATCAGCTCAGAAAAACTGTGGAGGTGTATATCGACGATATGTTGTTCAAGTCACTTAATGAAAAGGACCATGTCACACATTTTGCGGGACTGTTTCAAACAACTAAATCAGCACAACATCAAGTTGAATCTGGCAAAGTGCAGATTGCCGTAACTTCAGGCGATTTTCTCGGCTATTTGGTGATGCGCCGCGGTCGAAGCGAACCCAAAGCAGATCAACACGTTAATCAAGATGCCATCTCCATGGACGAAGCGAGAAGTTCAAAGACTCATAGGACGAGTTGCCATGCTGAACCGATTATTTTGCCATTAACTGATAAGTGCCTCTCCTTCTACGATACTCTTCGCAGGAACAAGAAATTCGAATGGAACGACAGATGCGAAGCGGCTTTAGTGTTAGCAGGTATAGATTTAGATTAGTTGTGTTATAGAAAGAACAACGACTCTTGAGTTGTCTTAAAGTATGTTTGTCTTGATTTAACAAAACTACTCTTTGATGTTTTATTTTAGTAAATGAAAACCAAATATTATCCTTCTATAGCTTAATTATTGTAATATTGTGTTGTTAACTTTTGTAATTTTCCGTAGTCAGCACCACCTCCACTGAATCTAACCTCATTAATCAGCTCCACCTCCACTGAATCTTACCTAAGCATTGATCACAACCTATCTGGCAAACCCACCAGTCTTAGCAAAACCGGTTCCGAGAGAACCCCTTTTTCTTTATTACGCCGTATCCGCGTCAGCCGTTAGCGGAGTGCTGATAAGAAAAAATAGCAGAGAGCAGAAAACCATTTTCTACGTCAGCCAGAATTTAACCAATGCTTAAACTCGCTACCCCTAGATGGAGAAGGTTGCCCTTGCCGTAGTAATGTCTGCTCGGAAACTGCGACCCTACTTCCAATCGCATTCGATCGTAGTACTTGCGACGCTTCCCTTATGCTCGATCCTACACAGCCCAAACCAATCAGGCCAGCTCGCCAAATGGGTAGTCAAACTTAGCGAATATGATATCGAATTTCAAAACAGATCTTCCGCGAGTATCAGGTGCTCGCAGACTTCCTTGTCAAACTCCCTCCATATGCAACAGATTAGTCTACCTCGGAAGACACTTGGATGCTACACGTTGACGACTCGTCATCAAGACAAGGTTCAGGTGTTGGGATTCGTCTCACGTCACCAACGAGAGAAATCTTGGAACAGTTTTTCCGCCTCAACTTCCATGCCTCGAACAACGAGGCCGAGTATGAACAACTAATTGATGGCCTAAGGTTGGCACCCATAATCGAGGTTCAAAAGGACAAGAGCTTTTTGAGACTCTCAGCTAGTAGCGAATCAGTTCAACGGAGAGTATGAAGCCAAGGACGAAAGGATGGAAGCTTATCTCAGGCTTGTCCAGAATCTGGTAAAACAGTTTAACGAATCGGAACTAACTCGGATTCCCTGAGATAAAAATGCTCCAGCAGACACTTTAGCAGCCCTCGCCTCGACATCATATCCTGATCTAAGAAGGGCGATTCCTGGCAAATTTATCGAACAACCAAGCATTAAAACACCGACGAAGCAACAACAATGAAAGAGGACACATTGTCAGCAGAAATGGAATATGGTTGCGACAAGAATGGCTCAGAGAGATTTGTGTTTATATCACCGAAAGCGAGGTCCCATCCAATAAATGGGAAGCTCACAATCTAAAGGCCCAAGCAGCGAGATACATCCTCATCCGAGACGAAGTGTTTAAATGGAGGTTCTCAGGACCACTGATGACATGTGTAGAAGGAGAGAAGGCGAGGAAGATTATGCTTGAAGTTCATAGCGGTGCGATTGACAATCACTCCAGCGGAAGGTCTCTAGCGATCAAAATAAAATGGCACGACTACTATTGGCCAACAATGGTAAGCGATTGCGAGAAATTCACTATGAAATGTGAAAAATGCCAGCAACACGCGCCAACAATACATCAACCAACTTAGTTGTTATCATCAATCTCATCTCCTTACCCATTCATGAGATGGTCGATGGACATTGTCTGACCTCCACACAGATCGAAGCATAAGTGATTCTTATTAGTTCTCACTCACTATTTCTCGAAGTGAGTCAAAGTACATAGATTCCTACGCTAGCATCAAGGATGTACAAGTCAAATACTTTGTCTGGAAGAATTTTATTTGCCGGCACGGAATCCTTTACGAGATCGCAATTCATCTCCACCCGGTTCGAGGATTTCTGCGAAAAGTGTAATATCCGCCTAAGTATATTAACGCCAAGATATCCTCGAGGGAATGGACAAGCCGAGGCGGCCAACAAGACAATCTTGGACGGATTGAAGAAACGGCTCGACGCTAAGAAGGCACGATGGACAGACGAGCTAGAAGGAGTCCTTTGGTCTCACCAAACAACACCGTGCTGAGCCACGGGAGAAACACCGTTCGCCTTTTTTTACAGAACTGAGTGCGTAATTCCTCCCGAGATATACTTTCTGGGAATACGACGCAAACTGTTACCCGGAAAGGAAGGTCTGAATCACTTGATGATGTTGGACAACTCAATCTGATCAACGAGAAGCGCGACCAGGTGTTAATACGGATTCAGAACTATCAGCAAGCTACAGCAAGATACTACAACAAGAAGATCCAAAGTCGGAGATTCCAAGAAGGAGAGCTAGTCCTCAGGAAAGTATTCAGAACACTGCCGAGAGAAACACAGAGAAACTCGGAGCAAATTGGGAAGGACCTTACAAAGTTACTAAGGTGGTTTGCCAAGGGGTCTACGAACTTGCAACAATGGCAGATGAGGCAATCCCAAGATCGTGGAATGTCATGCACCTCAAGAAGTACTACCACTTAGGATATACCGCGACAAACATGAATTACGGGACGACTTGATCCCCGCAAAGGATACGTAGGCACCCCGTCCTCAGATGTGGGAGGGAGGGGGGGGGGGAAGTGGGTATGTATACATACACTTACACCTTTTTAAAGTTTTGAGAAAATTAGACTTCGGTTCGTTTTTTTTTTCTTACACCTTGTCTTAGTTACTTGCACTTCACCTCGGTCTTAGTTTCAAAAATTAAAAGTTATTTCGCCCCGGACTCGTCACTTTTCATTACTTAGTCACTACCTCACTTCGGTAAGGATCTCCATAAATTCTTCGAACAAGAATAAAAACTTACGTGTTAAGTTTTGACTTAGCATATTTAACATATTACACCTCGCCTCGTTGCTGGACACAGCGGGACAACACATACAAAGTTCTCTAAATGGACTTTTTACCACCTTTCCTAGGACGAGGGTGCAAGAAACATCCTCTACGGATAGAAATGAAAAGCGCTATATAAATCCTAGACAAACGCCTCGGTCACATTAATTCACTATCATATACGGGAACATAAGTCGAGACAATATCGTATTCCCTAAAGGCCAAAGTGAATTCTAAAAAACCGGCAAACATATTTACCAGCTCGGAAACGCCGGTCCTTAATCATATTTCAAAAAGAACTACTCAACTTCATCACTCTGAAATCCATCTCAGTTCTCCTCTTGTCAACAGAGAATCATGGTTTAACACCTCAATTACGCTAAATTTTTTTTTATCTCTTAAGGCTTAACGATTCGTCACAAATGATCAATTTCACATAGAAACTAGTTCTCTAAAAAAAACGGAACATAGACTCATTATGACTCAGAAAAATTCATCTAACCCTCATCTCGTTGTCAAAGAATATTGATCTAGAACGGTTAGACATAATAAGACCATATGCATACAAATAACAGCCAAAGCAACAATATTCTTCAAAGATCAATGAAATCGTCACATAAAAGAAAGTTGGATAAAGTCATCAAGGCATAAGGTTCAAAAGATAACAGGAAGACAGTATGGATAAAGCCGTCCAGGCACACATGAATTCAAAGAAAACAAAAAAAAACAAGGAAAAGACAACCAGAAGCTACTCCTTTCGTCGCGATTCCGAGACAACCTTGGCGGCAATATCACCAGCTCTCGGTGTATCAACGTTGGAACCCGCGGGATCGGTAACTCTGATGGCGAATACGGTGACCTCTAGCGGCCCGGCACCAAGACGAGAGTACGAAATCTGGCAAAAACGGCGAAACAACCAGCTCGCCCTAAGGTCCGTTGCGACACTCTCGAACGTCTCATCTGCTCTGATCAGTTCAGCCTCCCAGCCCTTCAGCTTCTCCTCTTCGGCGTCGAGAGTTGCGTCGGGCTTCTGGAGATCGCTAATAAGCACAAGGTTGCTTCTGATCTGACCAAGGTCTTTCCTGTCTATCTTGGCCTTCTCTAATTCCTCCATCTTCTTCTCGATCTTGGAAAGACGGTCCTAGAACTTAGCTGCTGCCTCGCATCTAGCCTCCTTTTTGGCAATCTTAACCCGTGATTCGAGAAGGGGGTCTTTCGCCGTGATCTGCTTCTTTAAGGAAGCAATCTCATTGTTTTTCTTTACCCGCGATTCCTCGAAACGAGAGGCCATTTTGTCATGGTATGCCCTTAAGGCCCTTTTTTCCTCCTCTAGTGCTTCGATCCGGGCTAATGCTCTCGCATTCTCACCCGAAGCCTTCTTAAGCTCGACTTTAAACGTGAGGCTTGGCCTTCTCAAGGTGGCGTTCGTCTTTGAGCGCGTCGGCCTCGTAGCCAGCCATCAGCTCGTTCACCACAACGTAAAACTAAAACCAAGAGAGGAAAAAAGATGGTCAGAATCAAACTCCAACACTTGGAAACAATCCAGGAAAAATAGGATAGGTCATAACTTCGTCCCATGCTAAGCCATTGCGGCATAGGACTTCAACGCGGCAAAGCAAAGTTGGCATTATTCACTTTTGAGAACAGTGATGCCGAGGCCACAACATTGTTAAGTTTTTTGGATATCGGCTCGCTCGTAACACCTTTCTCCATCTTCCTTGGCAGCTCTCTTTTCCGTTAACGATCCCCTTAGCCTTCTCTACGGCAGAACGTTTGCGGTTCATTGCCTCGTGCTTCACAAAGTTGGAAGTAGGAGGACTCGCCAACTGAGGAAATGCAAGTATTGCCGACGCGGTCGGAAGAGTTAGACGACTCTAAGCTGACTGAAACTCTGGCTAAAATGGATCGGGCTCTCTCGAGTGAAAAGTGGTGTTTTCAGTTGACCATTCTAGCAGCTAAAGCATCTCGAACAGCAAACAGATCGTCGGGAACTAGAGGGAGAATATTCCAAACTGCGAAAAAAAGAAACAATAACAGGAGTCAGGAAACCAACATGAAATATATGAAGAGTCCGAACCGAGGCAAGGCATCAGGTCGGCTACCAAGTGGTCCCCAGTTGGTTTTGGTCATGCGAACAAAATCATCACCCACCAACACCTCGTTGACAAGAATGTAGAAAAAACCGTTCATCCCAAAAGCTGTTCTTGCTGGGAAAACTGCAGATGATTTTACGCTTCGCCTTATTCAAAATGTAAAATCTCTTTCCCCCGGGGGCTTTGCGAATTTCCAGCAGGTTCAGCAAATGGTTGAGTTCGATGTCGACTTGACATTCAAAACTTTGCACTAGGATCTCGATCATATGTCGCAGTTCCCTCAACATGATCTGGCGAATTGAAATCCATGCTTCCAGAGGTAGCATATGATCACCTCGGGAATGGAGAACCAGAGGTAGCTCGAAGAAACTTTTGTAAAAACTAAAGTGATTGGTGGCGGAAGGTGAGCACGATTGGTCGGGCTCAGCACAACGAACTAGACTGCCTTGGAGATCCTGAAGCGAGCTCGCAGAGAGTCCAGAGACTCTGCAGACGACAAATACGAGCCGAGGGAATCGAGTTTTTTCCTTTTCTTTTTTTCGAAATCCGGCTCATCCCGAAGTCAAGGCACCACAACTCGCCATGACACGCTCCAATGCACGCCTTGCTTCGACATGATCGAACGGGAAGGCCTCTTCTTTAGCTTTCACTGCAAAAAAATTGACAAGCTCATCTCGGGAAGGAGAAGGACCATCATGAGAAAAGCTTGTCGAGGCGTTCGCCTCGTCGTCTCCAATCGAAACATCACAAGGAATCGCCTCACCGTCATCATGGGGGCTCGTCGAAGAGGACGCTTCGTCGCCTTGAGATCAAGCCTCGAAATTAAAAAGGGTATCCAACAAGTCATTGGATCGGCTCGTCATATTTTACACACTGATACAGAAGTTACAGTTTGGCATAAATCTCTACACGAGGCTCGTTGGAAATGAGATCGGCGGCAGAAAACAGATCAACAGTGCGGGAAGGATACGGTGGCGATGATAAAAAACACTAGTCGGAAAATAAATAAACTAGAGAGAGAGAAGACAGAAGGGAAAGCTACCTTTTGTGAGTTTGAAGATCTGAAGTTATGAGGAGAAGATTAGAGTAAGCACCCCCTATATAGAGATTTTGAGGTGCATGGAGTCCGTGGTATCCTCAGGAAATAGCAAAAATCTTAGAGCAAACTAGCAATCGAGAAGTAGCCACGGGAACTAGCAACCACAGCGCGTAATACGTAACAGTTTGTTTTGTAGGGCAAACCAGTAACAAGTTGCGCCCTGGTCATGCGCTTCAGTCTAAAGATTCTCCTGAGCAAGAAACGTTAACTTCGTATTAAGGGAAATGGCTCGGAGTTAATTCTCATGTGACACGCCACAGCGTTATACGTCTCGTCATTGTTTCCCCAAACAGCTCGGCCCTATCTCAAGCAAAATGCCTCGACATTAATCTTACTACACACGCCTCGGCGTTAATCTTTCTACACCTGCATTGGCGTTAATCTTTCTACACACGCCTCGGCGTTAATCTTTCTATATACGCCTCGGCGTTAATATTTCTACACACGCCTCAGTGTTAATCGCTCTACACACGCCTTGGCGTTAATCGCACGCCTCGGTGTCAGTCGCCCTAGGCATGCCTCGGCATAAACCACACGCCTCTATGTTAGATTTTCTGGAAATGTTATAGCATCAGTCTTTCTGCTTATTGGGAAACTCTCTGTGTCGATTGTCCTTTATACACCGAGGCGCTATGAACGCTGATATGTTATAAAATGGATCATTTAGTTTGCATATTTCAATCCAAATCATATCTTATTTCATGCATTTTAGGTCTTTAGGCATTAGTTTAGGACTTAGGAGTTTGCATTAGGTCCAAGTGAGTTTTGCATGGTGTGGAACGCTTAAACAGGTATTTTTGGAGGATGTTTGGAGTGAAGAAGGTCATCAAGTTGAAGAAATGGTGTTTGGGAGTTCAAAAATGGTGAAAAGTGGTTCCCGGAGTTTATCGGCTAAGTCATGTATCAGAAGATGCATTTTATCGGCTAAAAACATGGTCGGATGGAGTTTGGCTCGGTAAAAAGGCATACTGGAAAGTCTAGCCTCGGCACAGGTCTTTATGGCATAGGAAAATTCTTTTATCGGCTAAGTCCATGTACTGCAGTACAGGAACCTCGGCCAAAACATGTACCGCGGTACAGGAAACTCAGCCAAAACATATACTGCAGTACATGTCTCCCAGAGAAAGTTCCCTGCTCGCCGATCCGCCTCAAAGAAGCTGTTACCGGAAGCCTTTCCCGTCCAAATCAGTCTCCGGCGTCTTCATGAAAGTTTAATATAATTGAGTCTTGTTTCAAGACCTGGTATCAGGATATTTGGAGCTCTGAGCTGAGAGATATCGCACATGGAAGAGGTACATATCCAGAAGCCAATCCGAACAGATCCGATGCATCTCAAAGAAGCCGATACCGGAAAGCCTTGCCGACCTCTGATGAAGTTGAGCTCTTCACTAAAGTTTGAACTGGTTGAATGATATTTCACGTGGACTTGGTTTCATGTCATTTGGAGTTGTGAGCGGAAAGATACAGGAAGCAGAAGACACTCATGTCAGTTCGGGTTTCAATAAGTGAATTTTTGCTAAGTGTTTTAAAGCACCTCAGTTTGGTCACCTCAGCATACTTATACCGAGGCTCATTTCCTCAAAAGTCTGGGTCACTACCTCTACCATTTACCTTGCCACAGTCCAAGCCGAGGCATTTTCTCTTGAAAAGCATTCCTTAAAACGGCTAAGTACCCAAGTTGGTGATCTTCAAAGTTCATGAAATTCTGCTAAGTGTCAAAACAAGCCTCGACCAAGAGACCTCGGTATGGCTATACCAAGGCTATTTTTACAAAATATTTGGTCACTGCCTCGGTCATTAACCTCATCTCAAGCTGTACCGAGGCTTTGCATGAAGAAGATTCAAGCCAAGAATTTGGCTAACTATGGAAAAGACCCTCGGCTCATTACCCTCGCCATGGCAACCCGAGGTACTCATGCACCGAATGAAATGGTCTATGTTTAGAGAGAAGATTTCGAACCCCTTTACCTATTCTATTCAGCTTATTTTGCAATCAGTTCAATCATGTGTTTTGTTTCAATATCCATGTCTGAGTAGTTAGCTTTTTAGGTTTAGGATTCTCATTAAGATTTTCTCTGGATGTCTGATTGATTGATTAAGTTAGGGTTCATAATCTTATTAGCTCTTCACCATAGGTTGTTCTTAAAGCTAATTCTGGACTGATCACCTAGAACTTAGAATCTTAGGTTGCCTAATTGATACGGAAGTGTAATTGAATAACTGGAAAGAACCTAGTGTGAGAAAAATAGGTATTCGCAAAGGAGTTTGGTTTAGATACTTTGTGAACAAATCGAACTTGAGCATTAAAGCTGCTTTAAATCTTTAGGGTTTGCAAAGGAATTTGGAATTCTAGGATTTTGACTTAGATAATCCTCACAACGGAAGTTGATTAATTATAATTTCGTGATTTGAGTTCAAGAACCGTGCTTAAACCTGAACCATGACTAACCGATTGATTTGCATTCTTTGATTTCCTGAGAAACGCCCTAAGCCTAATTTCCATCCACTCGAGTTTTAAAAAAGTTTATAATGGTTTTCTACTGCTTTGTTATTTTAATTTGCATTATTCTGCTTAGTGTAATTCGATTTCAAATAAGTTTATTGAGTGAATTTCTCGTCTCTGTGGTTCCACCCCTGCAATACTACAACTGCATATTTGTGCTATTGCAGAGTAGCTTAGGGATCAAACTTTGAGCAGATCAAGTTTTGGCGCCGTTGCCGGGGACTTGATTTCGCCATTAAACCGTAGTTTTTGAGTTTCGACTTAGTTTTTCTTAGTGTCGAGCGACACCACTTGTCGTGTTGGTTTTTCTAACCTAATTTATTTATTCCGTCTTTCTCTTTTTGGTTTCTGTGTTTTAGGTTTATGCATACTCGCAAAACCAGGAGCAACAAGGACGATCAGCTGGGAAACTTGAACAACAACACATACACGTGTCAGGGCAAAAATCATATCTACAAATCCAACAAGAAATTGTAAGTACTATATCCATACCTAATCACTCAGTTAATCATTTTAAACTTTTAACTCTTGCATCTTGTTCTTGTCATTTCAGGAAGAAGAATTGGGAAGACCGGTGAGTCTTGGTGAAGTTTTCATCAAGACTCATACAAAAGCAGATGGGACCTTTGTAGACCGAAAGGCAGAGAGCGTGGCTGAAAGGTATAAGAGGAACTTGGAAGCTAGAATTTATAACCATGGGACACTAGACTCAGATGCTTTAGAGGATATAACCGTAGAAGAGGAGAACGACCTCTTTCTCCAGGTAAGTCCTCGTTTTTGGTTTGTATTTTGTATTTTATAATATAGTGTGATCATTTGGTTTTTTTTTGTTTGAATCATTCTTTTGTTGTTGCAGTCGACATTCACAAATGAAAGAGGCATTCCATATGGAATTGGAAGCCTTTCACAGTCGCATATCAATGGAAAGAGGAAGTACCCGGGTAGCTCTTCAACATACAAGACTCTGCAAGAACAGCTAGAAGAAGCTCAACGCAAAATAGAAGAACAAGCAGCTGAGAATGAAAGACAAAATTCTGAGCTTACAAGAGTTTCTGCAGAGCAACAAGCCAAGATCGACAAACTCTCCCTGGTCGAAAGGTATTTGGCTGCAACTGATCCAGCGTTTTTAGACTTTTTGGCCGCAAACAACACCTCTGAGGAGCCAAATGCTGCTCCGATGACTTCTGTTCCTCAAACCACTCATCTCGCGGAATCATAGGTTACTCTACCTCTCTCAACTCTTTTGGTCTCCTTTGAAATCTTATTAATGGTGCTCTCTAGTAATCTCTCGGAATCATAGGCTCTAGAACTTTTTCAATGACTTTGATCTCCATGGTTGTATATAGTAACTCATTTTCCAAAGGAAGTTACTATGACATTTGACTTTGTATGTGATCTCTTTTTTGTGAACATATGTAATTTAAGGTTTCTATGCTTTTTCTTTTCATATATATAGTTTCAAATTATTATATGAAACAATTTCTTTTAAAAAATCTATAAGTGGATTCAAATTACAAGTTTTGGAGGAGCAAATTCGTAATACCAAAATGTATTTTCATTATGAAAATAGTCGCAATGCAGTAGTAAATCAGTCGCAAAGTTGTCAGGAATTAGTTGGTAAACGGTCGTTAAATTGCACTAAATTACCGTTTGAAAATATAAATATAGTTGCAGGTTAGTCGCAATTGAGTCGCAACTGTAAGTGGGAACATTACCGACTGATTTGCGACTAATTTACTTCGAGAGGGGTTAGTCGCTATTTAGTGACTGATTAATGACTATTTTATTTAGCGACACAATATTAGCGACCAATTGAGTTAGTCGCTAATAAGTCGTTAATGGACTTTTAGCGACTACGTAGCGACTGTTCTTGTGGTCACTAAATCCATGTTTTCTTGTAGTGAGAAGAATGCAAAAGAATGAAACACAAAAGTTAATAAGATAAAAAAAGGAGAAAGAACAATGGATCTGGGGAAGAATCCCCATCTCCATCGCCTAACCCTAGAAAACAAAGCTTGGTGGCTCAAAATCTCATTACAGGAGTACACACCCGTTTAGGGCTGCTAAGAAATGTATTTATAGGTTCTAGGGTCTTCCAGGTATCATTTAGGGCTTCTCTGAAGAGGAATGGCGAAGTGGGCTTTGATGTTGGGCCTTGTGGCTCGTCCTTAGGTCCACCGGGGGTGAGAGTCTTCCAGGGCAGGTAAAACATGGTTTTCTCGCGGGTGAGAGTCTTCCGAGACTGGTGAATTGGGTCAACTTGTTCTCCATATATCTTTTGATTGCACCATTGGATCTTCGTGATGTAAAGTGCTATGGAAAGCTGGGTGTCTCCTCATATTTGTCTCCAACTTTTAGCTGGATCAGACAGTGAGAAAGTCTTCATTTGATGCTAAAATTCCGACGGTCTGACTTTGAGCTGAAAAAGTAGATTTCTCCCTTTTTGCTATCATTTTCCCTAAGTTTTCTGAAAAGAGCCTTGAAACTACAAATACATGGAAATCATAATAAAAGTTCCTAAAACTGATTAAAACCTTGAAAAAGCATTTGAAATCAATGGTGAAAATGAGTACAAATACGGTGTTATCAACTCCCCCAGACTTAAGACTTTGTTTGTCATCAAACAAAACAATATCCAATCTGGAAAAATATCGTTCAACAGAAATGAGAGAGAACTCATAAATATCAGCAACCATACTTCTAGACCTTAATTATGGACAATGCATCAATCAGATCAAGTCTAGAAAATTCTCACCAAAATACAAACATAACTTGTCTGTTAATCCGTCATGCGAAAATCTACACATTATAACTAAATTTCAATCAACTAGCTCTTAACATTCATTAAAGGTTTCAGTGATTCTCAGTAAAGGGATATTAAACAAGGCACTCAAGGTTAGGTATCAAAAGGCTTTTTTAATGGTAAGGCTTGATGTGTTTAGGGTTACCTTTTTCTTGGAGAGACAGGACATTATACAAAACAGCAAGAGAGCATGGAACTGTAAATGCCCCCACAGTTTTCAGTCACATTCTCCTTGCTTCAAGATTTCTGATCTCCTTTCTTCAGGTTCTCCTTATAACTCACCCAGACTTGGATTTTTGTCCAGGTTGTGAACCCATAATTCCTTTAGTGAATACCTATTGCCTTGGCTCAAATGATTTCGGCTTCTAAAACTATTTAGGCTCTTGGTTTCCTTTCCTTTCTTTCTTTTACTCTTTTTTGTTTTTTTTTATTTGAAAGGGGAAACTGCCTTTTTGACTTGGAGTCTTAGGGAGCACGAAAATTACCTTTAAGAATGAGCTTTTTAAGGCATCATGAGGCTTGCTGAGATTGCTTGATACAATTCCTTCCCGGTTTCATTCAGTCCTTCTCTTGAGTGACTAAAAACTATGTTATTCCTCCCTCTCCGGCGTTTTTGCACATATCTGTCATCATAGACTTAAAAGAGAGTGTATTAGGTTTAAAATAATGGTTTGGGTTAAAGGTGTGGTACCAGCTAAAGATGAACTGGCTATCTAGGACAACAAAGAGTGGTAACAATAAGGTAAAGATATCCTAGATGTATATCATGAAGCCTTTTTAAAAGCATTGATGAGAAAATTATATGTCAAGATTAAGTCCAAGTAAGAATGAGCTAAGTATATCCCTATCAGAAAAGATTTTCATGAACAGAAGTCCTCTGGTGGGATTTCGTAGTGTAAGTACTCTACATACTGCCTAGTCTAGTACTAAACCTTGAAAGAGTTTTTTTATGAATGATTGGTATAGAAGCAAACAGGTTGGTTATCATCATCGATTTTGTCACTGTTCTCTCAAATTCTCAATTTGAAAACACTTTTTGAAACTCAAAAGACTTTTGAATTTTTTTTTTAAAAAACCAAAAAAAAATTGAAAAGTTTTAAAGAAAAATGCAGAATGCAAAGGCTCATGCAAGAAAAGGTGGTTAGAAAGGGATGAAATCCTCCCCTAGACTTAAATCACACTGTCTCCAGTGTGGAATAAATCAGGCAAGGATGAGAAATAGAGTATGCGAAAAGCTTAAAAAGATTAAGGAGAAAAAAACTTACCTGGTGTGGTGATGAATTGTGAGGTGATTGTGGAGGTGGTAGGATGTTGAATGGTGGATGGTAGATGATGTGGAGTGGTACTTGAACAAACTTGGATTGCTTTGAATCAAGGTAGAGGTGGAAGTGGCCAGGGGTGGCCGAATGGTGCTGGCCGCGGGTCAAGATGTCCCGGCTGCGGTAGGAACGTGTTGGATGTGGTTCAAGGCCTCGTGGCCGTGGAAAAATGCTTGCTGGCCACGGCTGAACCTCCTTTGGCCGCGGTCAGCTCTTTTTCTTCTCTTTTTTTTTTAATATGCATACTAAGGCCTGTATAAAATAAGAAAAACAAAAATTTAATAAAAAAAGAAAGCTAAACAAAAACAAATAAGTACCTAAATGGGTTGCCTCCCATCAAGCGCTTTGGTTTATAGTCCTTAGCAAGACTTTGCAAATAAGATCTTGTCCTAAGACAAGTCCTTTTCGAAATCCTCCTGTTCTGTCTTGCAGGTTCTTCATCACTCCAGAGTTCTTCTGGTTCAAATGCTTGGGCTTTATGCTCTTCTCTTCTGCTCTTAAGTGGTGTAGTTTCATAGAAGATGTCCTTGTCGATATTTACAAAAGAAACTCTCCGGTTGGTCCAATCTATGATGGCTACAGCAGTTGCTAAGAAAGGCCATCCAATCTATGATGGCTCTACAAGAATACACGAATTTAGCGACACCAGAAAACATCGGAAAATAGTCGCAAATCAGAAATTTACGTCTGATTAGCGACTAAAATAAGTATTCGGTAATTCTTAGTCGCTAATTACCACAGTCGTGAAATAGTCGTAATTTTGCGACGATTTTACGACTAAATTGCATGTGATATAAACTGACGTAACGTAGTCGTAACTCCGTCGGCAAATATAGTGACTATTTTACGACTACATTTGCGACTCTCTTACGACTAAAATGCAGTCGTACTCTTAATATCAACGTAGTAGCAATTTAGTCGTTAAATAATCAGTCGTTATTTTGACGTTAAATAAACGACCATTTGACGACTGTTTTGTGACATATTTACCTACTTATTTGCGACTGTTTCACTACTGTTGCCGGAAAATGAACAGTACTTTGTTGCACTTTTACGACTGAATTGTGACTGATCTGTGACCTTTTTCCGACAACTTTAAGACTATTTAGTGACTATTTTGATCATCGTTTTTGTAATTTGGAATTTGCTATTTAGAAACCCCCAATTTTGAAACCTGTTTATAAACAGTGCTATAAAATGCACATTTGAATACTAAAACCATGATCAATATTTAAAAAGCCAAAAACCAATACATTCATCATCATCATTCATTTAAACCCAAAAAATCTCAAATGGTTTCTATATACAACCATTATAGAGAAGTACAAAATGAGAAGAGACATACTCTTCTAAAGTTTCCGAGACATTAAAAAGAGTCCTAAGGTTCCGAGACATAAAAAAAAAAGTGAGAAGAGACCTACACATCTAAGGTGGTACTTGATGTTTGAGTTACATGTGTTGTCGGATCAGCCGGTGGATCATCAGGTTGTTGAGTGGTAGACTTCGCATCATGAATGGTCGATGGAGGAGTTTGACTAGCCAAAAAATCATTGAACCGTAGATCAGTTTGAGTCAAGTCCCTTTCAACCATGGTGAGCTTCTCGAGCTTGGCTTCTTGTGCAGCTGAAGCTTTGGCAAACTCTGCTTCACGCCTTGCATTCTCAGCCGCTTGGAGCTCTATTTGGTGTTGAGCTTGTTGAAGCTGTTCCTCAAGAGTGACGTAGGATGCAGAGCTTCCTGGGTACTTCCTCTTGCCATTGACGTACAAGTGAGAGAGGCTACCAACTCCATAAGGTACACCTCTTTCACTCATAATAGTCGACCGCGAATACAAAAAAAGAGTCAGACATATGATTCATTAAACTAAAACAATGTTAGAATCAAAGGAAAAGCAAGATAAATCCATAAAAGAATAGAGAACCTTACCTGTAGAAACAAGTCGTTCTGCTCTTCCACAGTTAGCTCTCGACGAGGTGATGTACCCTCAGGATTGTCTGAGCTTTCAGGGTTTAGGGCAGACAACTTGGCTTCCAAGTTTTTCTGGTAAGTCTCAGCCACTCTCTTTGCCTTTCCATCCACATAACTCCCATCCTTTTTTGTGTGAGTCCTGATGAATACCTCACCAAGACTCACCGGTCTACCTAATTCCTCTTCCTGAAATTATAAACCAAAATATGTCAGCGGGTAAGTTATTAATCATATTTCCTAAAACTAACACTTATTGAAGAATAACAGAATAGAAAGTTACCATTTCTTGCTGGATTTGCAGATAGGATTTCTGACCTGAGAAGTGAACGTGAGGTCCAAGACCACCAGATAGGAGTTCAACAACCGAGCAGCTGAGTTGTTGAACTCTTATCTTTAGATTTTTCTGTGTCCCAATAGGCAGTCATTTGTTCCCAGAGTGTATCCCCGATCCAGTTAGGTTGCACTCTTGATGTCCTTACGGTGCTGACCATATCCTTCATCCGGCTTTTGCAAATGCTTTCAAATTTTTCTTGAACCACACCAGTGATCAAGGGATCCCAGGTGTGGATTTTCTACAACAACAAGAGACAAAGAGATGATGTTAGAATAAGACATAGAAACAAAAACAAAAACAAAACCATGTAAATGAAAAAGGATGATCTTACCGCGAATTCTATGAAGTAACGCTCTTGTCTATCACGAGGCACACGACTCCAGCTGTAGAAAGGGCCATCAAACTTGTTGGTGAATACCTTGGTAATCTTCCGGGTAAGAGAGGACTTGTCACGACCAAACCTGGATACAAAGAAAACAAAGCAAGCAGTCATCGAGCCATCATTTGAAGAATGAAACAAATGAAGCTAGAGTAAAAAAGACTTACCACGTTGTACCCGGTTTCTCTATGGGAGATAGTACCGTAGTATAAGCCTCTCTCCCAGGCTTCGTGAGCAAGGCATTTAGAATGCTTAGCTGGTCTTCAGAGAGGTTGACATCACCGTATTCTTCATCTGAAGGTTCTTGAAATGCAGCTTCTTCACCGTCATAATGAGCTTGTTGAGAGTGTGGAGAATTACCTCCTTCTTGAGATAATGGAGAGGCTCGGTTTTGAGAGAAAGAAGAAGCTCCAGAAGCTCCTTGGTGCTGCGATTGAGGTGATGCAGAATGCTGCCGATGAGATTGCTCTTGGAACCGGTGTTGAGGAGATGGAGAGAACCGAGTTTGAGAATGTTCTGACCTACTAGGTTGAGGCGGTGGTTGAGACTCAGGGGCTCCTTGTTGTGAGTTCTGGAAGAGCTCCATCGGCGGTGGATAATCTCTTACATGTGTCGGCCCGTTGCTCGGGCCTAGCGGTGGTGGAGATGTCGCCGATATGAACTCATACCGACTGGGTAAGGGAGTCGATGCTCGACTGGTTAAGGCTGCTCCTCCTCGTGCTCCTCCGCGTTTCTTCCTTCCACGGCCACCCATCGGGATCACATAATCGGCTTGGGAACGATGCTCGTCGGGAATTTCGGGATGGGTTTTTCGTCGGGATCGATTCAGGGTTTCGTCGGGATGGGTTTTTTGTCGGGATCGTTGGGAATAGCAGTCGACTAAGGATGCTAGTATCAATTAACGGTGCATTTTGGTCGAAATTGGGGAAGATCGATTGATACTTTAGGGTTTGGGGAAGAGAATGGATTTGGGGATTTTCTGGGAAATTAGGGTTAGGTTTTGAGAATGGATTTGGGGATTTCTCGGGATTAAGGTTGAAAACGACTAAGTATATTAGTGGGCTTAGTCTAAATAATGGGCCTGATAATGGGATTAAAGGTGGGCTTTGTTTGCGGGTTAAATTTTGGGCCATTAGTAGTAAAGGAGTCGGAAATCAGTCGTAAAATTTTTAAGTTTTTTTTTTAAAAAAAACAAACACAGTTTATCTTACAATACAACAATTTCATTCAGCAATTTTATTCATAAACAGACACATATTAGTAAGGATCCTCTTCATCTTCATCATCCTCATTACATCTAAATTCATCTTCTGGTTCTGCATCTCCGACATCGTAATCGAGATTAATTGGGTTTACCCTGTGTACTCGATTTTCAACAACGATATCTTCAATTGTGGTCAGCATAACACCATCATCATTATCTTGTTGCAAGAGAGTTGGTTCTTTGTCTTCATATTGTCCTGAAATATTCCCTCTTGGATTCACTTTTAAGATGTTTAGCCACAGCTGCTTTGGCTTTTTCCGGTATGGATATGGAATATAACAAACTTGATCTGCTTGGGAGGCTGTAGAATACAAATATAATTTTAAAACTAAATACATTAAATGTATTGCTTTGTATATTTATATCATTTTTACCTAGAATAAATGGTTCGTATTTATTGTACTTTCTTGATGAAAGAATGTCAACGAAACCACCATTGCTCTTTCGAGTGCCTCTACCAATTACAGGGTCATACCACTCACATTTGAAAAGTGTAATTTTCAGATTTGTCATCCCCTCATACTCGAGTTGTATGATATCATTTAAGATCCCGTAAAAATCAGCTTCATCAGATGCATCGGTGTAGTTTTCTCCTTTAACACACACTCCAAAGTTACATGTCTTCCGTCCCATGCCATGGTGCCGTGTATGAAACAAATATCCTCTCGTAAAGTAAATTGGCCAGGTTTTGGCTTTATTGACTGGTCCGTGAACTATATCCTGAACCCAAATAGGAAAAGGATTTGTAGTGTTCTAGTAAGTAACCTGCACATGTAAATATGGATTGATTATTAATCCGTTGATGGAAAACGTCCATAGTTAGTAAAAATATAGAAAACATACGTAATCTTTCACCCATGAAGGATATTCATCCGCTCTTTTTGCAGAAATTTCTTTATCAGAGAGTTGTGGATATTTTGTGCAAATGTAATCTTCGAACATCCTGTCCACCACAAACATATATTATACAAGAAATGATTATAGATTACATATCTGACAAGGATAAAATTCGATATACCTCTCAAATGGTTGAAAGTAATCGCAATTTCGCAAAACATATGCATGTGCAATTTTGTGATCTTTTTCTGAAAGCCATATTTCATGCATTTGCCCACTTGGCCGACCTACATGAGTAAATATACCAGGAACTCCGGGGACATCATATACAGGGACTTCACCTTCGTCAAATCTTGTTAACCTTTCCCATTACATAAAAATAAATATAAATTCACATGTTAATGTAAAATTATCCTGTGGCCAATATTGACTTATAAATATGAATTATCCATTTGGAGTTTACCTTGATTTTGTTTGTATATGATCGGAAAAGTAGTGCTCCATAAAATAAGCAATCTCGTCGTTGATATATGATTCAACAATCGATCCTGATGCATATCTTTTGTTCTTCGCTTTTGCTTTCAGTTTTTTGAAAAACCTTTCAAAAGGATACATCCACCTATACTGCACAGGACCTCCTAATTCAGCTTCATAAGGAAGATGTATAGGCAAGTGCTCCATTACGTCGAAAAATGATGGTGGAAAAATCTTCTCCAAATTGCATAAGATTAGGACTATGTTTTGTTTTAGGATTTGGACCCTGTTTTTTTGCAAAGTTCTTGAACATAAGTCACGAAAGAATCCTCCAACACCTAAATATATTAAAGTCCAATTATAAATAAATTACTATAAACATATATTATACAAGTACTATTAAATAGACTATAAAGTACCTGATAATGCAAGGTGGACGTTACGGTCCAAGAGTTCTGCAAAGATAAATGGAAGTAGCCGTTCCATAAAAACATGGCAGTCATGACTCTTCATGCCGGCAAGCTTTACTTTTTCAATATCAACACAAGCAGCTAAGTCTGACGCATAACCATCTGGGAATTTTACTGCTTTCACACATTCCAATAATCTTCTTTTATCAGCTTCTTCCAATGTATATACCGGAAAAGGGGCTTGCCCATTTTCATCAAGATGTAAGTGTGCCCGATCACAGAATCGTTCTATATCCAATCTTGACTTTATAGTGTCTTTTGATTTACCCGTCACACTTTAGAGTATTCATGATGTTATCAAAGAAATTATTCTCTATATGCATCACATCAAGATTATGTCGGAGATTGAGGTCCCTCCAGTAAGGCAACTCCCAAAATATACTTTATTTGTGCCAGTTATGCCACTTCCCAAATCCAGGCATCTTTTTTTCATGACCGTTGCCACCACAGTCAGACGTTTTTGCAGGATTGACAGTTTCTATGCGCTCACTATAAACTTGTTCACTTGTCAAAGACTCTGGTGGTGACTCATTTATAGCTTGTCTACCCTTCAAATAGTCTTTTCTATTCTTTCGTAATGGATGACCATGAGGGAGAAACCTTCTATGACAATCAAACCAACATGTTTTTCTTCCATTAGGCAGATAGAATGCCTTTGTATCGTCCAAACAAATTGGACAAGCCAATCTACCATGGGTCGTCCATCCTGACAACATGCCATACGCGGGAAAGTCGCTTATCGTCCACATCAGCACAGCCTTTAATTTGAAATTCTGCTGCAAAGATACATCATATGCATCGATACCAGTTGACCATAATTCTTTTAATTCCTCGACAAGAGGCCGGAGGAAGATATCGAGACTGGCACGCGGATGATTTGGCCCAGAATTCAATATTGTGAGGAACAAGTACTCAGTCTTCATGCACATACCAGGGGGTAAATTATAAGGAGTCAAGATCACATGCCATAACGAATGATTATGAGACATGCCAAATGGATTGAATCCATCTGTACATAATCCAAGATAAACGTTACGGGGTTCTTCAGCAAACCGGGGATGTAAATCTTGAAAATATTTCCACTCTGCAGCATCAAAAGGATGACACATTTCACCCTCCTTTGCTTGGTGCTCAGCATGCCATCTCATTGCCGCTGCAGTCTTCTGGCTCTGATACATCCTCTTCAATCTATCACCAATAGGTAGATACCACATACGACTATATGGTATTCTGGTTCGTGAACGTCGTCCTTCGTTAGGCTTATATCTTGGTGACTGACAGAATTTACACTCCTCCCACTGATAACACCGTATTTTGACCACTTTTATGGATCATAATTGTATCTTATCCAGGTGTTTTAACTCTGTTTTCAATGGTTTTTAAAGTGTTTTAAATGTTTTAGAGTTTCAAAAGACTTTACAGGAAACTTGGGCAAAAGATATACAATTTGGAACAAATGAGCAATTTTGGATAAATGCAAACCGTCAGAAGTATGACAAGCGATGAAGACCTTCTCACCGTCTGATCACCCCCAAAATTTGAGACAACATAGAGGATCCAACCAGATTTCTAATGCACTTGGTTTGGAGACAATCCAACGGTTAGATCTTCAGATACTCCCGATGCAAGAATGACAGAAAATGCAGTTCCGGAAGAGAGTAGGTGCCGGGACCGCGGCCAACACCCATTTTCCCGCGGGTAGAGCCACCGCGACCGCGGACTTTGGTCGTTCACTTTCCCGACGACTTAATTAAAGCCCAGATCAATTCCTTTCGTTATTTTTGAAGCCCTAAGTGTCCAGAACCACCCCAGAAGCTATAAATACCCCCTTTAGGTCATTCTAAAGAGGAGAGACCGAAACTTAGACAACTTAAAGAGAGAGAGAGAGGGATTTCGGCTGGAACCCTAGAAGAGGCCGCCGTCAATCCCGAAGAAGGAGCCGCCGCTGGAGAGCACCATCGCGCCTCCACCTGCAACTCCGTTCTTCGTTTTTCTTCCTTCTTCTCTTTAATTTCCTGCAACTTTCAATACTCTGTGATGATTGTTTACAATATGTTTGAGTAGTTACCCAGTTGGGTTTAAAGGGATTTTCAAAGGGAATTTCATGCGTCTTTGCTTATGAATTGATAGATTTAGGATCCATAATCTTCTAGATGTTCTTCGTTTGCCTTTAATCTGATATGATATGTTGCGAAAGCTTTCATTGATTGTCTGAACTAGGGTGAAACGAGCAATTCTTCTATAGGAGTGGAAACCTACCTGTAGTTGAGTTGTGAATATTGATGAGTCTTGTTCTGCTATTGCATCTTCTCCCTTCCAGAATCAGAGTGGAAACCTACTGATTAGGGTTGCGAGAGATAGTTGTTTAGTGCTGCGAAAGTAGGCTATTCATACTTCCGTGCCTCAAGTTCTAGAACATACGTAGTTGATTACCTTTATCATATGCTTAAAATCAACATAGCCTAGTCTATGAATCCCTGTGAAACCCCTTGAGCCCCAACGTTTGTCTTTCATTGCTTACAACCTTAGATTTCCATTCTGTTTTCATTCGCTTATTGCTTGCTTCCCATTTGCTTGTTCTTTGCTTTAAATCGCCTAGTTTAATCGCCATTTAGTTGCCTTCATTCGCTTTTGTTTAATCGATTTTTACTTGCTTTTATTTGCTTTCACTTTCAATTTCTTTTATTTGTTTTGCTTTCTAGTTTAGATTTAGTGACAACAAAAACCCAAAACCAAAACCAAAACCTTTTTAGTTCTAATCTGATTTAAGCGTTGCAGTGAATTCGTACTGAAACAACTAAGTCTCTGTGGATCGATACCCTAAGTACTACAGCGCACATCTGTGCACTTGCAGACATTTAGGGGTTATAAATTTAAAACCTGAAGCTTAGTAAATCGAAAAACAACCAACCCCGCTTTTGCTCGCAATCAAGTTTTTGGCGCCATTGCCGGGGACTTAAAATTTGTTTCGTTGCGAATCCCAGCTTAAATCATTAGAACACTTGTTTATTTTTACTTTTTCTTTTGAATTTTTCAGGTTTCTCTGAAATGAGAGACCAGGAACATGTTCCCGGAACTCTTGGTGATCCACCAAATCGTGTGGATGGTGATCCAATTGACGATTATGACCTGACTGATGATGAGTTTGAAGAACCAATTTATGATGACAATGAGCTAATCGGATCGGTCAAACACAAAGATGATGATAAACTGATTGGAAGTTTCGATTCACTCGAAAAGTTCATGGGAGATCGAAGAGCTATTCAACCAGCCTTACCTGAGGATGGCAAAACCGAAATTAAGGTACCCCATATCCATTTAGTTCAACAAAATCAATTCTCTGGTTATTCATTCGAAAACCCGATAGACCATATCGAGACTTTCGAAGAATTATGTGCAACCATTACAGCAAATGGGAATTACCACAAGTGTAGTCTTTTCCCATTCTCTCTTAGAGATAAGGCCAGCAAATGGCTAAAATCTTTGCCACCTGCTTCACTAAAAATGTGGGCAGCGTGTAAAACTGTTTTCCTAAATCGTTTTTACACTAGAAATCTTGCAAATCTCTTAAGAAAGAAGATAAGAACTTTTAAACAAAAAGAAAATGAAGATCTTTTAGATACTTGGGAAAGATTTAGGGAATACCAAAGAGATTGTCCACAACATGGATATGCCGAGGAATACCTGCTAAGTATCTTCTATCGCGGTATAACTCCAGAGTTACGACACTCTTTCGACATAGCAAGTAATGGAGATTTCACAACTAGATCTGTAGAAGATGCTCATGTTTTCATTAAAAATTTAGGAAACAGCATCCGAAATCAAGTAACCTTTGGTAATTCTGTACGTCCTGAGAAGAAAGAAGAAATTTTGGAAGTTATAAAGTGTCTCCATCACATAATGAGTCATCTTGGATTGCAACAACCAAATAGGGTACACAATACGTGTAACTTTGATGGCTGGGACAACCCAATGGATTCTTATGGTCAAGGGATGGTGAACACTGCAGAAGTCTATCAAATTCAAGATTTTCCATTCGTTTCTGATCACCGCGGGTCCATTCAATCGGACCGCGGCCAAGCAAGCTTTCACCGCGGTCGTGCTGGTTATGACCGCGGCCAAGACATGATTCACCGCGGTCGTGAGCCACCTGACCGCGGGAAAACGTCTTCTGAGCTTGCCTGGACACCACCTTCCGAACCAATCTCGGCTATTCAATCTAATCCTGTTCCATATCCAAGTTTTCCCTCTTCTGAAGCTGAAAACCTAAACAAAAAGAATTTAGAGCTTGAAAAATCTATGTCTAAAGAGATTAGTGATCTTAGATCTGAACTAAAAGAGATGCAGAAGGATTTCGATGAAAGATTATCCACCCTCCTTAGCATAATGGCCAAAACTAATTCTAAAAACTTAGAAAAATCTGAAGAGGAGCCAAGTGAAAATTCTTTCGAAAGCTCAAGTGAAGCAGATCCCTCCGATGATGTGAAAGCTATCACACTTTGGAGTGGATTAGCTTACAAAGAGCCTGAATTTCCTAAAGATCCCGAAGATGAGGAAAAGGGTAAGGAAAAGGAGAAAGAAAAAGAAAGAATCACGAATGAAGATGTTGAAAAAGAAGTGGTAGGAGAGAAGGATGGAGAAGAAGTAAGAGAAGATTCATCCCGAGAAATCCTCGGAGAAGACCCGATTCCACCTCCACCAACTCGTGTCTATAAACCTAAACCTCCATATCCTAGAGCCTTAAGAGCCCCTAAGAAAGAAAAAGAAAAAGCTAAGCTGAAAGAGTTGATTGATCAATTAAATGTGAAATTACCTTTCGTAGAAGCTTGTGCTATGATTCCTGCTTTAAGAAAATACATGAAGGGTATTCTAACAAATTCTTTAACTCTTGAAGAAGGTGTTATGATGATAACCCATGAATGTAGTTCTATCTTGCAAAGCCGAATCCCTGAAAAGAAAAATGATCCTGGAAGCTTTGTACTTTCATGCACCATCAATGATGTAGCTTTTGAGCGTGCTCTCTGTGATTTAGGTTCTAGCATAAACATGATGCCTCTTTAAGCCCACTAAAATCTCCTTAGTATTAGCTGATCGTTCTGTTAGACAACCTGTAGGTATCTTAGTAGATGTTCCCGTCGAAATCGAAAAATGTTCCATACCAACCGATTTCGTAGTTCTAGAACTAGAAAAAGAACCTAAGGATCCACTTATTCTTGGAAGACCATTCTTATCTACAGCCGGAGCCATAATCAATGTTCCTGAAGGAAAAATCGACCTCCATCTAGCCGGTTCAGTTATGCAGTTTGACATGAACAAAAGTTTCGATAAACCAACTTTGGATGGCAAAATTTGTTGGGTTGATGAGTTAGACGGAATTACTGAGGAAGTCTATGAAGATCTGCTTCTAGATGACCCTTTAAGTGTCACGCTTTCACCCGCAAAAGATGAACGCAATTTCCTTGAAGAAATTTCAAGTGAGTGCATACGTATGCTTGATAAATCCGAAACTTATAGGAAACCTCTAAACTATCTAGATCTTAAAGACCAAACAAACATTCCTACACCTCCTAAAGACACTGCTGCAGCAATTAATGATCCTTGGAGCGAGCTTAAAGCCCCTAAAGTCGAGCTTAAACCTCTTCCCGTCGGACTTAAGTACGCTTTCCTTGGACCAAATTCTACTTATCCTGTCAAAATAAACTCTGGTTTGACGGAAGAAGAAACCACAATGCTGTTGACTGAGCTGAGAAAGCATAGAAAAGCCTTAGGATATTCACTTGATGACATACCTGTAATCTCTCCAGATCTTTGTATGCACAAGATAAATCTAGAGGATAATGCTAAAAACTCAATCGAAAGTCAAAGGAGACTGAACCCTAATCTCATGGATGTTGTCAAGAAGGAGATTATGAAGCTTTTAGAAGCTGGAATAATCTTTCCTATCTCAGATAGCACTTGGGTTAGCCCAGTTCATGTTGTTCCGAAGAAAGGAGGAGTCACTGTCATTAAAAATGATAAAGATGAAATGATCGCTCCAAGAACAGTAACTGGACATCGTATGTGCATCGATTACCAGAAACTGAATGCAGCAACTAGGAAAGATCATTTTCCACTTCCCTTCATAGATCAAATGCTAGAAAGATTAGCTAATCACCCCTACTATTGCTTCCTTGATGGATACTCCGGATTTTTCCAAATTCCTATTCGCCCGGAGGATCAAGAAAAAACGACATTCACTTGTCCATATGGCACGTTTGCTTACAGACGTATGCCTTTTGGATTATGTAATGCACCTGCTACCTTCCAGCGGTGCATGATGTCGATCTTCACAGACTTTATTGAGGATTTCATGGAAGTATTCATGGACGACTTCTCTGTCTATGGATCTTCTTTTGAAAAATGCTTTGGCAACCTTGGTAAAGTTCTGCAAAGATGTGAAGATAAGCACTTAGTATTAAATTGGGAAAAATGTCACTTCATGGTACAAGACGGAATCGTGCTTGGGCACAGAATTTCGGGAAAAGGAATTGAAGTTGACAAAGCTAAAATCGAAGTCATGACCAGCCTACAACCCCCCACAAACGTAAAAGGCATCCGTAGTTTCTTAGGACACGCAGGATTCTATAGGCGATTCATAAAAGATTTCTCTCAAATAGCTAGACCTCTTACGCGTTTGCTTTGCAAGGAAACGAACTTCGAGTTCGATGATGAGTGCTTAGCCGCGTTTCATAAGATCAAAGAAGCCCTTGTCTCCGCTCTAGTCGTGCAAGCACCTGATTGGGAACTCCCATTCGAAATCATGTGCGATGCAAGTGACTATGCTGTCGGAGCAGTGCTTGGCCAACGAAAAGATAAGAAACTGCACTTAGTCTACTACGCAAGCAGAACTCTTGACGAAGCTCAATGCAATTATGCTACAACAGAGAAAGAACTTCTAGCTGTCGTATTTGCATTTGAGAAATTTTGTTCTTATCTCGTAGGATCTAAGGTCATAGTTCATACTGATCATGCTGCAATCAAGTATTTAATGTCTAAAAAAGACGCTAAACCTCGGTTGATAAGATGGATCCTCTTACTGCAAGAATTCGATATCAAAATTCGAGATCGGAAAGGAGCAGATAATGGAGTTGCAGACCATCTTTCACGAATTCGAGTTGAAGAAAGATTGCCTTTAAATGACAGTTTGCCTGAAGAAAACATCTATGCCATAGATACTACCAGCAATGCCAATACCGCACCACCACGTCCTCTAATGCGACGGGCAGATGCTTTCAACACCCCATGGTTTAGGCACATAGCAAATTACCTAGCAGCTGATGTAGAACCACCACAATTCTTTGGTTATAGGAAGAAAAAGTTCTTGAAAGACATAAGACATTATTTTTGGGATGAACCCTATCTCTATAAGAGATGTGCTGATGGGTTATTCCGAAGATGCGTGGCTGAAGAAGAGATGGAAGGAATTTTATTCGGATGCCATAGCTCGTCTTACGCAGGACACTTTGCAACCTTCAAAACCGCTTCAAAGATCTTACAAGCTGGTTTTTGGTGGCCTACTTTGTTCAAAGATACTCAAGCTTATATATCGCGATGCGATAAATGCCAAAGGATAGGCAACATAAGCAAAAGGAATGAGATGCCTCAAAATTTTATTCTCGAAGTCAAAATTTTCGATGTCTGGGGAATAGATTTTATGGGACCCTTTCCTACTTCTTTTGGAAACCAATACATCTTAGTAGCAGTAGACTACGTCTCTAAGTGGGTTGAAGCAGTCGCTAGTCCCACCAATGATGCAAAAGTTGTCATGAAGCTGTTTAAATCTGTTATATTCTCGCGTTTTGGAGTTCCTAGAATTGTGATAAGCGACGGAGGATCGCATTTCATCAACAGAGTTTTCGAAAATCTTCTTAGAAAGAATGGAGTTACACATAAAGTTGCTTCTCCCTACCATCCCCAAACCAGCGGTCAAACAGAGAAATCAAGTCGATTTTGCAGAAAACTACTGCAGTTCATCGCAAGGATTGGTCTACAAAGCTTGACGATGCATTATGGGCATATCGAACAGCATTCAAGACACCGTTAGGAACAACACCATTCAACCTAGTTTACGGAAAAGCATGTCACCTTCCAGTAGAACTCGAGTATAAGGCGCAATGGGCTATCAAGGAGATGAATATGAACTTGAAAACGGCTGGAGAAAGAAGACTACTTCAACTTCATGAGTTAGAACAAATCCAACACAATGCCTACGAAAACTCGAAGATCTACAAGGAGAAGACTAAAGCATATCATGATAAGAAGATTATTCATAGAACTTTTGCTCCTAACGATAAAGTTCTTCTTTTCAATTCTCGTCTTAAGCTTTTTCCAGGAAAATAACGTTCAAGATGGTCAGGACCCTTCACGATAAAGGAAGTCAAGCCATATGGAGCCATAGTCCTATGGGACAGAACCGGAAACTCATTTACAGTGAATGGACAGCGTGTAAAGCCATATCTGGCTGAAGAAACCGAAGACGAGAGAGAAGTGATGTATTTGATTGATCCATCATCGGCCAATGATGAGACCAAGGAGTGTCACGACCCCGGTTAAGTCTAATCGAACCACAATGTCAAGCTAACGACTTGAAACAAGCGCTTAGTGGGAGGCAACCCACTTGGTATTTTATCTATTTCCCTTTGACCTTTATTTTCTATTTCCATTGCTTTGTTTCTGTTTCATTTAATTTCAGGTTTTCAATAAGGAAGAATAGATTCAAAAGACGAGCAGCACTCTCCAGCACGATAAGTTCACTTAAACATTTCAACTTTTCTATTTTCTTTACCATTCTTTCCAAGATTTATTACACTGAGGACAGTGTGAAATAAGTCTAGGGGAGGATGTTCATCCGTTACTAATGAAATTTGATTTGTTTTGAGTTTGTTTTGGACACATAAAATTTTTCAAAAAGTTTTTCTTACAAATTTTAAAAATCGTTTTCAAAAAAAAAAAAAAAAAATGTCTTTCGAAAAGTTTTCAAACCAGGAACACAATAAACAATACTATGATGAATTAGACCAGTATGCTTCTACGCTATTTCCTCGTTTTTTCCTCTTTTGTGATTTACGCCTAGACTAGGCGGTAGATAAGTACTTGCATTACGAAATCCCACCAGAGGACTTCATGGAGATTCTTTCTGACAGGATATACTAGCTCATTTTATTTGACCTTAATATTGACATTTAATTTTCTCATCATTGATTTTAGGCAGGCATCGACATACACATCTAGGACGCCTTTTACCCTCACTTTTACCACTCTTTGTCGTCCTAGATGACCAGTTTATCTTTATCTGGTACCATACCCTAAACCCAAAACCCTTGTTTTCAATCCTCGTGCATTCTCTCTTTAGTTTATATCAGCAGATATGTGCAAAAACGTCGGAGAGAAGAGGAGCGACGCAGTTTTCAGTCACTCACAAAGGAGACTGAATGGAATTGGGAAGGAAGAGTATCAGAAACATCAAGAAGCTTTACAAGACAAATCTTAACTGGTAATTTCGTGCTCTCTAAGACTCTATATCTAAAGGTGTTCCCTCTCTATTAAAAAAAAAAAAAAAACCAATGAATGAAAAGAGAGAGGGAAACAAAAAGCCTAATGAGTCCTAGATTGTCGAAATTTGTGGAGCAAGAAGTATGTACTAAGCGTTTATAGAGCTATGTTTTTGAAAGATTTACAAAAATCTAAGTCTGGGAGAGTTAGGAGAGAACCTGAGGAAGAAGGCCAATAATCTATGGCAAGAAGAAAGTGACTGAAAACTGTGGATACCAACAGCTTCACTCTCTCTTGCGGTTTTGCATAATATCTTGCATTCTCCAGATCTTCAGGTAACCCGTAAACACTTTAAGCCTTACCCCTAAAATAAACCTTTTTACACCTAGCCTAGATTGCCTTGCCTAGACTTGATGAGAACCACCGATATTTCTAATGAATGTTAAGAGCTAGTTGACTGGAAGTCAGATCTAAGTGTGTAGATTTTCGCATGACGGATTAATGGACTAGTTTGCTTGTATTTTGGTGAGAATTTTCTAGACTAGATCCAATTAGATGTTTCACGATAAGTTATGGTTTAGATCCTTTCCCTTTCACAAAACCCGATTTGGCTCAAATCTTCATGGATTTTAGTGTTTCAAAAGCCTTACCTCATTGGATTTTCACCTTGATTCTGTTTCTTCCATCAATTTGCCACCTTAACAAGGTAAACCACTCGAAATTTCACTTTTTTATTTCGGTAACCAAGGTATGGAATGTCAAAATTGCTCCTTATGGGTTGCTCTCTTGCTTGATGTATCACTTTTAGGCTCATATAGAGAAAATTTTGACATCTGATAACACTGGATTTTGACCATTTTTATGGATCACTTTAATGTCTTGTACAGGTGTTTTTACTCCATTTTCAAAGGTTTTCAAATGATTTCTATGTTTTCGGATTTTAGAAGGCTTTTCAGGTAATTTGGGATAAAGAGGCACAAATTGGAACAAAAAGACTCTTTTGGATAAATGCAGACTGTCAGAACTCTCATGGAGAGACAAAGACCTTCTCACCGTCTGATCACCCTCAAAAATTGGACAACTTATAGAAGAATCAACCAGCTTTTAAATGCTCTTGGTTTGGAGACATTCCAACGGTTGGATCTCAAGATATTCCATCTGCCCCGGAGACACTCGAAGATGGCCAGCAAGTCATGCGACCGTGGCCACCAGCCTATTTCCCGTGGTCACAAGCTTCCCGACCGCGGCCAACCACCCATTTCCCACGGTCACGTCACTCCCGACTGCGGCCGGCCAACTCCGATTAAAATCCCATATTTCTGAAGCCCAAAGTCATTTCTCAGCTTCAATTTTGGAACCCTAGAGACCATGAGTATTGAAGACTATAAATACTTGTCATTTAGGTCGTTTTTAGACACAACCTTCATACTTTTACAGAAACCCTTTTTCCTTTAGCCGTTTTATGCGATTTTTAGAGAAGATTGTTCAACTCTGAGTTCTTCAATAGTGAAGCTTTCTTTCATCTCTTTTCTTTACTGTTTTTGATTACTTTTATTAAAACCAATAATGATGTTGATCTCAGCCATGTCTGAGTAGATCCCGAGTTGGGCTTAGGGTTCTCGAAAGGGGCTCTCATAATCGATTAAGACATCTAGGTTTATAGATCTGGGATTTTAACTTTGTTCTCTGTTTATTCTCGTTCTTATTGCATGTATGCTTGATTGATCACCTAGTATCTGATCTAGATAGTTAGTGTTGCGAAAGTTTTCATTAAGTATCAGACCTAGAATGAAACAGGCGATTTTTCCATCTGAGTGGAAACCTACCTGCGGCGAAATCGTGAGTACTGACGAGTCCTGTTCAGCTCTTGTGTTCTCTCCCTTCCAGGACCAGAGTGAAAACCTACTAGCCAGGGTTGCGAGAAACAGTTGGTTATGATCACAACAGTGATGTAGTCATACCGCCGTACTCTAGCTCTAGAACCCTATATTTTGATATCCGTCAATCCCAATCTATAACCCCTAGTGTTAAAACCGATTATGATCCCTGTATAGTACCCAAAAGCTCAGCATTTTTAGCCATAGTTTACAAACCAATCGATTTTTACTTGCTTATTTAGATCTGCATTTTATTTACCTTAGTTCGATATTTTGCTTGCTTCATTTGCTTTCCATTCGATTCTTCTACTTGTTCTTTAGGATAGATTTATTTGCTTTCTTTATTTTTAGTTTAATCTGTGACAAACAACCAACCCCTAAAACCAATCTAGTCTAGACATAAAGTTAAACCGTAGAAGAATACCAGGCACACAAATCTCTGTGAATTCGATCCCTAAATACTACAATTGATTAGTTGTGCACTTGCGGCTTTTGTTTGTTTTTATTAATGGTAAAACTTGTTCCCTCACGCAGTTGACACGAATCAAGTTTTTGGCGTCGTTGCCGGGGATTTGTTTCGCTGCCTTTGTTATTTTTCTTGTTCTAATATTTATTCTAGACACTTGATCTCTAGTTCTTTCTTAAAGTTTGCTGAATTATCTTTCCCTTCTTTTGTTTTTCTCTGAATTGCATGAATACCAGGCGCATACCTGTAGAAAACATTCCAATTCTAGACGAGATAGACAGACACGAAAGAGAACTTTGAAGACTTAGACGAACGCAAGGAACGGCCAACTTCGACCAGCCTGGAGATCCTGTTAACTGAGCTTTAAACATGGACCAAGACGGGTCCAAACATGGAGAAATGAAGAGAACGATCACAGAGAAGGTGATCATGCTCGACAAGATGGAGAAGAGGATGAGGTTCCTCCAAGAAACCATCAAAACCGCGAGAGAGAAGAACGTGAAGACCATGATGCACCTATCAATGCAGCCACTGGTGACCACCAGGGGATGCAGCCGAATGGACGCGTTTACCGCCCTGTTCAGCAAGCAAATCAACACCGAAGACAAGCCAGGAACCATCGCATAGCTGATTACGATGCACCTACTCAGAATTTTCAGAACCGATCCGCAATTCAAGTACCATTTCCAAACCGGAATGAGTTTGAAGTCAAACCTCAAATCATCTCATTGGTGAAACAAAACCAATTCCATGGAGTTCCTTCTGAACATCCAATGGACCATATCGAGCTCTTTGAAGAAATCTGCAGCATGATGAGAACAACCCAAGTTCCAGCAGACTATTTAAAGTGTAAGTTGTTCCCTTTTTCATTAGCAGACAAAGCTCACCGTTGGTTGAAATCTTTGCCTGCAGGATCGATTACTAATTGGGAAGAATGTAAAATTGCTTTCCTGAACCACTTCTATACTAAGTCAAGGTCGAACTTCTTGAGAACCAACATCTCAAGTTTTCAGCAAGGACCGACTGAAACTTTCTATGAAGCCTGGGAACGATTTAAGGAGTATGAACGTGATTGCCCTCACCATGGATTTTCTAGATCAAGCCTATTGAGCACATTTTACCGAGGTTAGCAATCAAAATACAAACTTTCGCTTGATACAGCTAGCAATGGAGATTTTGGACAAAAGACGATAGCACAAGGTAAAGCCCTCATCGAGAATTTGGCTCAAGCCAATAGCAATGATTGTCCTGAATATGATCGCTCGACAAAGTAAACCGGAGCAGACAACAAGGAGATAACCGAGTTGAAGAACATGATGAGCCAGCTTTTGAAAAGCAACAATCTCCCAATCCATGCTTGTGAGACCAACAATGGCGCAGAAGACGAAGGACCTGGTGATATTGATCACATTAATCCAGCCTTTCAAGAAGAAGAAGTGAACTATGTAGGAGCACAAGCACCATATCCAAATCGTTTCAACAATGGCTTCAACAACAACTTCTGGAATGCAAACTACAACAATCTATTTTACCGCAACCCAAATGTGGAGAATCCTCAAGATCAGCACTACCCACCCCAACAAATATGCTTCCAAAACAAGTTCCAAAGTGGAAATTTCGGAGGGACAGGAGCTTATCAACTGCGACAGCCATATAACTATCAAGGTACGGGTTTTAACAATCAATTTGTACAACAGCAAGGAGTCACAACGAACCAGCTAGCTTCGCAAATCGGAAGACTTGAACAATCCATCCAACAACTTGTTATGACAAACGAGAAAGCATCTAAAGACATGAACGTGAAGCTTGAATGCATGTACAATGACCTGAACGGGAAGTTTGAAGCTTTCTCTTCGCACGTCAAAAAGCTAGACGTACAAGTTTCCCAAACAATGAAGAGACAAAGTGGAGCTCTTCCCGGGAGAGTTGAGGATAACCCCAAGAGATTTTGCAATGCCATAACCACACTACCCGAAGAAGAAGCCAGAGCCGATGGAAAAGATGAAGAAACCCCAATCTTTGTACCACTTTACAAGGATGTCGATGCCAAGCAGCCACCATTCAAAGTACCTCAACGTTCAACGTTTCAAAGGCATACAAAAGCCGACGATCTGGGAGGTTTTCTTTTCCAATGTTTCATTTCAGGAATCAAGTTCACAGACTGTCTATGCGATTCCGGAGCCAATGTCAACATCATGTCAAAGACATTTGCCAAAAAATTGGGCATAAAAACCTTAAGGACATCGACGGTCAAGGTTATCTTTGGAGATTCATCTTAAAAAGATACTGAAGGGGAGATTCATGATCTACAAGTTCTAGTAGGGGACAAGATTGTTCCAGCAAATTTCAGGACAAGGAGAGACCACTAATATTCGGAAGACATTTACTAGCTACTGTAGGAGCAGTAATCCATCACGTGAACCGGCATGCTGTCTTCCGCAGAAGGTTTTATCTGACTGTCCTAGATGATTTTCCAAGCAAAGGAAACCGGCCAAAAGAGGAAGAAAAGGAGAAGCCGAAAGCTATTACAAAGATCAAGATCATCATTCCACCAGATGCGACAGAGACTAGTGAGGACCAAATCCAGGAGCTGATCGAAAACACGAAAAGGGTTTTAAACAACGTTAAAGTCCGAAATAAGAGTAAAGGAAAGAAGACGGCTCCTCAAAGAGAAGAAGTTAAACCTCCAGCGACCGGAAATGATAAAGGCACATCAAGTGGAGTGCCATTCAAATCAGCCTGATCCTTCTTGCCTACGTCAAGCTAAACGACTTAAAACAAAAGCGCTTAATGGGAGGCAACCCATTTAGGTACTCTTTCTTTTAGTTTTCTTTTCCTTTTTACAAATTATGTTTCCTTTTTCTTTTAAGTTTCAGGTATTTTTATAAAACAAAAACACAAAAAAAATAAAAAAAAATTAGAAAAATCGAGAAAGAAGGAGAGGTTTTTAGCTGCTCGGCCCGGCAGAAACATTTAGATCTGCATTTTATTTACTTTAGTTCGATATTTTGCTTGCTTCATTTGCTTTCCATTTGATTTTTCTACTTGTTCTTTAGGATAGATTTATTTTCTTTCTTTAGTTTTATTTTAATCTGTGACAAACAACCAACCCCTAAAACCAATCTAGTCTAGACATAAAGTTCGAAACCGTAGAAGAATACCAGGCACACAAATCTCTGTGAATTCGATCTCTAAATACTACAATTGATTAGCTGTGCACTTGTGGCTTTTGTTTGTTTTTATTAATGGTAAAACCTGTTCCCTCACGCAGTTGACACGCATCAACATCACCACGCACTTCTCAAACGACCGTTTGGCAGATTTTTGGAATTTTGTTCTTCATAAAAACTCTTGTTCGAAATTTTTGCATGTCGAGTTTCAGAACTAATTTAGGGTGAACTCTGGTGATTGTGTTGCTAGGATTGTTTCTCTTGATATCAGGGAATGCTGAATAGCCAATTCATGATTTTGACTTTGGCTAACTTTTCGTTCTTCCTCTTTGTTTGGTTTGCTCTGTTTTGTATTTTGCAGATGCCGGAACGACGCCTCCAGCTCGCAAACCACTGAACCAGTGATGTTCAACCTCTGCAATCACGTCGAGGCTTTGATAGGGGATCAGTGGCACCGCGCGGTCATTAATGCGGTCCTCGCAGGACCTCGCCATTTGGTGAAATTCCCTGACTCCCTGGATTTGCAGCTGTTGACATCCTCCCATCTTCGACCTGCTGCACCACCACGAGCTCGCTCCTCCTTACCACCACCATTGCCTCCTGCTACACCTGAGTCACCAGCTTAGATGATTAGGCCCCCTTGGCCTAAACGAGAGAAGGTGCGTATTGTTCCTAGGCGAGTTTGGGAAGAATCTCACAAGAAGGTGTCTGAGAGTGTTGATTGCCTCCATAGGCCAATTTCTGATGATTGTGACGATTCCGACACGCTTTTCTACAATCTTGTCTTAACGTCGAGATGGTCCCTACCAGTTTCCTAGACATTCTCGATATGCGATGTCTGGGTTTGGATTCTGAGCTTTTATGTCTGCTGGCTAAGCTGGGATTGGGGACAATGGCTACCAGGCCCTACGACCTTTACCTCGACCTTACTCGTCAGTTCTTGGCTTCCGTTCGCATCTACTACGCCAACGAATCCGCTCCCAATGCGCAGGAAGGTACTCTCACCTTCTTGATCCGTGGAGTTCATTATAGACTGCCCTTCCGCGACCTCTGTGCTATCTATGGGTTTCAGAAGGATCTCCCACGAGTCTACCTTCCTACTCAGACGATCGATGTCCCGACTTTCTGGTCCCATTTTTGAAATGGTCGCTACGATTCGAAGACCACATCACAGACCGATGTGCGACACCCTTCTGTGATGTCTTCTTCGCGTCTTGGAAAAAAACCATTCAGTGTAAGTCAGCTCCAGGTAAGATGTGCCTCTATGAGCTGGCTGTTCTCTATGTTGCCATAGGTGATCTCACAGATGCCGAGAATTTCTAGAGTTCTGCGCATGCCACTGACGTCAACATGGGAGCTGTTTTTGCACATCACTTGGTTTTGCTGCAGAGCAAGCCGTTTCTAGAGTTGGTACAAAGCAGAGGAATGAGTCTATGGGCAGCTTATTGACTCCCATCTTCCATTATTTTGGGATCAGTACAGAGAACAACACTATCCTCACGGTTCACCTCTTAGATCAACCATGATCGACAGTGGTTCTTTCGCACTGCTGCTGGGTCCTCACAGGAGACAGTGATTCAGCTACCTGATCATGCATGTACAGATATCGGTACAGATCCTCTCACACTTTGTTTCGACTCAGAACGGAGTGCTCTGATTACAGTCTCCTGCGGCACATCTTCCAAAGCTCGTGCATCCACTTCTGAGGATGATCAGGTACCTCGCTCTGCTGGCATCTCATTTCCTGCTCCTGATCTCCCTGCTGCACCAGAGATCCCCATGGAGGCTGCTGCTTTTCAGAGGAACGTTGTTCAGAGCTTTCAGAGTATCATGGGTGCCATCGCTACTCTCTCTCTTGTTATGGCTTTGTTCGCACTTCTCGTCCACACTCCCGTTCACCCACTCACTCCGGTGATGATGCTACTACCGAAGAGGACTAGTTCCTTGGTCGTTCTGGTTCTATTTTCTTTTCTTCTGTTTCTCTTTTACTTTCTTCTATTTTCTTCTTACTTGTTTGAGTCTGTTATGTCAGCTACATTTGTTGTGGAACCTTGCTGAGTTTATGCATTTATGGATTGTCTTGTTACTTCTGACTTGTGTCTGAGTGATCCACAGCGCTAACTCTGATAATTCCTTGTGCTACACGTTGGATTTCGAGACATGGTATCGCGTGACACCAACACTGGTGTCGCTCGTCACCATCACTCATCTGACGACCTAAGCTTGGATTTTCGCCCATTCTGAGCTGTGTGTCGGTCGACATGCCCTTGTTAGTAAGACATTCTAACCCTTTGCATCCAACTCCTCTGTTTACATTTTCCTCCTTCACCAACCTTAGGATGGATAACACTGGGGACAGTGTTGTTTAAGTCTGGGGGAGGTAGTCGCTGACATTGTGTTTGTTTTTCTTAAGAGTCAGTCGTGTCAAATTGTTTTGAGTCAAAACCTGTTGGAGATTATTATGCTCATCTTGGAATTATTGTGCTCACCTTTCATCTAAGTGACCATTGCTGCAGAATCAGTCTAGACCCGACTAATGAAAAATTCAAAGGCTGACCAGTTGACTAGAGGCGTCCATGTTTCCAACAAAGTCCATTAACCTGAGCTAATTTCTGAACTCTTTCTTTTACCTTATTGATGTGACTGGTGTTCATAAATCTTGATTCCTCGTTCGTACTTGACAAATGAAAGCCTGTGTGAGATCTAATATTAGTGCTTCTCACCCTTATGACAAGCTAAAAAGAAAAAAAAAAGAAAGAAAAGGGCGAAAAGATTGAGATGATTTTGTTTTAGGAGTGAAGGGCTAGGAAAATTTCCAAGGATCTCATTATTTCACTTCTAAGTAGGAATGATCACTCAAAAGAAGGAAGCGAAGGGTAGGAAAATTTCTTATGACCCCACTATTCGCTGAAAACATTTGATACATGGTAAGGGGACAAATCGGGGATTCGATGGCAAACAACATCAGTACTCGCAGCTTTAACCATATCGTGTATATGCCATAAAAAAAATGATGATGAGAGTGCGAAAAGAATAAGTCTGGGGGAGAGAAAATTACCAAGGAGTATATGGATGATTTGTTTGAGTATAGTATGGGAAAGAGTCTAGAAGGTTCTTGGCATCAGAATCATCAGTGAGACCCAGCGATGAGGGTTTATGGACAATGTTGTAGAATGTTGGACTTAATCTGGGAAGCTGTGAATGTCTGCGGAGAAATACATGGTGGTTCGATTTGGAATGATGAAGCAGTATTTGAATTACAGGGTGATTGATCAAAGCGATGTTCCAGTGAAAAGTTGACTCTCCGTGTTTTTCAAACCTCTTTCTCTTATTTGGTAATCTGTTTGCTTGAGGGCAAGGAAATGATAAGTCTAGGGGAGTCGATATATCATAGTTTTTATGGTTTTTGACTATGATATAGGTCTTATTTATAGTCTTTCTAGTGTTTTTTCAAGTCTTAGGTAAGTTTGGAGCTTAATTAGAGATTTTGGAGCACTTTGGAGCTTGATTGCGTGTCAACTGCGTGAGGGAACAAGTTTTACCCTTAACAAAAACAAATGAAAGCCGCAAGTGCACAGCTAATCAGTTGTAGTATTTAGGGATCGAATCCACAGAGATTTGTGTGCCTGGTATTCTTCTACGGTTCTAACTTTATGTCTAGACTAGATTGGTTTTAAAGGTTGGTTGTTTATCACGAATTAAACTAAAATTTAAAGAAAGCAAATAAATCTATCCTAGAAAGCAAGTAGAAAAATCGAATGGAAAGCAAGTAAAGCAAGTAAAATATCGAACTAAGGCAATTGAAATGCAGATCTAAATAAACAAGTAAAAATCGATTGGTTTGTAAACTATGGCTAAAAACTCTGAGCTTTTGGGAACTCTAAGGGATCATAATCGGTTTTGACACTATGGTAGATAGATTGGGATTGACGGATATCGATATATAGGGTTCTAGAGCTAGAGTACGGCGGTATGACTACGTCACTGTCGTGATCATAACCAACTGTTTCTCGCAACCCTGACCAGTAGGTTTTCACTCTGGCCTTGGAAGGGAGAGAACGCAAGAGCTGCACAAGGCTCGTCAATACTCACAATCTCGCCGCAGGTAGGTTTCCACTCCTACGGAAAAATCGCCTGTTTCATTCTAGGGCTGATACTTAATGAAAACTTTCGCAACACTAATTATCTAGATCAGATACTACGTGATCAATCAAGCATACATGCAATAAGAACAAGAATAAACAGAGAACAAAGTTGAAATCCCAGATCTATAAACCTAGATGTCTTAATCAATTATGAGAGCCTCTTTCGGGAACCCTAAGCCCAACTCGGGATCTACTCAGACATGGCTGAGGTCGACATCATCATTGGTTTTAATAAAAGTAATCAAAAACAGTAAAGAAAAGAGATGAAGAAAGCTTCTCTATTGAAGACCTCGGACTTGAACAATCTTCTACAAATATCGCATAAAAACGGCTAAAGGAAAAAGGGTTTCTGTAAAGTATGAAGGGTTCTCTCTAAAAATGACCTAAATGGCAAGTATTTATAGTCTTCGATACTCCATGGTCTCTAGGGTTCCGGAATTGAGGCTGAGAATGACTTTGGGCTTCAGAAATATGGGCTTTAGTTCGAAGTTTGACGGCCGCGGTCGGGAGTGACGTGACCGCGGGGAATAGGTGGTTGGCCGCTGTCGGGAGGCTTGTGACCGCGGGAAATGGGCTGTTGGCCGCGGTCGCGTGACTTGTTGGCCGTCTTCGTGTGGCTCCGGGGCTAATGGAATATCTTGAGATCCAACCGTTGGAATGTCTCCAAACCAAGTGCATTTGAAAGCTGGTTGATTCTTCTATAAGTTGTCCAATTTTGAGGGTGATCAGACGGTGAGAAGGTCTTCGTCTCTCTATGAGAGTTCTGACGGTCTGCATTTATCCAAAAGAGTCTTTTTGTTCCAATTTGTGCCTCTTTATCCCAAATTACCTGAAAAGTCTTTTAAAATCCGAAAAAATAGAAATCATTTGAAAACCTTTGGAAATGGAGTAAAAACACATGTAAAAGATATTTAAGTGATCCATAAAAATGGTCAAAATTCGGTGTTATCAACTCCCCCAGACTTAGTCTTTTGTTTGTCCTCAAACAAAACAAAGGCTAAATCTCGGCGAGAGGTTTGAAAATGCAGGAACTAAACAAAATCTCATAGAGCAAACTTCTAGACCAATATCAATCAGTATGCATCAATCGGGAATAGCATAGAAAATTCTCACTAGCAATACAGGCATAACTAGTCCGTTAATCCGTCATGCGGAAATCTATGCACTAGGATCTAACTTCCAGTCAACTAGCTCTTAACATTCATTAAAAATCTTGGTGGTTCTCATCAAAGAAAGTCTAGGCAAGGCAATCTAGGCTAGGTGTCAAAACGGTTATTCTAGGGGTAAGGCTTAAAGTGTTTACGGGTTACCTGAAGATCAGGAGAATGCAAGATTTTATGAAAAACTGCAAGAGATAGTGAAGCTGTTGGTATCCCAGTTTTCAGTCACTTTCTTCTTGCCATAGATTCCTGGTCTTCTTCCTCAGGTTCTCTCCTAACTCCCCCAGACTTAGATTGTTGTAAATCTTTCAAAAACATAGCTCTATAAACGCTTAGTAGATGCTTTTTGTCCATAAATTTCGACAATCTAAGACTCATTAGGCTTTTTTTTCCCTCTCTCTTTTCATTCGTTTTTTTTTTTTTTTAAGAGAGGGAACACCTTTAGATATAGAGTCTTAGAGAGCACGAAATTACCAGTTAATATCTGTCTTGTAAAGCTTTATGAGGTTTCTGATACTCTTCCTTCCCAATTCCATTCAGTCTCCTTTGTGAGTGACTGAAAACTGCGTCGCTCCTCTTCTCTCCAACGTTTTTGCACATATCTGCTGATATAAACTAAAGAGAGAATGCATGAGGATTGAAAACAAGGGTTTTGGGTTTAGGGTATGGTGCCAGATAAAGATAAACTGGTCATCTAGGACGACGACGAGTTGTAAAAGTGAGGGTAAAAGACGTCCTAGATGTGTATGTCAATGCCTAAAATCAATGATGAGAAAATTAGATATCAATATTATGGTCAAATAAAATGAGCTAATATATCCTGTCAGAAAGAATCTCCATGAATAGAAGTCCTCTGGTGGGAGTTCGTAGTGCAAGTACTCTAGCTACCACGCCTAGTCTAGTTTTGTGTCAAACATTCCTGAAAAATACTTAATGTCGAATAGGTTACATAATAATATTTAAAAAGTGCTTGAAATTTAAAAGCAAAAGCAAGAAAATGATTAGTACGGATAGACATCCTTCCCAGACATAAATCACACTATCCCCAGTGTGAAAAAGTTTGTGAGAAAATGGTGAATAAAAGCGAAATAAAATAAGATAAAAGAAAAGAAAATGATGATAGAACCGTGATGGTAGTGAAGTGCTGATCAATCACTCATCCTCCGATGTGTCTGCTGTGAATTGGTGCTGCTCCTGTAGGAAGGTGGCAACGCGCTCAAAGCGTCGTCCCTGTCTCTCAACTCTGCGCTCCAGATCAGAATGTGTGTGCGATGATGTCGATGATGAGGTGTGGCCGGTCGAAACAGATGGCTGAAAGTGAGCACGGGCCGCAGCTGCATCGCGTTTTGCCTTGGCCACTATGTATTGGCCAATGGTGAATGGTAGACAAGGTACAGATGGCAGAAAATCATCGGGTTCCGGAGTCCATCGCGGACGTCCTCCGTTACACAATCTCGGGACTGATGCCGAAGGAAAGCTGACTCGGTGCTCCTCAGCGCCAGTGCAATACTTGTAACCAAACCTGTCTGGATCGAAAGCGGCACGAGAGATAGTGTGATCGCGAGAGAGATAAAGTAGGTGATACCACACATCGAGAAGTGGATCATGAGATGAAAAATCGAATCCTACAGCCTATAGTATCGCTGTAATAGCACTCCCGTAAGCTGGAGTAGCGTCCTCGCAACCATGTAAATCATGCTTCACCTTTACCATGTTCTGTGTTATGATCCGCAAAGCAGGGAAGTCGTGGGTCGTCCATAAATGGCATCTGAAGTGTAATGAGCTCGGTCTTCAAAACACATCCCATGTTGGCTCTAGATAAAATCGTGTGTGCTAAGAGTTTGTGCACAACTCTCACTGTTGGATGAGGAAGAAGGGCTGACTTGGATCTCCCGCTATCATAGACTCCATGACCCATCTCTCTCCACAAGTTAAAATCGGGTTCATCTTCAAGGTAAATGCCATTGGTGTGTGGAAGCTTAAGAGCCTCACAAAGTTCAGAATTGGTGAGCGAGTAAGGCTGTCCGCGGATATAGAATGACAAGATGCCATCTGATGCTCTGGGGTTCCTCCTCTTCGTGTGGTGGAGAGTAATAGTCGCTTAGAACTCGCGGACTAGCTCAGGATAAGTCAGAAGGTTCAGCTCCATGTAGGGTCTCAGCTTAAGTGCATCGATGTTACCAGATTACATCTTCTCTGATTCCAAGCATCTCAAGTGTATGATAATCAATGCCAGGCGTGGGTTTGATGTTCAGCTTCTTCAAACGTCTTTCATAGTCCACTCTTGGGTTTATCTCCTTGCCAATGTATCGAATCTGTGGTGGCTCAGGAGCTGCTCGTGTTTCTCTTGAGTGCTGGAGCAATCTCATCACATAGTTTCTTCTTCTCAGTCTGGCTTGGTTCAGCATGTAATCTCCTAGAGTAGCATCATCAGGAATGTCCTCAGAGCTGTCACCAGTGCGATGGCTTCTTCGGGATCTGGTTTGTTCCATTTTTCTGCAAAACGAAATGATTCTTGGAAAAAGAGTGAATATGGATGCTGATTTTAACACATTAAGATCAGTTATACTAATACTAGTATAAAGAGATTAATTAAAACCATGAGCAAGCAGAATTGACATTAAATCAAAGAAATCGAGTAGTTCATGACTAGATTCGGAATTTTTGATGTTCTCAACATAGAAATCTTCTAAAAATCGGTTTTAATGAGCAATTTCCATGTCAAACCTATAGGTTACCTAATATTAATCACTAATCACACAAGACTTAATCAGATTCATCAATTTTGCTGTTCCAAATTCGATTTTTATAAAGCATGTAGAATCCAAATTTCAAAAATCTAAATTCCTCTTAAGCTAGGTGTTAAAATCGATTTTTAGATAACCTAAAAGGATAATCTATTGTTCTTAAGCTATTTCCACCATCAATAAACCAAGATTTGGGCTTTTTAAGAAAACCCTAAGTTCTAAAATCAATTAAAAATGGCGAGTTTGAGCTTCATACCTTGCTGGAAAGAGAGATTTCATGACAGAATTGAAATCAGCTTTGAAAAAAGAGTGAGGTTTGGGTCAAGAATCTCTTAAAAAGCTTAAGAATTGAAAAAGGTGTTCTATCTCCTAAATCTCCAAGTCTTTTGGAAGAGAAGAGAAGAAGGAGTTTTGATCCAAAAAGTGCATTTCCTTTCCTTAAAAAGCGTTTTTGTAGCAAAAACGGAAAATTTCCGGGAATTTTTAAATTTACGGGAACTTACCTTTCTTGTCTTGCACGCAAAGGAGGTTTAAAACTTACTGAAAATCTTAACGTGCTTTACCGGGAATGCTCCGGAAATCACCAGGAATTTCGGGAACTTTTGAAAAGCGGTGGAAATCCGCATCGTCACCTCAACGACCAACGGCCGCGGTCAGGAGACTCGCGACCGCGGCGATTGAAGGCTCGGCCGCGGTCACATTCACGGTGCTGCGGTCGATGCACCTTTGGCTGCGGGTCGGTTGGTCGCGACCGCGGCTCTTTCTCCTGCGGCCTTTGTCCAACTTTCTGGTCTTTGCCGGGCCGAGCAGCTAAAAATCTACCCTTTTCTTCTTGGTTTTTCTAATGTTATGATTTTTTTGTGTTTTTGTTTTATAAAATACCTGAAACTAAATAGAAAGAGAAAGCATAAATTGTAAAAAAAAAAAGAAAACTAAAAGAAAGAGTACCTAAATGGGTTGCCTCCCATTAAGCGCTTTTGTTTTAAGTCGTTTAGCTCGACGTAGACATGAAGGATCAGGCTGATTTGAATGGCACTCCACTTGATGTGCCCTTATCACTTCCGGTCGCTGGAGGTTTTACTTCTTCTCCTTGAGGAGCCGTCTTCTTTCCTTTACTCTTCTTTCGGACTTTAACATTATTTAAAACCCTTTTTGTGTTTTCGATTAGCTCCTGGATTTAGTCCTCACTAGTTTCCGTTGCATCTGGTGGAATGATGATCTTGATTTTTGCAAAAGCTTTCGGCTTCTCATTTTCTTTCTCTTTGGGCCTGTTTCCCTTGCTTGGAAAATCGTCTAAGATAGTCGGGTAGTACCTTCTGCGATCCACATTGAGGAAAACAGCATGCCAGTTTACGTGATCGATTACTGCTCCTACGGTAGCTAAGAATGGTCTCCCGAAAATGAGTGGCCTCTCCTTGTCTTTATCCATCTCCAGGACTTGGAAATCTGCTGGAACCATCTTGTCTCCCACTAGAACTTGTAGATCATGAATCGCCCCTTCAATATCTTTTTGAGATGAATCTCCAAAAATAACCTTAACCGTCGATGTCCTTAAGGTTTTTATGCCCAATTGTTCGGCAAATGTCTTTGACATGATGTTGACATTGGCCCGGAATCGCATAGGCAGTCTGTAAACTTCATTCCTGAAATGAAACATTGGAAAACAAAACGTCCCGGATCGTCGGCTTTTGTAAGCCTTTGAAACGGTGATCGTTCAGGTACCTTAAATGGTAGCTGCTTGCCATCGACATCCTTGTACAGTGGTACAAAGATTGGGGTTTCTTCTTTCTTTCCATCGGTTATGGCCTCTTCTTCGGGCAATGTGGTTATGGCGTTGCAAAACCTCTTAGGGTTATCTTCAACTCTTCCTGGAAGAACTCCACTTTGCCTCTTCATAGAGTCGGCTGTTTGGGTGACTTGCACGTCTAGCTTTTTGACGTGCGAAGATAAAGCTTCAAACCTCCCGTTCAGATCATTGTACATGCAGTCAACTTTCACGTTCACGTCTTTAGATGCTTTTTTGTTCGTCATAACGAGCTGTTGGATGGACTGTTCAAGTCTACCGATTTGTGAAGCTAGCTGGTTCGTTGTGACTCCCTGCTGTTGTACAAATTGATTGTTAAAACCCGTACCTTGGTAGTTATACGGCTGTCACGGTTGATATGGTCCTGTTCCTCCGAAGTTTCCACCTTGGAACTTGTTTTGGAAGGATTTTTGCTGAGGTGGGTAGTACTGATCTTGAGGATTCTCCACATTTGGATTGTGGTAAGAGAGATTGTTGTAATTTGCATTCCGGAAGTTGTTGTTGAAGCCATTGTTGAAGCGATTTTGATATGGTACTAGCGCTCCTACATAGTTCACATCTTCTTCTTGAAAGGCTTGATTAATGTGATCAACATCACTAGGTCCTTCATCTTCTGCGCCATTGTTGGTCTCACAAGCATGGATTAGGCGATTGTTGCTCTTCAGAAGCTGGCTCATCATGTTCTTCAACTCGGTTATCTCCTTGTTGTCTGTTCTGGTTTGCTTCGTCGATCGATCGTATTCAGGACAATCATTGCTATTGGCTTGAGCCAAATTTTCGATGAGGGCTCTTCCTCGCTTTTGTCCAAAATCTCCATTGCTAGCTGTATCAAGTGAAAGTTTGTATTTTGGTTGCAAACCTCGGTAAAATGTGCTCAGCAGGCTTGATCCAGGAAATCCATGGTGAGGGCAATCACGTTCAGACTCCTTAAAATGTTCCCAGGCTTCGTAGAAAGATTCAGTTGGGCCTTGTTGAAAGCTTGAGATCTTTGTTCTCAACAATTCGACCTTGAATTAGTATAGAACTGATTCAGGAAAGCAGTTTTATATTCTTCCCAATTAGTAATCGATCCTGCAGGCAAAGATTTCAACCAACGGTGAGCTTTGTCTGCTAATGAAAAAGGGAACAACTTACACTTTAAATAGTCTGCTGGAACTTGGTTTGTTCTCATCATGCTGCAGATCTCTTCAAAGAGCTCGATATGGTCCATTGGGTGTTCAGAAGGAACTCCATGGAATTGGTTTTGCTTCACCAATGAGATGATTTGAGGCTTGACTTCAAACTCATTCCGGTTCGGAAATGGAACTTGGATTGCAGATCGGTTCTGAAAATTTTGAGTAGGTGCATCGAAATCAGCTATGCGATGGTTCCTGGCTTGTCTTCGGTGTTGATTTGCTGGCTGTACCGGGCGGTTAACGCGCCCATTCGGCTGCATTCCTTGGGGGTCACCATCGGCTGCATTGATGGGTGCATCAAGGTCTTCACGCTCTTCTCTCTCGCGGTTCTGGTGGTTTCTTGGAGGAACCTCATCCTCCTCTCCATCTTGTCGAGCATGATCACCCTGTGATCATTCTCTTCATTTTCTCCATGTTCGGACCCGTCTTGGTCCATATTTAAAGCTCGGTTAATAGGATCTCCAGGCTGGTCGTCGTTGGCCATTCCTTGCGTTCGTCTAAGTCTTCGAAGTTCTCTTTTGTGTCTGTCTATCTCGTCTAGAATTGGAATGTTTTCTACAGGTCTGCGCCTGGTATTCATGCAATTCAGAGAAAAACAAAAGAAGGGAAAGATAATTCAGCAAAACTTTAAGAAAGAACTAGAGATCAGGTGTCTAGAACAGAAGTTAAAACAAGAATAATAGCAAAAGGCAGCGAAACAAATCCCTGGCAACGCCGCCAAAAACTTGATTGTGTGTCAACTACGTAAGGGAACAAGTTTTACCCTTAACAAAAACAAATGAAATCCGCAAGTGCACAGCTAATCAGTTGTAGTATTTAGGGATCGAATCCACAGAGATTTGTGTGCCTGGTATTCTTATACGGTTTCTAACTTTATGTCCAGACTAGATTGGTTTTAAAGGTTGGTTGTTTATCACGAATTAAACTAAAACTTTAAAAAAGCAAATAAATCTATCCTAGAAAGCAAGTAGAAAAATCGAATGGAAAGCAAGTAAAATATCGAACTAAGGCAATTGAAATGCAGATCTAAATAAACAAGTAAAAATCGATTGGTTTGTAAACTATGGCTAAAAACGCTGAGCTTTTGGGAACTCTAAGGGATCATAATCGGTTTTGACACTAGGGTAGATAGATTGGGATTGACGGATATCGATATATAGGGTTCTAGAGCTAGAGTACGGCGGTATGACTACGTCACTGTCGTGATCATAACCAACTGTTTCTCGCAACCCTGACCAGTAGGTTTCCACTCTGGCCCTGGAAGGGAGAGAACGCAAGAGCTGCACAAGACTCGTCAATACTCATGATCTCGCCGCAGGTAGGTTTCCACTCCTACGGAAAAATCGCCTAATTCATTCTAGGGCTGATACTTAATGAAAACTTTCGCAACACTAACTATCTAGATCAGATACTAGGTGATCAATCAAGCATACATGCAATAAGAACAAGAATAAACAGAGAACAAAGTTGAAATCCCAGATCTATAAACCTAGATGTCTTAATCGATTATGAGAGCCTCTTTCGGGAACCCTAAGCCCAACTCGGGATCTACTCAGACATGGCTGAGGTCGACATCATCATTGGTTTTAATAAAAGTAATCAAAAACAGTAAAGAAAAGAGATGAAGAAAGCTTTTTTATTGAAGAACTCGGACTTGAACAATCTGCTACAAAAATCGCATAAAAACGGCTTAAGGAAAAAGAGTTTCTGTAAAGTATGAAGGGTTCTCTCTAAAAACAACCTAAATGACAAGTATTTATAGTCTTTGATACTCCATGGTCTTTAGGGTTCCGGAATTGAGGCTGAGAATGACTTTGGGCTTCAGAAATATGGGCTTTAGTTCGGAGTTTGACGGCCGCGGTCGGGAGTGATGTGACCGCGGGGAATAGGTGGTTGGCCGCGGTCGGGAGGCTTGTGACCGTGGGAAATGGGCTGTTGGCCGCGGTCGCATGACTTGCTGGCCGTCTTCGAGTGGCTCTGGGGCTAATGGAATATCTTGAGATCCAACCGTTGGAATGTCTCCCAAACTAAGTGCATTTTAAAGCTGGTTAATTCTTCTATAAGTTGTCCAATTTTGAGGGTGATCAGACGGTTAGAAGGTATTCGTCTCTCTATGAGAGTTCTGACGGTCTGCATTTATCCAAAAGAGTCTTTTTGTTCCAATTTGTGCCTCTTTATCCCAAATTACCTGAAAAGTCTTTTAAAATCCGAAAACATAGAAATCCTTTGAAAACCTTTGGAAATGGAGTAAAAACAACTGTAAAAGATATTAAAGTGATCCATAAAAATGGTCAAAATCCGGTGTTATCAGAGCTAAATCAGGCTCAAATTCGCGAAGGACAAATCATGTGCATTGGTGTCGCTCGACACCATGGAGAGTGACGCTCGACGCTTGTCAAGAAGTAAGGAAAACCCGATTTTTATCTCCTATTTGAAGAAGGAGTTGGGCCCAGAAGTTTCCAAATATTCCCTAAGAAGCCCAAAACGTGTTTTTAAGATATATATAGGGTCTTTTTAGCCTCCTTAGACGGATACCTTAGATTTTCGAGAGAAGACATCTTTGCTTAGACAAGTCTGAACTCTGTTCGTTTAGAGAGAAGATTTCAAACTCCTTTATCTATTCTATTCATCTTATTTTGCAATCTATTCAATCATGTGTGTTGTTTCAATATCCATGTGTGAGTAGTTAGCTTTTTAGGTTTAGGGTTCTCATTAATGTTTTCTCTGGATGTCTGATTGATTGATTAAGTTAGGTGTCATAATCTTATTCGTTCTTCACCATAGGTTGTTCTTAAAGCTAATTCTAGACTGAACACCTAGAACTTAGATCTTAGGTTGCTTAATTGACCCGGAAGTGTAATTAAATAACTGGAAAGAATCTAGGGTGAGCAAAGTAGCTATTCGCAAAGGAATACGGTTTAGATACTTTGTGAACATATCGAACTTGAGCATTAAAGCTGGTTTAAATCTTTAGGGTTTTCAAAGGAATTTGGAATTCTAGGATTTTGACTTAGATAATTCTCACAACGGAAGTTGGTTAATTATATTTTCGTGATTTGAGTTCAAGAACCATGCTTAAACCTGAACCCAGACTAACTATTGATTTGCATTCTTTGATTTCCTGAGAAACGCCCTAAGCCTAATTTCCATCCACTCGAGTTTAACAAACGCTTCTACTGCTTTGTTATTTTAATTTGCATTATTCTGCTTAGCGTAATTCGATTTCAAATAGGTTTATTGAGTGAATTTCTTGTCTCTGTAGTTCGACCCCTGCAATACTACAACTGCACATATGTGCTCTTGCAGAGTAGCTTAGGGATTAAACTTTGAGCAGATCATATGTATTGCCACAGAAGTTGAGATCTTGCAACTCTGCCACTCGCAGACAATCCCAAAATTCCCTCATATTAAAGTCAACGTTCTGAGACATTGCTGCAGAGTGCTCTGTAGGGTGGAGAGTTTGGTTGAAATCACCAAGGGTCATCCATGCTATGTCTCCTATAAGCTGACCTGAGGAGAGAGATATTATTTCATCCCATAATTGTCGCATTTCATCAACATTGTTTGAAGCATACACGATGGATACCACAATCCACTGTTGAGCATTAGGGAGAAGAACTTCAAACGTAATCATCTGCAAAGATTTCTGGATGATTACCACTCTAACACTTGGGTGCCATATTGATAACTAAGGTTTTTAAGCCTTTAGTTGGGGTTATCAATCCCTTGTCTTTGTAATACAAAGGGGTTATCAATCCAAACATGTGGGTAGACACTAGTTCATGATGATAGTTTCTTAATCCAAGCAATATGATGAGTTTTGATTCAAACAAGTGATTAACTAAATAGTAAACAAGATTAATAAACTATCAAGTGATCAAAACAAGAAGCAAGCTATAGCAAATGACAAGTGAATGAACATGAAATGATGGAAGCATGAGATTCTAGACATGATTGATGGCTAGGGTGCTTTGGTGCTAAACTAGAAATGCTAATGACAATAATGAAACATGATTCAAGTGATTTGGGATTCTAATCAAGCCTTAATCTTTCTCAAGCATCAAGACACAAATCAAGCCATTTCACATACCCAATCATCATTGGAGATCAAACAATAGGACAGCATTAAGAATCAATCCCAAGTGATCATTTATGCAAATAACAAACATCATCATGGTATTAATGCATAAACCTCTAATTTAGCCCTTTCAGGAATTTCAACAAACACTTTTGGTACATGAAAAATTCAGATTCTAGATCACAAGTGATGTGCAAGGATCCAGCATAGAGATCAGCTATTTAGAGAAATGAAAACATGGATCTAGCCTTAAGCACTTCTAATCTAACACTTTAGCACCCTAACCTACATATCTAGAACCTCATTAAGCAAACTACTCACTAATCATACTAATCTCTCTTAAACCTTTGCAAGTAGAGTAGATTGGCATGATTAATGATGGGAAATGAAGATGGAGATGATAGATGATTATGGATTGCAGCTTTAAACACAAAAGATCCTTGATTTCTCTTGATTAAGACTCACAAAAGTAAATATCTCTTACAAAGGAGAGTCTTTCACAAAAGAGGCAAAGAAATAAGAGATAATAAAGCTTAAGTCTTGGGAAAACCCTAAAACATATTCATATTTAGTAGTTCGAACCGGGTCAGTCCAGGAAAAACTGGGTACTGACCCGGCTTCAAATGGGCAATGTGTTAAGTGTGCAAGTTGGTCAGGTGCTTCCCATCCCGCAAGCCTAAGTCGCACAGCCTTGCAATCTGTTTTGTGTGCCTAAATCTCTTCAGCCCCAACCGAATGCTTATCTCGGTCTGTTCTGCGAACATATGTGCTGCTCAGGTTTTCTGCTCTTCAACTCGCACAACCAAGACGCATTTTGGAGAAGATATGTGTGCGAGTTGGTCTTGCTTGGCTCCAAGTCGCACACCCAACTCGCACAAGTCTAGAAGCAAGATCTTGCGAGTTAAAACCTTGTAGACCCAAGCGCATTCCCTTCTCGGTCTTAACAGCGAACATATGTGCGGTTCAGGTTCTTTTTCAATCTAACTTGCACACTCATGTAGCACAGGGCTTGAAGCATGTGTGCGAGATAGTTTCCCTCACTTCCAAGTCGCAGGCCCAACTTGGTCTAAAGCGCGAACATATGTGCGGTTCAGTTCATTGCTCGGCCAACCCGCATACCCAAGTCGCACAGCTTGTGGACTTAGCATATTTCAGCTCAGGGATCTTTGGTCTTGCTCAGTGTTGCCTTACCCGCACATCTCCACTGGCAGCTCATTTCCAGAATTCAATCTCTGAATGCTGCGAGTTGACTAAGTCATAGAACCGTCTCGCACAATCCAAGTCTTCTCGGACCACTTCGCATTCAGGGCAGCGTAACTTCCAGGATATGGATTCAAATGGCTTGTTTCCAACTTCAGCGGAAAGAGCACTCAAACATATCAAACTTTGGTGAATAACGCAATGACATCCGGGGAGTGGAAGGTCTCACGGATCGCTGATTTCTACAGTGTATCAGAACGACTCAAAGAAGGTTTATGAACCTGTGTTCCTTTGGTTGCGTTAACTCCCAGCTCAGGGCTCCAAATTGGGCGATCTCAAATTTTCTAGAAAGACGACTCAAATATCTTAAATCTTGATGAAGGCCTTGAAAACCTAATTGGTCTGGAAGGTCATCGTCCTTGGCGATCTTTGAAGTACATCGGATTCGGTCTGGAATGTGTGCGAGACAAGCGTGTCTTCCGGTGGCCATAACTCACAGCTAACTGATCTGATTCACCAATTCCAACTGTTCTGGAACCACATTTCAATCCGCTCCAACATTTTTGCAGACCCCGGCAGCTGAATCGGTCGGCAAGTCTCTTCGGATAGGCAATCTTTGGCGCGTATCGGCACAGACGATTTTTAGTCGAGGGCTCATGTACCGTGGTAAGAGGTTTGGCCGAGGTTGCTGTACCTGTTTGAGATTTTTAGCCGATAATCCTGTAGCCTGCAGTACGTACTAGAACCAAACCAGTCCATGTTCTGATCAGCATTTTTGCCCGATAGGCTTCCTTTTCCGTGACCGCACTGGCATCGAACCAGCATCGACCAAGACTTGATTTTCACCCAATAAACCTCTTGACCCGCGATAAGCATTTTGATCGACGGAAAACCTTCCCGGTAAGCTTTTTAGCCAATAAAACCTTTTCTCCGGTACAGTTTGATGCCGATAACAATCGGGAAGCCATTTTCACCATTTTTGAACCTCCAAACTCCATTTAAACACCTGGTGGTCTCAACTCTTCTGCTCCAAACAGACTCCAAAGTACCTATTTAAGACTCCAAACATGCAAAGACTCCTTTGGACCTATTGCAGCTCCTAAGTCCTAAAACAATGCCTAAAGACCTAAAATGCATGAGACAAAACATGATTTGGACTAAAAATGCAACCTAAATGATGCAATTTATGAACATATCACATATAACCCAAATTTTAACCAAAACTCAGAAATCATAGTTCTCATCGAGAGACCAACCAGGAAGGATCTGATCTATAAATCGCTTACACTTCGGTTGCCTTACATGCGTATCTATTATGCCGCCAAAGATGGGATTATTAATCCTACACCATTTTTTAAACCCGCCACAGTGGTTGGAAATATTAAAACCCCGGACGTTCCAACAAAAAATTTCTTTACGCATAAAATTTATGCGAGGTTGGGGCCCTTGCCCCTAGAACTCTTCTTCTTCTTTTTAGAGACAACCTGTTGAAAGCCTTGAGACATCTGTGGTTCGTCCGGGCTCTGAGAGTCGCCTGAATCGATATCATATGAATCTAGTTCAACATCAGAAAGAGCACTCTCAACAGCATCAGTGTCAGCCGAAACCTTGCTTTTATTATGCACAACTTCACTAGATTCTTCATTGTCTTCCAACTTAGACATTCCCAAAGAAGATTCACTGAATCTCATCACCTCCATAGAATATTTGGCAACGCTCATATTCTTATTCTCCATATTCACGTCATGGCTCTTAGCTCTGCCCCGCCTTGATTTAGGATCCTTGGAACCTGGGGGTTTAAGCTTGGGGCAACTCTCATTGTCGTGAGCAGTTGCTTTGCATTTAAGGCACTTTATAGGAGCAAATTTATAGTGCTTGAGACTATGCCCAACTTCTTTGCAGTGTTGGCACACCGAAGGCATCCATGGGCTTGATACCAGCACTCTCCTAATGTTTTCAGAGTCGAATTGGATGTTTACCGCCTCAGGCAAAGGCTTTCGGGGATCTATCATTGTAAACACTCTTGCAACCCCAGATTTGATTTGTTTGCTGTTGCCGGATGCAAACACTTTGGATGACCCACCAAACTTTGTGTTCCAATCCTTCCTCATTGAAAGCTTGGAAAGGAACATTTCGTAGCTCTAGCAAGATTGGGGCTTGAGTCAGCTCCGGTTTGGCTGGAATAACTCCTGGTTCCAGTTAGCGACGAACATTGTCTGTCCCTCTATCTGCCACAGCTTCTGGTTTAGGACCCGTTGCCTGGTTGAGGCATTAGGTATCCTGAACAAGAAAGCAAATCCTTCCAACCTGGAAACTGATATATCTCGGTACTGCTTGCTCCAAATGCCGTTGACAATGTTGTGAATAATGCCTTGCAATGGAGGGTCAGAATAGAATCGACCAAGGATGAATGAAACCCAGGATTTATTGTTTTTCTCAATGATGGAGTTTGGGATTTTGATACAGGATTCGCCTAAAGGAAGCTTGAACTCATCGCCTTTCTTCTGCAATTGCTTTGAGCCCCTGAAGAGCCCTGACCAAGAATCATTTGCAGGAGATTGATTTTGTTCTTTTTCCGCCGGAGCAGCCGTCGAGGCGGATTTCATGGTGGTAGTGTTTTGAGCTCGCGGACTCTTTGCTGGGGCATCATCCTTTGAGCTACGATCCACATCTGGAGTGGCTGGTTTCTCAGCTTTCACAGAAGAATTTTTGAGATTTGGGGGAATCTGGGAGGAGGAGAAATCGAGAGAAGCAGCAGCCTCTCCAATCAGATCCACAGGAAGTACCGGCAGGCTAGGAGAGCCCGAGGCAGAAACGGGAGTCGAGTCTTGAGATCTGATATCAGAAGGAGGTGATGGCGGAGACGAGATCTGGACTGAAGAGGGGATATCAATTGATTTTTTGAGTGGAGGGGGTTTTGGGCTTGTGAGTGGTCCCGGAAGAGGAAGCCGGCGACGGGCGAGCCGCCGGCAAAGAAGAGAGATAGCACTCACTGTTTAGGGCAAATTGCGACCTATGAGAGAGAAAATCGTGAAAGCTTTTTCTGACTTTTGACTGTAGTGCTCCGCGAAGCTTCGCGATGATTGGTTTCTTGGTGACATAACGCTCAACGATTTTAGTTGCTGTCCTCTTCTCGGGCAATGTATTTGGCTCCAGCTCTTTTATCGTGTTTAAAAATGAGAAGCTGAACATTATCAAATTTATCCATTCATTGGACTACAATTTGTATTGGGATGCTAGAATGTTTAATCGGTTCCCCTTGTAAATGCCCTACTTTGGCTTCATCTTTTATGATTAATGAGTTTTCGGACAAGAAAATACTTTATATAAAAATCTACACACATTATTTTAAATCAAATATAATAAAAAATGCTCTAACATTAAAGTAAACCAAGTGTTGTTAGCTCGACTGGTAAAGGGGTCTTAGCCAAACCTTAGAGGTTACAGGATCGAGTAATGCTTAGGGCGAAACTAATATTATACTAGATGAGTACCCACGCATATGCGTGGGTTTTCTTTTTAATATTTTTATAATGTTTAAAACTGAAGTTTAGTTTTATCCTTAAATTTCAGTTTACAATTCCTTCACTATATCACACATTTCACGCGTGAAGAATTCGAAGGCAAACATTCTAGCAAGAAGCGCTTGTGTCCACTTACAAATTATTATTTACATAAACTCGATATTAGGTATCTAGACTGTCGATCAAAAACCAAAAAAAACTGAAATTCAATTTAGATTTTTGGTAATGTTAAAAAAAAATTTAGATTTTTGGTTTTTTTGGACTGGCCATATATATGTTTAGAGAGATTAGTTGTTAACTTGTTTTGTTAAAGTGATTTTATTTTAATTAGTTTTCTCTCGACTTTTTCTTTGGTTTTATGAAATCTTGTCAGAAAATTTCTCTACTAAGAAACGTTGTCTTCAATTAAACGTGAAAAATTATCTTGAACATCATAAACAAAGATATGAGAATCCAGCAAATACTAAATATTATGATTAGGAACCTAAGAGGTATATTCTCAAAATAAATGGATAACTTTATTCCATAAAATTTTCATATTCTCATTGGCAAAACCGTCACAATCTCCACTAAAATTAGAAAAGTTAGGAAATGAATATAGCATGAAAATCTGTGATATTTCATACTACATATTATCTTTTGCATCACAGGTAGAGTTTGGAACTTTAGATAAGCATTACCAGCTATCGTAAAAGCTTACCATATACGTCTTTCTCCATTTTCACCATCGGATTTGGCTCTTGCCGCTCCAGTGGCTTTTTATTGCAGTACTTGGGAGAACCAATACTCCAACTCCAAGATCTGATGGAGATAAAACAAGCTACATTTCATGCACATAAAATGATATAAATTATATTTATCTTTTCTCCACAAAGATTTCTTTAATTATAATTCATTGAGACGAGATTTTTATCATTTCTTGTAAAAACATAGATATTAAAAAATTTACTAATAGATGTAATAGGTCTTTCAGAGTATTATTTTTCTCCCTTAAAATTTTCTCTAAAACAAAAATAAATAGAATAGATAACTTACACCAGCTTAACTTAAAACAAAGTTTTTAGAAATTATTATTATAGCTTCGTCGTCGAATTATTATTATTTTAAAAATTATTATTATAGTTTTGTCTTGCTATTTACTCTTCACAGAATTCTCGAAACCATCATACAAAATCTTCTTTTTAAAAGCAAAATTCTTCTTTTCCTTTAAATGAACACAAACGATGGTATTAAATGTAGATGTCTCTGCCCATGACCAAGAAATAAATCTTAGACCGTGGATTTGTGAACAACATTCACTTTAGTAAGCTTCTATATAGAAATTTGTATAAGTTACAACGTGGAAGCTGTAGATTAGAGATTTATTAGAAAATCTTAGGTAATATTTACTTCTTTCCATGTCTTCTCCTCTATATTTGCTGATTATTTTTTATGCGTTGAAACATGAGTAACAAATAAGAATAGGAAGCATCAAAAATGGGAGTCAAAAAGCCATGAGGCCCATGATGGTAAATAAATCAGTGCACAGAAAAATGAACATAAAAGTAATTAGCTTAAATTAATTAGAGTTTCACTAAAGTTTTTAAATAACAAATAAATGAGTTGATGTGTCATTCAAAGGAGTGCTGATGTGTCAAGTTTGTGAGACTCAACTGAGTCTTTATATAATAGATGCTGGAAAAATTACAGGTTTTGGCCCAAAACCTTCTGATAATTTAAAAAAGAAAATAATGGAGAACAATGTCAGCGACTTAAATGTTAACAGTTATAAACAGGCTTGAAAATAAACAGATCTAAACAGGATTCTTGTTAGATGGGCGAGTTGAGCCTTAACAGGTGAAGTTTGCTCATTTTATTATTCCTAGATGCATATATCTATGATGATACAGTTTATCATAAACCTAAATCGAGCTTTTCTTTCACCTAACTATTTTTCTATCGTGGAATCATCTAGTATTATATGATCACTAATCACATATGTTTCTGAATAATGAACAAAGTAATTCTGAACGAGAAACATATTTTCCGATGAGTCATACGTAGTAAACCAAAGAAGAAGAAAAAATATTGTTTGAAATTTTAGAAAGACGAGATACAAAAGTCAAAATTCGTCTTATGTTCTATATTTTGGATTGAGTAGATTCTAAAGTTTTTAAGGTGTTATCTTGTTGACATGGATATCTTTTAAGATTTTTGAATTTTCAACTAATACTTACGAAATGATTCTACAGTGATTTATTTAAATATTTATTTATTGCAAAAAAATAAAAACATACATGAGATATTAATTGATCGAATAATACAAAAAAATGCATTACAAATTTTTGTATGGTTTCTCAATTACTGTTACTCACATATCCAGCTGAATGTTTTGCAGAACCTTTTTACAGGATCTTGATAACCTTTACCAGGGACGATGTATTGCCCACCATTTATTGGATCACAAATTATTTTGCAAGGATTGTCACACATTGCTTGAGTCGCTTTTTTTGATGCTTTCATGCATAGATTTGCAACACAGTCTTTTATGCAGACATCTATCGTGTTGGAATGAGAGACTTGTGCAATTGTAAATAAAATTACAATCACTAACACACTGCAAAAATTCTTCGACACTTGAGCAACCATTATGTATTCTGATTATGATGCAAACTTTAAAAACTGTATTCTATTTTTTTTCCTGGTTTAAAGCGAGTTGATTTGGTAAGAAATTTTTATTGATCTAAGATGATTTATATAGTAAAATGGTTTTAGCAAACTTTCAATGTTTACTATTATTAGGTGGTCAATTTTTTTTTGTTTTTTTGTTTTTTTGTTTCTCTTTCTTAATTAGGTAAATATATTGGTGGTGGTTTATACTTACTGATGTGGCTATCTAGCTTCTAATTATTGGTATCTATATACTTATTTGTGTAGTGATTTGCTTACGTGTTGCGATCACAGCGTAATCACAGTCACAGCAAGTTTCACGCTTTTCGCTTACGTATCAGCTCCAAAATGAGTTTTGGCCGCAAAAAGACCGTTTAACTCTATTTTCCAATTACGTGTCAATTTTTAATTGGTTCTCATCTGATGACGTGTCAAAAAATTTAAAACAAACTGGTCTAAATTATTATGGTTAAATGTTTAATTCCAAACTCAATCAAACCATTTTTTAAAATAAGATTAAAACGAAGTTTAGGCAAAAAAAAATTAAAAACGTTTTTATTTTAAAAAAATAAAAAAAACGAAATTTTACCATTTTTAATATCTTCAAAAATGGTTTTCTAAAATTAAAAAAAAAAAAGAAATTTACCATTTCTAATATTTTCGAAATAATCAAAAAATCTAACTAAAATGTTAACTATGTTGTGAAAACTTAGAAACTTTATTAATCACTGGAATGTATATATAGAGTACATAGGGAATCTAGGTTAAGTACAATGCCCTGATGGGCCTAATGGGCCGGTATAAGAGTCCATATATGATATGTGTTATAACACTCCCCCTTGGACGAGTGAACCGGGCCAGCTACTCAATCGGGATCTCGATAATGCGCTGGGGAATGTTGCCTCATTAAAACCTTACCAGGAAAAACCCAGTGGGACAAAACCATGGTGAAGGAAAAAGAGTACAACACGCATTACTCCCCCTGATTGTAGCATCACTGCAGATCTCTAAGTCTATACATTCCTATCTGTTTGACGAGCTTCCGGTGTGTTGAAGTAGGCAATGATTTGGTGAAGAGGTCAGCTGAATTCTCACTGGATCGGACCTGCTGAACGCTGAGAGTGCCGTCATTCTGCCAGTCTGAGGTTGAGAAGAACTTCGGTAGAATGTGCTTCGTCCGATCTCCTTTGATATATCCTTCCTTGAGCTGAGCTATGCATGCCGCGTTGTCTTCATACATCACCGTGGGCTGTGTGTCTTCGTCCATACCACAATCTCTGCGGATGTGCTGAGTCATGGAGCGCAGCCAGACGCATTCCCTACTAGCCTCATGCGTAAAAACGTAGCCAGTTTGAGACTTGGCAGTGTGCGGATCTGATAGATATCCTGCATCGGCGAAGCCGACTAACCCATCTTTATTTTTGTTAGTATAGAAGAGTCCTAAGTCTTGAGTACCTCGAAGGTATCTTAGGAGATGTTTTATACCGTTCCAGTGCCTCTGAGTTGGGGATGAACTATATCGAGCGAGGAGGTTCACGGCGAAACATATGTCTGGTCTAGTGTGACTAGCCAGGTACATTAACGTTCCTACAGCACTGAGGTATGGCTTTTCAGGACCAAGGATTTCTTCATCATCCTTTTTGGGACCAAGAGGGTCATCACTTAAGCTTCTAACTACCATTGGGCTGGTCAATGGGTGAGCTTGGTCCATATTAAATCGCTTGAGTACCTTTTCGATATAAGCCGATTGATGCACAAGGATTCCTCCTTTGATGTACTCAAGTTGTAATCCCAAACAGTACTTTGTTTTGCCTAGGTCTTTCATTTCGAATTCTGCTTTTAAGCAGTCGACTGTTTGGGAGATCTCACCAGATGTTCCGAGGATGTTTAGATCATCCACGTATACTGCTATGATTACAAATCCTTTGTTTGAGTACTTCTTGATGAAGATGCATGGACTGATGGGGTCATTTTTGTAGCCTTCTTTGATGAGGTAATCGCTGAGGCGGTTGTACCACATACGCCCACTTTGTTTCAGTCCATACAAGGATTTGTTCAGCCTGATGCAGTATTGATCTCGAGATGCATTTTTGTCTTTTAGTTCAATGCCATCTGGGAGTCTCATATATATTTCGTTGTCCAGGGGCCCATAGAGATATGCGGTTACAACATCCATTAACCGCAGATCAAGATTTTCTCTTATGGCCAGACTTATGAGGAATCGGAATGTTGTTGCATCCACCACTGGAGAATAAGTCTCCTCATAATCGATTCCGGGTCTCTGTGAGAATCCTTGTGCTACAAGCCGTGCTTTGTATCGAACGACTTCACCGAGTTCGTTCCTTTTTCGCACAAAGACCCATTTGTGGCCCACTGGCTTGATGTGTGATGGGGTCCGGATGATCGGACCGAACACGTTTCTGAGTTTGAGACTCTTTAACTCCACGTTTATGGCTTCTTTCCATTTTAGCCAATCTGTTCGATGTGTACACTGTGTTATTGACGTGGGTTCTAGATCCTCTTGCGTGAGCGCAACATCAAGTGCTACTTTGTATGCAAAGAGTGCATTTAAGTCGACTTCTTTTCGATTCCATTGAATTCCGGACATATTGTAATTGATGGAGATCTCATTGTTATCTTCTGAACCTGGAGATTCGGCGTCCCGAACTTCCATTGAGGGTTCATTAGATTGAGTCTCAGCCGCGGCTATGTCTGATATTGCAGGAATCCCGGTTTCGGTTATTGCACCTTTCTTTGATTTCCGGGGATTCTTATCTTTGGAACCGAGAGGTCTGCCCCGTTTGAGACGTGGTGCAGACTCTGTAGCAACTTGGGTCTGTCCCGTTGGGACAGCTATTCGTACTGGTGCATTACAAGCTGGGATGTACGATTTGGTTACTTTGGTCGGGTCAGCAAAGGAATCTGGCAATTGATTAGCTAGCTTTTGATAATGAATAATCTTTTGGATCTCTGAATCACATTCTAGAGTCCGAGGATCTTGCCAATTTAATGATGTTTGATTCCATGAAAGATCTTTGACCAGCTTGTTTGTCTCACCACCTAAAGAGGGATATACCGATTCATCGAATTGGAAATCCGCATATCTGGCCTTGAAGAGATCTCCAGTGGTTGGCTCGAGATATCTTATGATGGTGGGAGAGTCAAAACCAACATATATTCCCATCCTTCTTTGAGGTCCCATTTTGGTTCGATGTGGTGGAGCAATGGGTACATATACTGAACACCCAAATGTTTTGAGATGGGAGATGTCTGGCTCATGACCCGAGAGTAGTTGGGATGGGGAATATTTGTGTTCACTAGATGGCCGGATGCGTATGAGTTCAGCAGCATGTAATACTGCATGTCCCCATGCTGAGGCCGGGAGCTTTGATCTCATGAGTAATGGTCGGGCTATCCATTGAATGCGTTTAATGAATGATTCAGCCAATCCATTTTGAGTATGGACATGTGCTACAGGATGTTCCACGGTTACCCCCATGGCCATACAGTAGTCATTAAACGCTTGTGAGGTAAATTCACCAGCATTGTCAAGGCGGATAGTCTTTAGTGGGAAGTCAGGGAAATGGGCCCGCAATTTGATGATTTGGGCCAAGAACCTAGCGAAGGCTTGGTTCCGAGAGGACAAGAGACAAACATATGACCAACGGGTCGATGCGTCTATAAGGACCATGAAGTACCGGAATGGTCCGGAAGATGGATGTATAGGTCCACAGATATCGCCGTGGATTCTTTCTAGGAAATGAAGTGTTTGTTTAGAGATTTTAACTGGTGAAGGCCGAGTGATCAATTTGCCTTGAGAACAAGCTGTGCACATGAGGTGTTGAGGATAAGCTCGGTTTTCTTTGAGGGTATGCCCTTGAGAGTTTTGAATTAGTTTACGCATCATATTTGCACCGGGATGACCGAGCCGGTCGGCCAAATAGTATAATCAGTAAACCGGGCTTTGAGAGTGGTATTAGCTTCAATCATACTGACTTTAGCATGGTAAAGTCCAGTAGAGAGCGCGGGTATGGTTTCGAGGATTTGTTTATGGCCGTCTACGGTTTTAGTGACTAGGAGGGATTCTTTGTTCCCTTGACCTTGGGTTTCTATGTGGAAACCATTCTGTCTTATATCCTTGAAGCTCAGAAGATTTCTCTTCGAACTAGGAGAATATAGAGCATCTGGTATTTCAAGTTGTGTGCCATTTGATAGCAACACATAGGCATGGCCATATCCTTCGATAAGGTTTGAGGGACCCGCGATGGTGCTAATATTTGCGGTTTGATAGGTTAGGTTTATGAAGTAACTTTTGTTTCTTAAGATAGTGTGGCTGGATCCACTATCTACGACTATGGTTTCCATTTGCTGGTGTGCTTTATTATGAATAGAAGATAGAATTCAGTATTGAGGAATTCAGAAAATGTGATAAATCATAAAGTAAAGCAGTGTCTGAGAATAAAGGCAAATGGAAAAAAAAATGAAACAAATCCCAAAATGAAAAAAAAAAAAAAAAATAAAGAACAAAATCAAATTGTATCAGAGTTTCAGATGATTGAATTAATCGAGGAGATCAGCTGTTTCATAGTCCATGGGGTCGGTCTGCTCGTTTGTGGTGTTCTCATCATCAAGGAGGTCGTCACCTTCCAGGTTAGCAGCATCGACTGGCTGAGTCATGTTGGCTTCAGCAGGAGCTTTTCCGTACTTCTGGTATAGATCGCAGTGGATCTTGGGGGTGCGACATTGCTTTGTTGGGTGGTTGAACATCCCACATCTGGTACAAGCAGAGTGATCAGGGTTGGTGTGGCGGGTCGGCTTGGTGATGCCTCGACCACGACCAGGACCATAACTGAGGTTAGGTCGGTTGCCACGACCATGTCCGCGTCCACGTCTTCCACGTCCATGTCCTCGGCCATTACCACGTCCATTACCACGTCCACGGCGGTGATCTGAGGATCTATCGGGTTGAACATGGTAGGACTCTTGACGAGAAGCTGGGACAGGAGCCGATCCCGGGGGCCTCATAGCGCTGTTCCTCATAAGCAGCTGGTTATTCTTCTCAGCGAGGAGAAGACAGGACAACAAGTCTTCGTACAATGTGTGTTTCATTGCACGGTATTGTTGTTGGAGCACAACATTCTCTGTGCTGAATGTGGATAATGTTTTCTCGAGGAGATCATTATCTGTCACATTCTCGCCACAGAGTTTCCGGATGGCAACAATACGAAAGAGTTCGTTGTTGTAATCATCTACGGATTTGTAGTCCTGGAACCGAAGGTTCTTCCAGTCGAAATCTGCCTGAGGCAACTGGACCATTTTCTGATGGTCATATCGCTTTTTCAGCGCTTGCCACAATTCAAGTGGATTCTCAAGAGTGAGATATTGCTGCTTAAGGCTCGGGGCCAGATGATGGCGTATGTGACATATCGCCTGAGACTGTCCCTTACGGGATGCGGTGTTACCGTCGGTAATACATGCATCGAGTTCTTTCGATGCAAGGAACAAGCGCATGTCTAGGGCCCACTCGAGGTAGTTATCCCCGGAGACGTGAAGGGCCTCGAATTCACATTTCTGAATGTTTGACATCTGAAACATGAGATTGATTTTGTTAGAGATTGTTTTAAGAAAATTTTGAATGCTGATGATGAAACTTTCTATTTTGAGAATATTTCTATTTTAGGAAAGTTTCTAAATTTGGAAAGTTTCTAATTTGGGTAATTTTCTAAATGAGGAAAGTTTCTATGTCGGGAAAATTTCTATATGAGGAAAGTTTTTATATGAGGAAACTTTCTATTAGAGGGAACTTTCTCGGAAATAGTAAATTTTAAAGGGTATGGTTTTAGTTACCCCGAACATGATGTCGGTTTAATAGCTGTGATTTAATCGGTTAAAGCCGAATATAATTTCGGTTAATAAGAACCAGGTTTAGCCGGTTTTAGGCGGTTTAGGAGGAACCCTAGGGGAGCCGAATATGATTAGGGTTTTATCTAGGGTTTTAACGGTTTGGAAAACATATTTTGGATGTGATTTCGAGATCTATAGGATCTGTGGTCGATGGTTTTAATAATTTCACAAGGACAACAAAGAAATCACGTGAAAAGGACTAGGGTTTAAGCATTATGACTTACGATTTTGAAGATTACAAGATCGTGAATCAAGCTTAGGATTTAGGGTTGATTTTCTTAGTTTATTCAATCAAGTGTTTCAAGCAAGAGAATCAACAATCAAATAAGCTGCAACAAGCTTATTAAACATGAAGAAAATCGAATAGGTTTATGCCATAAACATGGCCAAAAACGGTTGTTAGGTTTTTGTAGATTAGGGTTTTATAAAACGAGTTTAAAATCTTTGAACATGCATAAACTTGTAATTTAAACAATCAATCAACAAGTTATCAATCAATCATCAGAGTATCAAACACTTTCAATCAATTAGAGATCGATTTTTTTTTTTTTTTTTTTATAGGGTTTTGAAGTGTTTAAACAACAGGTTCTATGGCTTTCAGTTTTAGAAGATACCTTTTCCACCTTTGGATTTATGACAGGCTAATGAAACTGGGAGCTAATAGACCTCAGTTAGCCGCTACAAATTCCAAGGATTGATCACCAAAACTGGAGAAGCTGCTGGTTGAAGAAGGAAAAACTCGGATCTGGTTTTTTTTTTTTTTTTTTTCTGTTGATCGTCGTGTACTGTAAGTGTGCGTGAGGGCGCGTCCGACGTTGGATCGACGAACGGTTTTCACCAGTAGATTCGTCTCGTCGAGGGCTTCGATTTGATATGTAGATCGTCTTCTGGTTCCTCACGGTTTGGAAGATATGCGTCTTTTAAGTTTCGACTTGCTTTTAGGGTTTTGGTGGTGGCCGGATTTATTAGGGTTTTTCGCTCAGAGAGTCTTATCGTGCTGATAACGTGTTGTAAAAACTTAGAAACTTTATTAATCACTGGAATGTATATATAGAGTACATAGGGAATCTAGGTTAAGTACAATGCCCTGATGGGCCTAATGGGCCGGTATAAGAGTCCATATATGATATGTGTTATAACAAACTAAAATTTAGTATAAATATAAGCCAGTTTTCACTATTTCTCTTACAACTTTCACAATTGTTAAACTTCTTCTTTCTTTTTCATTCAAACCGTTTTTAAATTTATATTAAACCAAAATTTAGAAAACATTAGACAAAAACGTTTTTTTTTAACACAAAAAACTAGAAATTTACTATTTCTTATGTTTCTGAAATAGAAAAAAATCTAACTAAAATGTTAAAAGAAACAAAAATTGGAATAAAATTTAGAATGTCGTTTCAAAACAAACAAAAAAACAAAATTTATGCTAGAATATCGCTAATTATTATAGTGTTTACGATTTCTGATGTTTATAGTAAAAATTTAAGAAAAAAATAATAAATAAATGAAATATATATGTCTAATGAAATGTCACTAATTATGATATCTAGAGTATAATTTTCAATTTCTTATCTTTATATTTTAGAAAGATTTTTTAACCTTTTTGTTAAAATCAAAAACTTATTTGTAAACTTCGGATGAATAGAGATAAAAAAAATTAATATTCTTAAAATCATTTATTTATAAAATTACATTTGGTAAGCATATATAGCCTACGCCTCACGTAGGCAAGTTAACTAGTTTTAAATATTGATATACACAACACTTATTCAAAGTGGCATTTTGTTTTTAAAATTTGTTAATACCACGTGTTGTTACAACAATCTAGTTTTTAACTCATAATTACACCACTTTGTAAGGACATTTTTATAAGTGTTATAGATTTATTCAAATATATACGTATATATATATATATATATATTCTTGATATCAAGTTTGAAGATATCAAGTTTCAATGGATTTCAAGGGATGGAAACTCTGCAGCAGATATTCTTGCCAAGGCTGATATCATGGATAATCAAGCTTTTGTTTATCATTTTTATGTTTCAGATGTAATTACTAATGCTCTGCATTGTGACTTCGTTATTTCATCTTAATATAATTCAGAAGAGATATATAATGTGATAGAACGTTGGAACATTAATTACAAAAAAAAATGTGTGGATCATTCAATGTGCACAGATAGTATAAGGTATCTTATTATATAGAGGCGAGGGCACTCAAGGTGAGTGACTCCAACTTATCGGATCATAATATGTGTTAATATAATAATATAAATTTATATTTTTATTTATTTTTAAATGCACAAAATAACAATTAAAAAAAAACAAAAGATTTGGGTTTGTAAAGAATGAAAACTAATAAAATCAAAAAAGTAAATTACGACACTACAAGAAAACATTGTTTTTACGTCGCATCAAATTGATGTAGATTCGATGTTAATCAGAGTTTGCATCAAAATACCGATGAATTCTAATTCGTCGTAAAATGAATGTTGTAAAATTAAAATCGTCGTAAAATCGACGTAAATGTTGGTTTAATTCAAAAATGTTATAATTCGACGGTACAAAATCGTCATAAAATCAACGTAAATATTTACATCGATATTACAACGAGTCCAATTGGTGACCATAACTGAGGAAAGGAATGATAGGGAATATGATATTCCTCTCAATTCCTAAATTTTTTTACAATTTAAATAGAATTTTTGTTACACATAATTCCTCTCTATTCCTTCTTATAAGAGGAATTATAAAACAAATATATTCCTTATTGAATTTGACAGGAAATAGGGAATGATAAGGAAAAATAAAAATTGGTAAAAATATATTGTTTGACATGAATTTGATGTGAATTTGTTCCATTTTTTGTTCCTGTTTTTAATTACCATTTATTATGATAATCTGTTCCATTCCTTCTCTACATTGATTCCTTATATTTTTTCTATATGATTCCTTTTATTCTTTTTCCTTATCATTCCTGTTATTCCCCAAATAGTCATCAGTTAGACCCTAAATTGACGTAAAAACGATGTAAATTTATATTGATTTTACAACGATTTTCTGATAAAATAAAATTCGAAATATTGAATTTTTTTCGACTATAAAGCATCATAAATATTTGATGGTAATTCGTCGTAAACAACATTAATCTAAATTCATTGTAAGTATTTCAACGTAAATTCGTTGTTAATTTACGTCAATTTTACATCGAAAACAAAAATACTATTTTTTAAAAAAATTTATTTTTAATTAATTAAAGATAAACTAAATCAAAAATAATATTAATAAAAAATATCTGAATTCATAAATAATAATTTAAAAATATAATAAATTCCAAAAATTTACAAAAACTAATTGGTGTTCAGGTTAAGATTATAATCATCGATAGTAAAATCGACGTCTCCCGTCTGTGTCTCACCGCCGGTACCCACCTCACCACCAGTACCCGCCTCACCACCTCACCGCCGGTACCCGCCTCACCTCCGGTAGTTGCTTCACCGCTGGTAACACTCCGCAGAACCCAAGTGGATGTGGATCCCAGGCCCTGCCTTTGCCTATCTCTTAATGCGACCTCCAATACCGGGTTACTCGCCGCTATGATGTCGAATAGGCTGTTGAACGACTGGATCTCTTGCTTTTGCTGACTTTCTCAGTCCGCAAGTTGGTGATCCCTGCGTGGACGACTTCTATCTCATTCCGCAGAAGAAGTGGATCCTCGTAAGCCGGCCAACCAGTAGTGGAGACGACTGAAAAATCTCTAATATAGCCCATCCCTAAAATCCAGCCTTTCTTCCTTGGAGCAACCTACAAATATTTTTAAAAATTAATACAATTAAAAATCATATAAACTTAAATATTATTAATTAAATATTAAAAGAAAGAAATATTACCTCTTCAAAGATCTTATCTTGCTCGAGGACAGTCAAAAAGACGGATTGGATCATACCGTCAGGTGAGACATGAGTTTGCCGTTCTGTGATCTTCTCCATTGAATCGTTGTAGACCTTCTCCGAGCGAGCATCTACAAAAGACCGCCATCATTTGAAGAAGTTCTCCTCCATTTGGCTACGAAAATGTTAAATACAATTAAATAAATTAAAATTTTTTAAATAATATTAAAATTATTATTTAATTAAATTAAAAAAACTCGCACCATTATCAGGCGTCTTCCCGCAAATGATGTCTGGCCAGAAGTGTGGGGGGTAACTAACTTCTGACCATATGGGCCGATCCTGTTTCGAATGGCCGAACACTTTGCCATCGTATCCTGTGCATGCGGGTCGAGCCAGTAAGCCTTCAACCTGTTCCAACACGCAAACGACATGTAATTGGGCTTCGAGTCATCGCCGTCGACTTCCCACTTCCTCTTCCAATATGAAACGGTGCTGACGTGCCGTTTCATCGCCTTCTTCCTAAACTCGGTCTAGACCGTCTCATTAATAAAGGTCTCCTAGTTCCATCATTCATGCAAAACAAAATTATCCAAAACAATATATATACATATATATATGTACCTATTTAATTTTGATTTTATAAATAAAAATGCTAAAAAAATACTTACCGCAAAACATTTGTACCACATCTTGAAAATCTTTTCTGAAACCTTACTCCAACTGTAGTGAGGTTCGGCGAAGTATCTCTTGATGGTAAAAGTCACGCTACGTCCAATCGATGCCAAACTTACAAACAAAAATTTGTTAAATAAAAATATATCAATTAATTAATATTTTGAAAACATTGAAAAAAATGTACCAATAAATATTTGGTGGTCGAGAACGCGCCAACCAACGTAACTCTGCCCGCCCCGGTTGGAGGAGAAGATCTTCCACTATGTAGCGGGCATATGGGTGTGGTGGTTGAGGTCCTCTTGCCGGCAGTGGGGGTGGTGCGGATTGGACTCCCGTCTCGAAAATTTGTGTGTCATCTGAAGACGATGGTATCTCAGTGGTAGGTGTGGCACTCGTCCGTGAGACAGACGTCCCATCACACATTAAATGAATATAGTGACGGGAGCGCGGCATCTGTAAAAAATTGAAATAAAATTCTAATTAGTTCCATATATCTAATTCTGTTCCTATCTAAATTCTTTTCTGACTAAATCCGTTTATCTATATAATTAATATAAATATATATTTTTTTAAACATACCTTGGGTTGTAGAGAGAAGGAGGAGTAGCGAGGGAGAGGGAAGAATGCTAGAGAGAGAAAGAAATGGGAGGAATGAGTGAAGAAGGAGGGAAAGATGGCGATCATATATATATATATATAGATTTTTATGATGGATTTACGATGATTTTGTCATAAATTCAACATTAAATCTGGCCGCATATAAAACCAAATAAGAACAAAACACGTGGAAAAAGTCCCTATAGCATCGAGTTTACGACGAAACATTGTAAATGTGTTGGTAATTGGTTTGTTTTTCATGGCCAGTTTAAAAAAAATTAATTAAATATATCTGATCATCATAAACTCGTTGCAAAAATCCCACGGCTTTGGTATGAATTTTTTGAAATTTCATATAATCTAATTTTTAACATTTTAGAAAATGTCCTTATGCATCAATAAAGACTTTGTATGAGTTGAATTCATGTTATAGTAAGCAAATAAATCAGGAAAAGACTTTACACAGTTTAAGCAAAAGGTTAACATCTTCCATCAAAGATATATATATACTTATGAACACTTATAACATACATTTTTAATACTTTGGTTGAATTTTGTTTTTTAATCTGAAACTGATATGTACCTTAAAAGAAGTGATTTCATGCAAATTTCATGATTGAAATATTGGTTCACTAATTACTTGAGTGACTGTTGGCGGGTTTCTTTGTATGTGTTGTCCGGAAAGAGGAGGACTCAATGATTATTCGTTCGCCGGAACCAGAAGTAAAAATTTTGGTAGATAGGGATCCCATAAAAACTTCTTTCGAGGAATGGGCTTAAAATCATGTTTTCAAATATCAGGGTTCAGGCATTACATGGAATTTACGATGATTCTGTCTAGATCGTCGTAAAGTCGATGAAACATTACGTCGAATTTACGACGATTTTGCCTAAATCATCGTAAATTCGACGTAAAATTCTGTCTTTATACTTCAAATTTAATGTTTTATGCTATGATAAACCCTTGTAAGAAATGTGAACAAATAAACTGAAGATTAAAGGTGAGAAAGATCAAACCCTATCTTAGGGTTCAGACTTTGCATCAATTTTACAACGATCTGGGCTAAATCGTCATAAATCTGATGTGAAACTTAAATTACTTATCCATATAGATTTAATTGTAAGTAAAATGTTGTATGTTTGAATTGTAATAAAAATGTAAAAGGCTACATTCTTGACAAAAATTATTTTATAAATTGAAAAAAAACTGTTTAAATACAAAAATGATATCCTAAATCCTGAAATTAAAATGTCATGGGTTTGAACTTTACATCGAGTTTACGACGATTTTGCCTAAATCGTCATAAATTTGTCGTAAAAGTCTATCATTTCACATATAAAATCAGACCTTCTTAATACAAAAATGAAAAAATTTTAGTTAACACATCTTAAACAAAAACATGTTTTATTGATACCATAATGTGATCATACATAAAATTATCAATCGGAATCATCTGATGATATGTTTTCTTCGGTTGCATTCATATTTTCTAAATCATCATCATCATCATCATCATCATCATCATCATCATCATCATCATCATCATCATCACTCTCACCAAATTCATCTAAATCTTCTTTGGTATCATCGTGTAGATCTTCAACTTGTTTATTATGTGAATCAATTCAAAGAACATTTTCTTCAATCTCTGGTTCAGTGATGTCAACACAATCATCTTGTTGCATAGGCGGGAGATCTACACCATCAATTATACCCCTTGGAGCCACTTTAATGACCACTAACTATGAGATCCCAGTATTTAAAACTCGTGGATATGGAAAAAATGTGACTTGTTATGCTTGTGATGCCAGGATAAAAGGCTCAAACTTATTGTACCGTCGTGAGGCATTAACGTCTATCACCCCAAACTTGTTAGTACGTACTCTGTGTCCAACTGTTGGATCAAACCAATTACATTTGAAGAGAACAGTTTTCACATCAATTATGTCTTTTAAGATCCCATAATAATCCACTTCACCTTGTACACATACTCCATAGTTGGTAGTTGTCTGTTGGATGTCATGAGTGTACGTATGGAAAACAAAACCTCGAGTGAAATGAAAGGTTGTTGTTGTTGTCTTTGATATGAGGCCTTTGAGTAACTCATGAAACCATACTGGATATGTTGGTCATTATGATCCACCTAAACAGATCGATATATGAATTGTATATGCATGTTAATTATTTTTTAGAGAAGTCTATTAATAATATTTCTATATATCTTACTTGAGCTTTTAACCAGGGGGTGAAATGTTGGTCTTTCTGAGTGTTGATTTCATCTTCTGAAACGCCTTCAATGCATTCTAATACCTGACTAGCAAAAATGCTGCAAAACACAACATGGTTAATTAATAAAATCAATGAGATCAAAATATACTAACTAATTAAATTATTACTTAACTACGTACGTCTTATAAGTAGCCAATTCGTCACAGTTTAGAAGGATGTATGTATGTGCGCTGTGATAGTCTTTTTCGTTGGACCAACAAGTTTCTTTCAGCTTTCCACTAATACGTCCCACCAGTGAGAAAATATCTGGTACACCTTCTACTGCATAAGTTTGTCCCACACCCCCATCATCATAACGTCGTGGAGCTCGTTTGCGTGTACGGACTTTTAGAGCGAAATAGTAATACGAGAAATGCAAAGTTTTTTTTGTCAAACTTCCCGCAATGATAGAGCCTTCAACTTTAGCTAGGTTTTTGGCCTTCCTATTTAAATGCTTTATGAAGCGTTCAAACAGATACATCCACCTAAACTGAACTGGTTCACCTAGTTCTGCTTCGTGAGTGAGATGAATGGGTAGATATTCCATAACATCAAAAAAATCGGGTGTGAATATCTTCTATAAATCGCACAGCAATAGTGAAATATTTGTAGCCAATTGTGCAACTACATCTTCTGATAACGTCTGTGTACTAAGATCACAGAAAAATGATCCAATGCCTCCAAGTGCCTCATGAACATTTCCTGGTAGGAGTTTACCAAATGCGAAAAGAAGTAACCATTGCATAAACACATGGCAGTCATGACTCTTCATCCCTGAAAACTTTTGTCCTTTTTCCACAGATTTAGCAAAATAAGATACATACCCATCAAGAAATTTCACGGTGGATGAAACCCAATTGAACAACGCAGGTTTTTGTTCTGCACCCAACCAAAATATAGGAGCTGGTGCTTTCCCATTGCTCAAAATATGCAACTCAATTCTATTCCATATATCAGGCAAGTCCATCTGTGATTTTCCGCTGTCTTTGGTTCTTCCTTGAACGTTCAACACTGTATGCATGATGTTATCAAAAAAAATTTCTCAATGTGCATGACATCAAGATTGTGTCTTAGCAAATGATCTTTCAAGTACGAAAGTTCCCAAAAAATGCTTCTCTTGTGCCAGTTACATACACTGGTGGAGGGAGACGAACAGCTTTGTTCTTCCTAAACAGTCGCTTGTTTCTTTGATATTTATGGTTGGGTGGTAGAAATCAGCGATGACAACCAAACCAACATGTTTTATGGCCATGTGTAAGCTGAATACATCGGTCATATCAAGACAATAAGGACAAGATAACTTCCCGTGCGTAGTCCAACCTGGTAGCATTCTGTATGCAGGGAAGCCGCTTATCGTCCACATAAATGATCTGGTCAAAGTTTAATCCCTAAAGCTACTGTGCAAAAGCACAAATATGCAATTGTATTATAATAAGGGTCAAACCACAGAGACTCGAGATTCGCTCAATAAACTATCTAGGCTTGAATTACGCTAAGTGAAAAACTATTAAAATAACATCAGCTATGAAATGAAACGGTTGTAAAATCAGTAAGAAAGAATTAGGCTCAGGGTATTTCTAAGAAGCTCAGAGAATGCAGATAAACCAATTAGTCAGGATTCAGTTTAAGTGCGGTTCTTGAACTCAAATCACGAAATTATAATTAACCAACTTTCGCTGCAAGAATTATCTAAGTCTTAATTCCATAATTCCAAATTTTTTTGCAAATCCTAAAAGACTAAACAAGCATTAAGTGCAGGTTCGATTTGTTCACAAAATATCTAAACCAAATTTCTTTGCGGATAGCTATTTTGCTCACCCTAGGTTCTTTCAAATTATCAATCACACTTTCCTGTCTAATCGATTAACTTAAGATCTAAGTTCCAAGTGGCCCATCCAGAATTAGCTTTAAGAACAACTTATGGTGAAGAACTAATCAAATTATGAATCCTAACAAATCAGTTAATCTAGCATTCAAAGAGATCCTTTCTGAGAACCCTAAACCTAACAATCAAACTACTCAGACATGGAGATTGAAACAATAAACATGCTTGAATAGATTGCAGATAAGAATAATGAGTTTAAGAAACACGGGTTCGAAATCTTCTCTCAGAGTCTCAGACTTGTCTCCCCTCAAAAAGTTCTCCAAGTATCGAAGAATAAAAATTTAGGTTCAGCCAAGAAAATCCAAGGTAAGCCAAAACAGGTGGCTGAAAACACGAGTTGAGTTTCCTTGCAAATATTGGAGACTTCTAGGCCCAAGTGCAGAAATTCTTCAAAACTTGGAAAAAAGTCATGTTTCCCTTTATCCACAAAATCGGTGTCGAGCGACACCAAGACAAATAAATCATCCTTCATGAAATTAATCCTTACTTACCTCCAAATTGCTCTAAAATCTCCAATTATGCTCCAAACGCACTTAGGATCTGTAAAGACTCAAAAAACAACACTAAAAAGACTGTATAAATAAAACCTATATCATGATCAAAAACCATAAAAACCATGATATATCAACTCCTCAGACTTATCATTTGCTTGCCCTCAAGTAAACAGAAAACCAAACAAGGGAAGAGGTTTGAAAATCACAGAGATTCAACTTCTCTATAAAACATCACGCTGAACGATCATCTTATAATCCACACACTGTTGTATCAATCCAAATCGAACCACCATATACTTCTCAGCAGATATTCACAGCCTTCCAGATTGAACCCATTATTTCAAAACATTATCCATAACCCTTCATCGCTGGGTCTCATCAATGATTCCAATACCAACAACCTTCTAGAATCTTTCCCGTACTATACTTTGACAAATTAACCATACAATCTCTGGTACTTTTTCTCTCCCCATACTTATTGGGGTCAAAACAAATTAATCTTTGATATATCATAATCTCCTACAAGTTTTGACTCAAAAACAATTTGACACAACTGACTCTAAGAAAAACAAACACAATGTCAGGTACCACCTCCCCAGACTTAAACAACACTGTCTCTAGTGTTATCAAGTCTGAAGTTGATAAAGGAAACCGAAAGAACTGAATAGATTCATTAAAAATGAAGAAGTTACATGTCTCCAATAATAGTGTCAGTAGTTGTTGGTGGTGTACTCCGCACCTCCGGTTTAGTCCGGTATGAATTAAGATCAGCCCAATTGATCCCGATTTTGGGTATGTAAGCAGCTTATTTCGAGTTCAGCTATAACTTTAATAAGATTTCTAAATTTTTTGTGTGATATTCGGTATTAACAATTGGCCTTCCAGGTAAGGCGACGAGAGTTAAAAAAAAAAAAAAGAATCGAATGATGGCAGTATATCTCCGATCTCTTCCGTTGCCCTCACAAACTAAAATCCCCAATCAACGACATGGATTCTGATGACCATCTCCAAAACGTATTCGTCAAACAAAAAGGACAAGCTAAGTTCTACATAATCAAAACCTCCGCAATTCTTCGAGAACAGTTCACAAAGTCGCCTTGAATTCATTGGTCTTTAACGTCTCCCCAATGGCACCTCCACCACATACTCGTCTCTCTCATACCGAACCAGATGCCGACCAGCGAAACGAGCTTCCACAGCTTTATTTCAGTTTGTGTGCGAGCCCCCCACTCTAACCTCACCACCACAGCAATCTTGACCACCCTAAAGATAGTGTTGTTATGCTCTAAGATGATTAAGAGACCAAAAAGATGAAGTACCCTACCTACGGTTTAACTTGTTCGCCCATGAACAAATTCTATTCAAGAACAAGCTCAAACCCATATGGAGAACGGTTTCTCAGATCCTGACTTTAAGTCTTCAAAAGGCATTTCACGAACTCATTTTGAATTCATCAGACATCAACGCCTCAACAAGACATCAACGCCTCAACAAGACATCAAGCTCAACATAAAAGAAAAGCAGCTCGTTGTGGACAACATCACAATGGGTACTTCAAGCCAGTTTGTTTTTATTTACAAAAAAAAGGGGATCTAGGGGACTATTCTCTGCCATCAACTCATCAAGACGGGGATCTCAACGACTACACCTTGAGATCAGCTCATATTAAAATACAGATATATATCCTCTCCACCGGCAAACTCGGCGTTCATCTCTTCTCCAGTCTCCGTTCAGCTTCAAACACCTCCGTCTCATCAAAGCTAGCTTTAGTAAATCTGCAAGCCTTTTCTTTTCTTTAAAAAAAAAAAAGAAGGGAATAGGGGCTAGGAGATAGCTCACTACGAGTCCTTCTGTTCAAGGTCACACATCAGCAATCAACTGGTTCGAGCTTCTCAGCTATCATCGCCGCCAAATCGAACGCTGTTCTTGCAACGAACCAAATCGTGTTGCAGGGAAATCAGATCTCATTTCTATTGGGCTTAATTAGGTTATGAGATATCGGGCCCAGATTTTGGCCCAAGTAGATGTAAAGATTGAAGCCCATCTCCCACACCACCTTCACCTTTGACGATGATGTTCACGATCCTTGCTCGACAGTGAAACAGATGCAGTTCTCATCAATTCAAATCCGGTAAAACTCCGACCAAACCTGCATCTCCTGGTAAACTGCAGCGTCTCCGACTTGAGCCATCTCCACCGTTCGCTCCAACGCTCAACAGCTATCATCCCAAGCTCAGAAAAAAAAGAAGCACCTCGTCGTCAGTCCGTTTCTCATCCAGTTCACGAGAGATAAATGGAGGAAATTAATAAAGAATGCAATATTCACTCTACGAGAATAGCACATCAAAGATCCGAGCTCCACAATCCCGCACCAGCAACAAAAAGCTAAATATCTAAGTTGCACTGAGACGGGTACGGGTACAGTAAATATCATCTTCTTTACTAATTTCCATAATCCAAAATCTCTAAGAAGATAGGTATCTTCACAATTCTACTCAATATGTCGCAAGATTACAAAAGTCAGCTCCAACTAGTGTTGGAGGTGGGCTTAGCACCCCCAATTAGCTAGGCCCATCTTGAAGAATAAAGCCCATGAGTCGAGTCAACAAAAGTCCAGTCAAAATCAACAAGTCCAGTCAGTATGGCTCTGCCCAAATCGTCATCATCACGACGCCGATCTACAGTGCACGGAGCCGAGCAGAACCTGACACATATAGAAACAATTCGTCTACAGTGGCCTATCTGCGCAAGTAGCTTGACGAAAGACCATCATCACTCGCCGCGGAGTAGTTCAAACGCGCGGCTCGAGATGCCATACCCGCGCGATGCGCTGGAGTTGCCACGTTATCTCGATTTGGAGGAAACTCGTCTCCCGACTTCCGCTATAAAAACTCTTCTAGATCATTTATGACAGGATCGAGAAATTATTACACTCTCTCTATATAAACAAACGCTTGTCTCTCAGACCGAGCTCGCTGTAACAGTATTTAGAACGCCGAACTGAATTCTCTTCAGACTTAGTTCGAAATTCTAAATATTCTCTCTTTATAAAACCGCTTACGATTCCGACCTGACCTCTTTTCCTCTTCCAAACTAAATCGTTTTTATTATACGGAAATCTCGCCCCCAAATTCATCATTACTCATCTTAAACATACTCAGTGATCACTCGGATCAACAATTGGTGCTAGAAGGAGGAGGGCTTTAGAGATTTTTTACACGCAAAAGAAGGATTTAAAAATGGCAGGAACACCGCCCTCAACCTCGGAAATGTCAAAATCATCAGTAGCAACAGCAAAATCGACAACCAAGACACCCGCAGCGCTCGCGCCGCCCTCGTCAGTTCTCTACCCCAAGGAGACCGCCGCGCCGACAGAGATCATGTGCCGGCATCGCAGCCACCAGCGCCGCCGCTCTTTCTAGAGCCCGTGCCAACAGAAAACACGCCCCACCAGATCTTTGAGCCAATGGCGTTGCCAGGAAGTCTGGCACATGTCTTTCTGCATGCTATAGCCGAACTGACCACTCTGGCAAGCAGAGAGCACGCCCTTGCTCAAACGAATGGATGAGATGACCCGCCAAACTGATCGAAGGTTCGCCGAGCTCACGTCCGGGCGCGGAGCCCACTCAAACCAACCAGAGAACCCCAAGTCCTCGATCGAGCGCGGCCTAGAAGAAGCCCATCGTTCAGAAGTGCTGCGCTTGCAAAGAAACCTCTTCGACGACTCCCCAAGACCAAGCCGGAGATCCGAGACCAAGCTGGAGATCCGCCCAGCTGGCAAATCACTCGGTTGAAATGCATCCTCAGCATTCTAGCCCGGAAGCGTTCCGACAGATGGTCGCAGAGCGAGACCGCAACGCAGAAATTGAGGCTATCAAGGCAAAAATCTGCGAGATGACCTCCAATGTCCATCGAGCCACGAGTTCGGCCCCTGAAATAGATCGTGTCCTGCAGGAGACGCAAAACACGCCTTTCACGCACCGAATCGCATCCACTCCCTTTCGCCACGTTAGCAAGGTAAAGCTCCCGCCGTATGCTGGAAACACCAATCCTAAGCAATATCTCACGGCATTCACCATTGCCATGGGACGAGCTCACTTCACACCCGAGCGCGAGGCCGGATACTGCCAACTCTTCACGGAAAACCTGGTCGGCTCCGCCCTGACTTGGTTCTCCAGGCTGGAGACGCACTCAATCGATAATTTCAAGACTCTCTCGACCGCCTTCCTCAAACATTACTCCATCTACATCCAGCGTTCCGCCTTAATCATCAATCTCTGGGCCTTGAGCCAGGGACCCAAGGAGTCACTTCGGTCGTTCATCGAGCGCTTCAAAGTAACGGCCTCCTGAGCCTCGGTATCAGACAAATCCGCCATCCCACCTTGAGGAACCCTCCATTTCGAATCGGCCTTCAAGGACGAGTTAAAGCTCAATGAGCCGCGGACCCTGGAAGACGCGTTACACCGTGCCGGGCTATTCATCGAAGTCGAGGAGGAGAGAGCAAGTCTCAGGAAGCTCAATTCCGAGAAAAACCCGCCTCAAAAGGAGAAAACTCAGGACGAATATCACGAGCCCCGCCAGCACTACGACGAAGAATACCAGCGCAGGCAAGCCGTGACCTTCCTCGTCAGCGACGCACCGACCTCATATGGACGGCCCTCACTGCGCAGTCGATATGCAGTACAACCGACCTGAGACAATTATCCCCAGCCCGTCCCAACAATACTATCAACAACCTCTCCCGTCAAACAAATGGTACCGAACTGTCGTGGCAACTCCCCCAACACAGGTCGTCGCCCCTCAAGAGCGAGCCGCCGCTCTCGTGACTAGAGACAACCAGGCTTTCTGCGAGTACCACCAGCTGAAAGGGCACTCAACCGAGCAGTGCCACAAACTTCAAGAAGCCCTCCTAGCTCAATACCAGAAAGGAGAAATAAGAGTCCCCGACCAACAGCAGCCGCGAGGAAACAACGGCCGAGGTCGAAACGATAATCGACGTCGTCCAGACAACCGAGCTCAGCAGGATAATCGACGTCAGCGATCTCCCTCTCGCAAGGATAACAGAGTTCAACCAGTCCAACAGCAGGTCGCGCCTCAAAGACAAGCGTCCCCACCGCCAGCCTGGACGATGATTGGAATGATCATGGGTGGTCTCCTGTCCTGCAATGACTCGGTTCGTTCGATCAAAGTCCACGAGCGAAAATCCACCCCGACAGAGATGTGGGTGGCCAAAATAAGAGAAACCAACGCTCAGGACACAAGGGGTAGGGGAATAACGTTCTCCAAGGAGGACGATGAGGGCGTCGACCAACCTCACAATGACCCCCTCGTCATCCAAATTCGCGTAGCCGACTGCGACGTGACTCGGGTACTTGTCGACACGAGCAGCTCGGTAGATCTCATCTTCAAGGAAACCCTCGAGAAGATGGACCTGCGCAGCGTCGAGATGAAGTCGTCCCTCACTCTCCTGACTGGCTTCGCCGGAGACACCATCACGGGTTGGGACCATCAAGTGACCATCACGGATAGGGACCATCACGGGTAGACAACATCATCCTCAGAACCCCTTGGCTGCACTCGATGAAGGCGGTCACTTGACCTATCACCAGTGCCTCAAATTCCCAAACCAGGCCGGAACGTTCACAGTCTGGAGCGACCAGAGAGTCTCGCGTTCGTGCTTCATAATCGAGTACAAGCTTTGCAACGCCGCCCGCACTCAGCTCTGCGCCACGATAGGCCGCAAAGGAGTTCCTATCTGCAACGTCGTCGGACCAGAGCTTCAGGCGAACCGAGCCAGACAGATCGTCCTCTTCGAGATCTCATCGTCCAAGTTAGCATCGATCCCAATCACAGTGATCATCGTGTCAGCATTGGGGCCGACCTTAAGGAAAGCATCAAGACCGAACTCGTCGAGTTCCTCAAGCAGAATGTATCTAGCTTCGCCTGGTCAACCGGCAACATATCCGACATCAACCAGGCCATATGCAGCCACTAGCTTAACATAGATCCGACCTTCCGCCTCATCAAGCAGAAGAGACGAAAGTTAGGCGTTGAACGTGCCCAAGCCGTGAACGACGAGTTGATAGGTTAACGGCAGCCGGACAAATCACCAAGGTGAAGTACCCGGACTGGCTCGCAAACCCGGTCGTGGTAAAAAAAGAAAAACGGCAAATGGAAGGTTTGCGTGGACTTCACCGATCTCAACAAGGCCTGGCCGAAGGACTGCTTCCCCCTTCCAAGAATCCACCAGGTCGTCGAGGCAACAGCGGGGAACGAGCTACTCTCGTTCATGGACGCCTTCTCGAGCTATAACCAAATCTTTATGCACCCTGACGATAGAGAAAAGACAGCGTTCATCACAGACCGTGGGACCTACTGCTACAAAGTCATGCCGTTTGGGCTCAAAAACACCAGGGCCACCTACCAGCGCCTTGTGAACAAGATGTTCGCCGATCAGCTCAGCCACACGATGGAGGTCAATATAGACGACATGCTCGTGAAATCTATGGTAGCAGGTGATCACGTCGGTCATCTAAAAATGTGCTTCAAAACTCTGAACGAATACGGCATGAAGCTCAGCCCCGCGAAGTGCACCTTCGGTGTCACCTTGGGCGAATTCTTGGCTATGTAGTCACACAGCGCAGGATCGAGGCAAACCCAAAGCAAATCCAAGCCGTCCTCGAGCTACAATCGCCAAGAAACACCCGCGAAGTCTAACGCCTCACTGGAAGGATCGCCGTTCTAAACCGCTTTCAACTGCTCCGCGGCAATAAGTGATTCGAGTGGGACGAGAAGTGGGAGCAGGCGTTCCAACAGCTGAAGGAGTACCTTTCCACGCCTCTTGTCCTGGCTAAACCCGAAGAAAGAGAAACACTCTACCTTTACATCGCAGTCTCCACCTCAGCGGTTAGGGGGTGCTCGTAAGAGAAGACCGGGGGGAGCATAAGCCCGTTTTCTACGTGTCCAAATCTCTGGACAGAGAAGAGAGCAGATACTTTACCGTGGAAAAACTCGCTCTAGCAGTCGTAGTCGCAGCCCGGAAACTTCGTCCGTATATCCAGTCTCATACAATCACCGTCCTCACAACCCATCCACTCCGGACAATCCTCCATAGCCCGAGTCAGTCCGGAAGATTGACGAAGTGGGCAGTAGAGCTTAGCGAATACGACATTGACTACCGCGGCCACACGGCTGCCAAGTCCCAGGTATTGGCCGAGTTCTTGGTGGAACTAGCTCCAGAGCTTATAAACGACGAGCCCGAAGAAAAATGGAGCCTCCAGGTCGATGGCTTGGCCTCAAAACACGGCTATGGCATCGGCATACGTGTGCAATCGCCAACACACGAAGTATGGGAGCAATCGTTCCGCCTAGCATTCCAAGCATCAAATAACGAGGCAGAGTACGAGGCCTTGATAGCCGACCTACGCCTGTCAAAAAGATCTAAGCGTACTGCGACTCTCAACTCGTCGCAAATCAGTTCAGCGGCGAATACGAAGCCAAGAACGACCGCATGGAGGCCTACCTCAAGGTGGTCCAAGGACTAGCCTCCGAGTTCAAGGAATTCAGCCTCACTAAAATTCCCCGAGGAGGCACCACTTCCGCTGATGCCCGAGCCGCCCTGGCCTCAACCTTAGATCCAACTCAACGGCGCGTGATCCCGATCAAAAGCATCGACTCTCCCAGCATCGAGCTACCAAAAAGAATCTGTCTGATCAATGAGTTCCTCGCCGACAAGCTCAATGAAGACTAGGAAGACGCCCTGGGCAACGAAGAATTGCCATCTCTTCTGCCCGAGCCCGAACAGCCCGACTGGCGAATCGATATCCTGCTTTATATCGTAGACGACACTGTCCCAGAAGCCTGCCGGGCAGCTCGGAGATTAAAAAAGAAGGCCGCCAAGTACTTCCAGACCAATGACAATCTATTACGGTAAAGCGAAACGGGCTCCCTACTCAGCTGCCTCCACGGAGACGAGATCATCGATGTGATGAAGGAAATTCACAAAGGCGCTGGGGGAAGTCATTCGAGTGGCCGCGCTCTCGCACTCAAGATCCGCAATCAAGGGCACTACTGGCCGACCATGGTCCAAGACTGTAACAAGTTCGCAGCCCGGTGCGAAAAGTGTCAACACCACGGCCCTATGATACACTCACTAACCGAACTCCTCACCACGGCATCACCGACATACCCTTTCATGCGTTGGGAAATGGATATCATGGGACCCTTACCCAGATCCCGCCAAAAGCGTTTTCTCCTGGTGATGACAGAGTACTTCACCAAGTGGGTCGAGGCTGAATCATACGCCCGGATCACCGCGGAGGACATCCGCAAATTCGTGTGGAAATTCATCATCTGTCACCACGATGAGGCCAGACACACTTGGAGATGTGTATCTGCACCAGATGAGGCCAGACACACTTGGAGATGGATTTTGCTTGGCCTGAACTCCCTTGTGCGGCATGGACTTGTCTTGGACCAACTCGCAGACTTTGGGACATAGATACCTTGGCCTTTCTTCCCATGCTGTGGCATAGCCTCCATGCTTCCCAGGTAGCACGCCTAACTTGGAGTAATTTGCGAGTCTTCATGCGGGTTAGCTTCCTTTGTTCCTAGGTAGCACGACCATCTCGCAGGATTTGTCACTTAAACACCTCGGCCATACTTCCCATGCTGCGGCCTGGACTTCTTACACCAGGTAGCACGCCCAGGCCAGAGTAAATTGCGAGTTGGGCTGCGACCTGGGCTCTTCTTGCACCAAGCCGCACATCTAGGTAGCACTCAGGCGCCCTCCAAGCTTTTCAAACCTTAGACACTTCTATAAGCCCTTTCACATGCTCCATTCCATTCATCACTGAGCTATGTCCTCCAAAAATCACCTAGAACCTGAGACCAACTCACAAAACTCATCAAAAGATCCCAAAACATAAAAAGAAATGAGAGAAAAGAATAAAAAGATTATATACAAGGATAAGCTTGGGGTGTCTCCCAAGAGCACTTTGTTTAAAGTCATTAAGTTTGACTTTGAAAAACCTGTTTTTAGCTGGGGTGAGGTTGAGCACTGATGCTCTTCAGCACTTCAATGGTCCTGAGCAAGAAAGCTGAGTTGGTTTGCTGCCTTTGGGAACCATTAGACCCTTGTCCTTGAGATCCCACCTTGAGACCTTTGTCCACCAGCTCTTGAATACCATCTGGGTCTTTATCAAAGATGGCTCTTGTGAGACATGCCCTCACTTCAGCAAACAGACCTGGCTTTCCATTGCAATCCAGATTATACTTCAGAGAACCATCATCATCTACCCAAGTAGTGAGATCAAATTCTTGAGAAGAAAGATCAGGTTTAATACTCTTGTCTTCTGATGCTGAGCCATCACTTTTGGTGTTAATCATCCTTAGATCACTAAGTGTAGGAGACCATGAGAGCAAGATGTCTTCTTCTCTGATCAATGGCTGTTCAGTCCCATCCTTGTAAACAGAGTTGGTGTGAGGTTCTTTTTCCATTTCCACAGCTGAGAGAGATTGGGATCCACCTAAAATCCCAGCACTTCCTACATACTTCATCTCAAGTACCTTAGGGGGTTCTATCTCTTGAACAACTGATCCACAAAATTCAGCTAAAGGTGGTTGAACAGGGTAAAAGACATCCTTATCCACCTTTGTAAGCACCAATCTTTGAGTATCAAAGTCAATCATTGTACCAGTGGTGTTGAGAAATGCAGTTCCAAGCAATAGGGGGAGCTCTTTGGTCTTCTTCATCTTCATGATGACAAAATCAGTGGGGATCACACATTCACCAACTTGAAGTGGATAGTCTTCTAAAAATCCATATGGTTTCTTGGAGTAGGAATCACCAAAGGTGATGGAAGAGGGGTAGGACGTTATAGACTTGACCTTTAGCTTTTCCATCATATCTTTAGACATTATACTCACACTTGAGCCTGAATCACACAAAGCATTCTCAACTCTAAAGTTTCCAAGAGTGCAAGAGATGGTGAACTTCCCTGGGTTGCCTAGCTTTGGGAGGGAGGTGGGCTTCATCTGAGTTGATTCATAGGTGGAGGCACAATCATTTAGCTTTGCTTGACCAGTTGGCAGCTCCTTTGTTTCAATAGACACTGAATCATTCCCTTGCTGAATAGAAAGAACTGAACCGGCTGCCCCCACACTTTTGCTCTCAATGTCCTCATTGAGTTCATGTAAGAAGCCCATGAAATCATCTATAATGGTGTCCTCATCCACTTGAGTGTGTGCATTCTCAGTACAAACTTGACCATAAAGGAGGTCTTCAATCTCTTGCACAGCAGCTGAATGTTCATCATTGGAGTAGATGGCATTGCAATAATCTTTTGAGTTTTGAAGAGCTTTACCAGGAAGAGAGACTTGTGGTTCAGAAGTGCAGATGCCCTTGTTCTTTTTAATAGACTTTAGTTTAGCGCCCAGTGTCTCCAGGTCAGATACCATCTTTTGTTGTCCTAGTAAGAGCTTTTGGAGAACAACATTGAAATCAGGACTTTGTTGAACAGTTGGTGGGCCAAAACCAGGAGGTGGAGCCTTTGGCTGTAGGCTGACTTGATTCTGAACCGCTGGTTGCTGAAAACCCTGTTGACCTTGGGAGTTATTTTGGTACTGATTCTGTTGAGCAAAGCTTTGAGGAGGGTATATTTGGTCTTGGGGGTTGGCCACATTGTTGCTCCTATAGGACAAGTTCTGGTGGTTGTTGAAGTTGTTGTAACCATTGAACTTGTTTTGATTCCCAATGAAGTTCAACTCCTCTTGAGTGAGACCCTCTTCATTGATATTTGTGAAGCATCTCTTCTCCTCACTCACATAGTGTATAGGCTTTTGAGTGGCAGCTAGGGCTTTGTCAAGCTTTCTATTCAACACTTTAAACTTCTCTTCCAGCCCTTGGTGTCTATCAGAATCTTCTCCTCTATAGCTTCTATCATAATCTTCCCCATAAGTGTCTTGGCTCATGGCTAAGTTCTCAACAAGTTCCATAGCTGCATTGATTTCTTTTGCCAAGAAATTTCCATTTGATGCTGTGTCCAATTGAATCCTGATCTTAGGAACAGCTCCTCTATACAAGGTGCTAAGGAGGGAGGCTTCTGAAAAGCCATGATGTGGACACTTACTTGTGTAGCTTCTAAACCTGTCCAAAGCTTCTCCAAAGGTCTCATTAGAATGTTGAGTGAAGCTGGAAATCTGGTTCCTTAGCTTTACAGTCCTTGAGCTTGAGAAGAACTTGGATAGAAAGGCAATCTTGCATTGCTCCCATGTGTGGATGGATCCTCTTGGGAGGTTCTTTTCCCACTGATGTGCCTTATCTCCAAGGCTGAATGGGAACAATCTCAGTTTGAAGCTGTCTTCAGATACCCCATTGATCTTAGTGAGATCACAAACTCTGTCAAACTGATCCAGATGCTCCAAGGGATCCTCCATAGGTAAGCCATGGAACTTCTGATTCTGAACCATATTGATCAAAGAGGCCTTCACCTCAAAGTTGTTGTTTTGGACAGGAGGTGGCCTGATTCCTGCTCCATACTGGTGTGCATAAGCTCGGTCATTCTCACCAACAAAGACTGGTGGAGGCTGATGACGTATGGGTGGGTTTGGGTGGGGCTGTGGCTGGTTAACTTGAGGTAGGTCTTGGTTCTGGTTACCATGAGCGTGTCCCTGATGGACCTGAGCCTGTTGAGCCTGAATTCCAATCCCATTACCAGCTCTTTGACCGTGATCAGCTTCTTGAGCCTGATGCTCATTCCCAACTTGCTGATTCATTCCTAACCTCTCCAAGTGAACAGCTCTTTCTCTTTGTTTTCTGGCTTGGCTTCTTGTGATCATAAACCTGAGAACAAAGACAGAACTTGAAAGGTGATCAGTAAAACAAAAGAAACTTGATCTCAAAAACTATAGCAGAAACTAATGCTAACAATCCCTACACAATATGGCAACAGCGCCAATTGATAACTAAGGTTTTCAAGGCCTTAATAAGGGTTATCAATCCCTTATGTCACTTGTAGTACAAAGGGTATCAATCCAAATGTGTGTTTGCTAGACACTAGTTTATGTGACAAGTTCTTAAGTCAAGCTGAATAAAAGATGAGTTTGGTGAAACCAGCAACAAGAAAGCATAAATAAGAAACAAACAAGCAATGATTAATGAACTACTAAACAAGCAAGCAAACAAAATGATGATAAAGCAAATGATGAAAGATAAACCTCTAGATGTGATCATTGATTAGGGTGCTTTAGATATTGATTCATGATGCTAAAAACATAATGCAACACTTGCTACTCTTTAGTCTAGGCTTCTTAATCAGATTAATTCATTCCCATGACAATAATCCCTTTGCTAATCACTTAATCAAGTCTAACAACCATTAGATATAATCAAGCAATCAACAAGCATAATGCATCAAGCGTAATAAGTGACCAAACAATCTCTCAACCAAGAAGACTGAATCTTATACAGAAAGACATAACAAGCAATCACATGATCTCAAACATTTTAACTTAGAACTCTAATCTAGACTAATCCTCTCATGAAGGCATTAATCTCTACACTAATCCACTTTCAAACCAAATTCCCATTTGTGAAATATGAACTAATGAGCATTAAGAGACAGTTCTAATATATCATTTATGCTTCAAACAAACATTCCCATGGCATTTAAAACATAAACCCTTAAGTTAGCTCTTTCAGGCATTTCATCAAACACTTTTGGTGCATGAAATGCCTATGAACCCAGATTTCACTTTCCCAAGGAAATCTGGCATTAAGAGCAGCTAACTAAGGAAATGAAATGAGAATCTAAACCCTAAACATCACAAATCAAACATCTAAGCACCCTAATCTACACACCTAGAAGTTTAAAAAGAAGACTACTCACTAATCATGATGAACACACCATTTCCTTTGCAAGAGGTGATGTTAATCATGATTAGAAGCAAAGATAAGAAGATGATAAGATGATAAGAAACAGACTTAGATTGATTAAATCCTTGAGATATCTCTTAATCAAAAACGGTTTTACACTAAAAAGGAAAGAAAACTAGAGTGAAACTAAGAGAGAAGATAACATGTCTAGGGTTTTTCTCCAAAAAGCTATATATACTTAGTGCTAATGAACCGGGTCAGCCCGGAACAAACCGGGTCCTGACCCGGCTTTAGTGGGTAAAGTGGAAATCCTGCGGGGTAGTCCAGTGTCTCCCAGGTAGCATGCCCAAGTCGCAGTAGATGAAGAACTTGTCTTGTGAGACTTAAATCGCTTTGTCTTAGCCGCACGCCCAAGTAGGAGTGTTTTGCGAGTCTTGCTGCGGCTTAATCTTCTTCTTCTTCAACTCGCAGGACCAAGGCGGTTTCTGGGGAATGTAAAAACCGTGTGGGTTGGTCTCCATTACACTCAGGTCGCAGGCTCAAGTCGGAGTAAATTGCGAGTGATCATGCGGCTTGGTTCCAGCGTCTCCCAGGTAGCATGCCCAAGTCGCAGTATTGTGGACTTAGCAATTTTCTTGCTCGGGAGCCTCAGACCTCATCCATTGATAGCTTACCCGCACTTCTCAACTCGCAGCATCAATTTCCAGGCATTTGTCTTCAGGCCTGCGAGTTAACCAAGTCGCAAGGCTTTCTCGCAGCATTCAGAGCAGCTTGGACCACTACGCATTCCGGAGAGTGTAACTTCTACGATACTTGTCCGAATTGAGTGCTTCCGGTTGTAGAGGACAGAGGACTCATATATCTCAAACGCTGGTGAAGGAAGCTTCGGTTCTTGCGAAGTGGAAGGCTTCCTGGAGGGCTCATCTTTGCAGTGCATTTACACGATCAGAGAGAGGCGTCTAGACATGTGTCCATTCCGGAGACCGTATCTTCCTGCTCATAGCTGCGAACTGAATGATCTCTGACGTTCTTAAAAGAGGACTCAAATATCTCTGATTCTCATGAAGGCCCTGTAAACTGATTCGGTCTGGAAGTGCACCGTCCTTCGAATTCTTCGAAGCTCATCGGGTCGGTCCAAAACGGCAGCGAGACAGGCGTACCTTCCGACGAGCTTAACTCTCTGCTCACGTGTCCGAATTCCATGATTTTAATTTCTCTGGAACCGTGATCCAAACCTCGCCAACGTTTATGAATCACCTGACAACTTAATCGGACCGGAAGGTTCCCCGGACAGGCGATCATTCAAGAGTATCGGATTGCTCCAGAATGGATGCGAGAGAGGTCTGTCTTCCGGTGACCGTATCTTTCAGCTCAGTGCTCCAAATTCCCTGATTCAACCTCTCCTGGGTTCTTGACTCAAGTATCTCCAACTTTTCCGAAGACTCTATAAGCTGAATCGGCCGGCAAGATCTTCCGGTGACGCGATTTTGGAAATGTATCTGCCCCCAGGATTTTTGGCCGAGAGACTTGACCGCGGTACGTGTTTTTGGCCGAGAAAGCTACCCGCGGGAAGGATTTTGGCCGAGAATCTTCGGCCATCAGTACATCATTTTGCCGAGAAACCCAAATTTGCTCCTTTTCACCATTTTTGATAAGTTCAACTCCATTTCTTCATCTGAATCACATCTTCCACTCCAAATAAACTCCAAAAGCACCTGTTTAACACTCCAAACCATGCAAAACTCTCTTGGACCTAATGCAATCTCCTAAGTCCTAAAACAATGCCTAAAGACCTAAAATGCATGTAAATGAGACATGATTTGGACTAGAATATGTACATTAAATGATGCAATTTATGAATATATCAACTTGCTTCCCGCTTGGTCTTTAACGGGTCCACATGGTGGTCTTTAATGGGTTCAGCGTGCATTAGTTTTAGAATATGGACTTGATCGAGTGAAATTACCTTTGTTGGTGGTTTCCAAGTCGTCTGGTGGTTCGGCCCGTGTTGCATCGTATTCTCGGCTAAATCATGTATGGCATCAGCAATCTCTTGATCTGTTCGTCCGAACTCGATTCTTTGTTAAGGAATCGGCAATCTCTTGAGCCAAAACTTGCACAACCAAAAATTTGTTAAGGAAAAATTAAGGGATCCGAATTCTCTAGGGTTTATCGCAAGAACAATAAGATCAAAGAATGGTTTTTGCTGGAAAAGTGTTTAAGTCTTATTGCTCTCGAGTTGTGAAAAAAGTTACATAATGAATCGCATACATTGTCTATTTATACTAATTTTCTAAACCGCCTAGCCGAGAATCTCGGGAGAGATTTTCGGAATATTTCCTTATTGCCTCATGCGACCACCGCCTTTGTATTTCGCCTAGGGTTTCTCCGTTGGCTTCCATAGCAAATCGATCGGCTCGGCCCAATGCAAAGGGGATTGGCTCGGCCCAATACGAAGGGACGCGGCTCGGCCCACTTATTCTGTTCCACAGCTCGGCCCACTTGCCTTTCCTCTCACGGCTCGACCCAAACATCGCACGAGGCGGCCGGCCCATACTCTCCTTTCTTCTATGGAAAGGAGACCGACCCCACTCTCGTATTCCTTTGCTATGGCTCGGCTTTCCCGAACACTTAGTCGTTATGAAGATGGTTTTATCCATTTGAGGTGAAACCGACCCCAACAGTTAGCCCCTCAGCTCGTTTGTTTTGGAGACGAGAGTGATGAGGTTCATCATTCCTGGCCATTGGATAAACCATCGGGTCAAGCCTCCCTGATTCCAGGTGAGGCGTTTTGAGAACAAAGTGCCGAGCCGTTTTTTAGCAAGGCACAATAGCGAGCCGTTTTTTTGGCAAAGCTTTTCGAAGAAAAACGCTGAACCGTTCAAAGGGTGAGATTATTTTGACAAAGATAGTGCCGAGCTGTTCTTGACGACATGGTGTTTACATAGTGCCGAGCTAATAACATGACGAGGCGAAAAAGGTAATGTCGAGCCGTATTTAACGACGAGGCAAAAATGCTGAGCCGCGTTTAACGACGAGGCGAAAATGCCGAGTCGTGTTAGCGACATGTACATATATATATATATATATATTTTATTATAGTTTTTTTTGATAAAGATAAGGCCAAGCCATTTTATTAACGACGAGGCAATCGAGCCAAAGGATAAAGCTGAGCCGTTATAAAGACGAGGCAATGCTGCAGCACAGGCTGCCTGATGAGAGATCCTTGGGCAAAAGATTGTATGCGAGGCATTTGCGGAACTATGCCGAGCCAAATAAATAACAAGGCGTTTTGCGGAATTATGCCGAGCCGAATAAACGACTAGGCGTTTTTTGCGAAAACTGTGTCGTGCCGAATAAACGACGAGGCGTTTTGTGAAACTATGCCGAGCCGAATATACGACTAGGCAATTTTTTGCGAAATTGTGCCATCGCGAATAAACGACGAGGTGTTTTTTGCGAAAACTATGCCGTGCCAAATAAACGACGAGGCGTTTTCGAAAAGCCGCCGAGCCGGTGAGGCGTTTTCAAAATAATGCCGAGCCGGTGAGGCGTTATCAGAGGATGCCGAGCCGGCGAGGCACTTTCGAAAGATGTCGAGCCGAATAAGCGATGAAGTGTGTTTCATGGCAATGACGAGGCAATTTCAAAAGAATACTGAGCCGTTTAAATGATAACGACTAGCCGATTCTACTTGATAACGTCGAGCCATGTGTCAAGGTAACGCCGAGACATTTTTCTGTTAATCAGAGTGGTTTGGGATTTCTTATCAGGTTTACGTGGATTTAGTCGTGTCTGCTATGTTTCCGTTTCGACAATCCGAAGCGCACGCGTCGAACGCATTCTGTTATAGGTGCTCCTTTCAACGAGGACACGCGGATTCCATGCGCCTTACTCCTAATTTTTCTGATTCCCGAGGTTAATGTGGACCCTACGTGCCTCAGGACTTCTATATAAGAGACTTCCAAACTTCATTTTTCTCATAACTCCAGTTTCTCAAAATCTCACAAAGGTACCTCTCCCTTCTCTCTTCTTTCTCTCTCTTACTTGTTTTAGTTTCCGGCTAGGGTTTTCATTTTTGCCGCCGCTTTTTTACCGCATTGGTGACTAGTTTCACGCCGGCGTCTTCATTCCTGACGAGTACGGTGTGGGATTCCTTGCCAAGCCGTAATTTTTGTATCGTAGTATGCGATATGTCGACCCGATCCGATGAGTCTTTGGAATCGCTGTTTAATTACGAGGCGCGACCCCGGGAGGACGAGGCGTTTTCTTCGTCGAGCCTCCAAGATTGCGACGAGACTAGCCCTCGTGAAGATTTTGTCGGGGATGACGAGGCGAGTGCTTCGACTAGTTCGTCTCACGGCCTTGCTCCTTTTCGAGGCGAGGTCGACATTTCCGCAATAAAAGCCAAAGATGAGGCTTTCCCGTTTGACCCGATCGAGGCGAAACACGAATTAGAGCACCTTGTAGCGAGCTGTGGTGCTTCAGGACGTTCGAGGCCTCGGAAAAAGAAGAGACAGAGGCCTGATCCGCCCGGCTCGTCTTTGTCCTCCACAGAATCTTTGGAAGCTTAGCGCATCCGATTTGGGATCTCAGAGGCGGTAGAGTTTTTCGAGCCGAGCCCAACCGATCGTGCTCACCTTCCGCCGCTGAACCACTTGACGGTATATGAGAGTTTTTTCGAGCTTTGCTTCCTCTGGTTTTCAATTCCCGAGGTGATTCTCAGATACCTCTGGAAGCACAGAATTTCCATTGGTCAGATCATGCCCAGGGGGCTGCGTCACATGATCGGGATTTTATCATTTGATGTCACCCTAGATCATTTGCTGAATTTCTTGGAGGTTCGCCAAGCTCCTGGAGGGAAGAGGTTCTATATCTCGAGCAAGGCTTGGCGCAAAATTATCTGTGGCTTTCCGAGCAAGGATTGTTTCTTGGATGATCACTTCTTCTACGTTCTTGTTAACAAGGCATCGGTTGGTGACTTTGCCGACATTACCAAGATCGATTGGGGACCACTTGCTAGCCGATCTGATGTCTCGACTCGGTTCGGTATTTATATCCTTTGTCGATTCCTGACTTTTCTTCCCTGTTTTCTTTTGTTTAGTAGTTCGGAGCATTGTTCCCCTGGTCCCCGAGGATTTGTTTGACGTTCGAGACGTGTTAGCAGCTCGGAAGAATAACTGGAAACGCCATTTTTTGCTCGAAAGAGTCGAAAGGGCTCGATCAATATTAGCTGGAGTTCCAGTCAGTTCAGGCTCGTCCAACTCTTCCGGAGATACTAGGGAGAAGATAGTTATTATGATACTTAGGGAAAGGAAGAGAATGGAGGCCAAGGCGGCTGCAAAACGAGCCGAGGAGGCTACTCACAGAGCCGAGGAGGCTCCGAAACAAGTTGACGGCAAACTCAAGGGGAGCCGCAACTTGGTGACCAGGGGAGAACGGAGAAATCCGTCGAGCAGGGAGAGATAGTTTCCGAGGCGTCGACAAAGGCGTTGAGTGAGCCACGGGAGTCCGCTGTACCAACAGCCTCGGCAGTGCTTGCTCTTCCTCAATCAAAGCCTCCCGCCTCGGATTTGATTGGTCACGAGGCGTCCAAACGCAAGCGTACTGCTGTCGAAGGGCAAAAGTCTCGCCGCGCCAGAGCCTTCGAAAAAGAAAACAAGGCGAGTTGATGACGAGCCGGTCAAGAGGAAGCTGATTATTGACGATCCGGTTGCCTCGGCGCGGTTATTTGCGAAGGTGAATAGTGCCGACGTCTCGTTCCCGCCTCCCGAGAAACTAAGGTGATCTAAGCCTTATGCTGCCATGGCTCAACACGGGACGAAGGTATGTATTTTCCTGCTTTGAAGCTTTCTTTGTCTCTCGTATTTTGCCCTTGCTAAGCCGCTAACATCTTTAGGCGTGTATTTTTTTTGTTAGTTATACGCTGCTATAAATGAGCTGATGGCCGGTTACGAAGCTGATGCAGTAATGATCGTGCGTCGTTTGGAAAAGGCGAAGCAAGATGCCGAGGCGTATAAAGCTGATCTCGAGAAAGCTTCGAGTGACACTGCCCGAGCGCGATCCCGCGTCGTAGCTCTGGAGGACGAGAAAAAGGCTTTGAAGGCTGAGTATGATCGGTTGGTCTCCCGTTTTGAGGAGTCTCGGGTCCAGAAGAACAATGAGATTGCTTCTCTGAAGAGGCAGATTGAGGCGAAGGATGCTCTCTTTGAGTCGAAACTGAAGATAGCTAAGAAGGAGCCTCGGCACGAGGCGGCAGCCAAGTTCCAGGAACGTCTTTCTAAGATTGAAAAGAAAATGGAAGAGTTGGAGAAAGATAAGCGTGACGAGGATGACCTTGGTCAAATTAGGAGCAACCTTGTACTAATCAATGATCTCAGTAGCCCGACGCCACGCTCGACGCCGAGGAGGAAAAGCTGAAGACCTAGGAGGCCGAGGTGATTGAGGCAGAAGAGACATTTGAGCGCATCGCGACCGATCTTAGGGGAGAGCTGGTGATGAGTCCAGTTTCCCCGGACTCTGTCAATTTTCGTCTCGGGGTCGAGCCACTGGAGGTTACCGCCGCTGCGGTTGGTGTTGTGGATCCGACGGGTTCAACATCAACACCCCGAGGGCTAGTGATCTCGCAGCTGAGGGCATCTCCGACCCTCATCGAGAGTGATAGTTTTTGGTGTTCTTGACTATGTACTGGATTATCGTATTTCTTTGTGCCTGGATGGCTTTATCCATACTTATCGGCTCGTTTGGTTTTGCTTTTGAACCTTGTGTCTGGACGGCTTTATCCGCTTGACTATTAAACTCAAGCTTATATGATAGTAATTTTGTCTATCTCTTTTTCAGAATTGCTGGTTTTGACTTAATGATTTCGCGAGAATTATTTGTTCCGAACTGTTTTCGAGGAAAGTTCTTTACAAACCTGGGTGTTTTTACGTAGTTTGTCGAGCCGAGCCAGGGATGCTTTTGTTTTTTTTTCCTGGCCGAGCTGTTAAAAAATCGATAGAGTGTCTCGAATTAAAGCAGGCTGTTTCGATACTCTAGGTATCAAATGGATCCTGTTTAAGTTATAAAATGTCTAAGGAACAGCGTTTCCGAGCTGGGAGGTGTGTTCTTGATTTTTGAGAAGAGGACCAATGTTATTTTGACTGTTTATGCCGAGGCGCTGAGTCACGAGGTATGACGAGGTGTTTAAATCGGCTCAGTTTTTACTTATCGGTGTGTTGGACTTGGATTTCTTGAAATCCGAACTGAAAGTGTTAGTGTGTGGCTATAGACCAGCGTTCCCGAGAGGGTGAGTGTACTTTACTGGGTTTTAAGAATTCATTTCGGTTTTAGAGAAAGCGATGTAGTCTCGTCTTATAATCTCGTATGTGACAGTGAACTATGGCGACCAATACGTTTTTGGTCTAGAAATTTGTATAGCACGCTTAATTTTTATCCATAGAGGATGTAACTTGCACCATCGTCCTAGGAAAGGTGGTTAAAATCCTTTTAGAGAACTTTGTGACTGTTGTCTCGTTGTGGCCAGCAACGAGACGAGGTGTTCAGTGTTTGGATACCGAAATGAAATGGTAACAAGCAGAAATAATTGCCGAAGCAAATGCAAGGACAAAGACAAGTTAAAGTCTAACGTAGTAAAACTTTACCTGTTCTGAAAAAATTCCCTTGTCAAGAAATCTGGAACAGAGTTTGAATCTCCTTTAATATATTCTATATCAAAATTAAAAATACTTAAAATTGCTTGCCATCCTGCAAAAATTTTTTTTGAGGCAAGGTTTTTAACATCTTTTTGTAAAACATCTTTAGCGCTTTTGCAATCGAGATGTAATAAAAAAATGTTTATTCAAAAGATTACTTTGAAATTTTTGTATACATAGTACTATACTTAAAATCTCTTTTTTAATAGTAGAATAGTTTTTTGGGTATCATTTCAATGCGAAGATGTTCTCGACCATCTATATTCTTTTGTTTAAGAATACCACCATATCCTACATCCGATGCATCTGTTTCTACAATCTTTTTTAAATCTGGATCTGCTATGTGCAGACAACGGATTTCAAGAACCTGCTTTTTAATTTTTGTACTAGTGCAGTATGCTCTTTTGTCCAAGGAACTGTGTTTTTCTTTAGACGACCATGTAATGGTTTTGCTATCCTATTAATGTTAGGGCAGAAATCTAATACATAGTTAAGACTACCAAGGAATCTTTGTAATTGGGTTTTATCTAAAATTTTATCTGGGAATTTGTTTGCAAATTATAAAGATCTTTCTATCGGTGTTATCATACTTTGCGATACGTAATGCCCTAGAAATCTGATCTTAGTTTGGAATAAAGACATTTTTTTTTTGAAACAACAAAACCATTTTTTCTTGCAACATAATAAAATGTCTTCAAATGTTTAAAATGCTCATCAAGAGAATTTGAAAATATTAGAATATCATCAATGTAAACGATACAAAATTTTAAATATTCAGAAAATATGTCATTCATGATTCTTTGAAATTCCGAATGTGCATTTTTTAAACCAAATGACATTACATTCCACTGGTATTGACCAAAAGGAACTGTAAATGCTGTTTTATAACGATCGGTTTCAGAGATTTGAATTTGCCAAAATCCTGATCTAAGATCAAACTTTGAAAATATGTGGGCAGAATAAAGCTTTTGAAGTAAATCTTTTTTATTTGGTATTGGATATCTAATCCATTTTAATGTGGTATTTAAAGGTTTGTAATTAATTACTAACCTAGGAGTGCCTCTCTCAATTTCAGAATTTTTATTCACATAAAAAGCAGCACATGACTAAGGAGACCTTGATTTTGAAATTAGGCCTTTGTTTAAAAGGTCAGAAAATTCTTTCCTACAATGTTTTTCTAATTCAGAGTTCATTTGTATAGGACGAGCCTTAGTGGGAATTTCTTTTTCATTGAAATTTCCCTCGTATGGTATATCAACAATGTGTTGTTTGCGATTCCAAAAGGATTGTGGTTAGATCATAAGATGATTTTGAAGATGTTGGATTATGAGGCTTTGATGTGTTTTCAGAGATTTTTATATCTTTTTCGTTAAGGGAAGAAAGGATTGTTTCTAAGAATTTTGTGTGGTCTGAGGATTTGAAATGGAATTCAAGATTTCAATCTGAAATTCTTGATATTTTGTAAGTATGTTTATTTTATTTTCATCGGATTCAGAGCCGGATGAAGAGTTTTTTAGCTCATCAACTTGTAGGGCTTTTTCAGAAGATAATGATGAATCAGAATCATTACCCGATGATAATGAATGATCTAGCAAGAGATTTAATATTTTACTCGAAAGTTATTCTCCAAGGCCGAGTTCTTGGATTTTTCTGTTAAAACAGCAAAATTTTGAAGTGTGACCCTTTTTATTACATTTGAAGCAAGTGAAATTTTTGTAGAATGACTTAGAGTTTGTTATTTCTTTTGGAGTAAATCTCTTACGAGGTTTTTGCCAGGAATTTTCGTGAGATTTATGATTTCTGTAGGTTTTAGAGTAATTTCTAGACTTATTTTTAGAATAGTAAGAATTACGGTAATTTGAAAAAGTTAAAAAAAAAACATTTTTCACCAGATCATGATTTAGATGAAGAAACTCTAAAAAAACAATAAATGGAAAAAAATTTATTAGAAAAAAATTATAAAAAACATTTCAATGCAAATGAAGGGAAAAAAAAGTAAATTATAAGACTAAAAATGATAACAGTTTCAAATACCTATAGAACAAAAATAAGAAGAATAAAACCACAAACGCTAAAAATAACATTAAATAAACAATTGAAAAGATACAAGTTACAAAAATAGAGAAAAAAATGACAAGAAAGAAAAATAAGAATATGGCAATGAATAAATCTACGAAATGTGTAAAAATATGGATAAAGAAGAGTGAATCAATCAATGATATATATATGGTAGTTTGAGTAAGTTAAAACTTATCGCTAGATCGTGATTTTTATGAAAGAAAATGTATGAAAATATTATTAAGAAAAAAATATAAAAGATAATACAAAAGAAATAATAGTTTATAACCCCGCGTTTATAACCTTGGGGCGTAACACGGATTCTGTTCTAGTATAACTAAAAGTTGAAGCTCTTCTTTTTTAATTGTCCTTCTTTCGATGTCTTATGAGAAGGAGGTTCCAGCTGCTAAGAAAGCCATCTCTCTTGATATTCGTCTCTGCCAGGTAAAGTAACCAACTCTTTTCTCATCACTCATCATTCTATATATATGTTTATTTTACAAGTTAAGGCTGATTAATGACCGATTAATTTTAATTGTTGGTTGATCAGGAATTGCATAAGTCTTTGTTGCAATCAGACGTCCAGACAACACCTGATAAGAGTCTAGTTAGAGCTGCTGACTATGGTTAAGCAAATTCCACAATTCTGTTATGAATCGGTTTTGCTTTGGGCGTCTCCAAACCGGTCAGGCCGGTCAAATCAGACGAGTCATAACTGACCAAACCAAATGATGCATGCAGGATATTGCAGAGAGAACTTCACCCTTATCCACGGCCAACAATTTTGTCTTCTCTCGAGACCTCATCAGGTAAAATCTTCCGACCAAGTTTGGATCTTTCTTTTCTGACTAAGTTCGGATCTTCTCTGCTGCTTTTGGGTTTTCGTTGGCCGGTTTCCTTTTTCACTCAGAGCCAAGCCTTGTTTTAAATAGGTCTCTTTTTTTGTGCTCTAGCTATTTTCATTTCCATTTTGTTTTGTGTTTCTTTCTTCCTCTTTGTAGTTTTATCAATATTCTTTAGAGATAGTTGTACTTTGCATCTCCGGTTTAATTCGGTATGAATCAAAATCAGCCAAATTGATATCATTTATGATGGTTCATATCTGATGAAACCACCAAGAAGCTCGGCCTCTGGGCCCATATAAGCCTGGTCCATTTAGGCCGGCACCGACTTTAAAAAAAGTAATTTCCTTATTTTTACAGGAAAAGAAAATTAGCTCGAGGGAAAAAAAAAAGCCCAATCAAGGTTTTACCGACTTCAAACTTTATAAATAAGAAGCTATCCTCCTTGCTGGAATTTTGATTCATTTTTTCGAAATCCAAGAGATTATTAGCTCTGATTATTACGGCTTTAATTTCCATGTTCTTATTCTAGTTCATCAATTTTTGATGACCTAATTTCCCTTGTACTTCATCGAATTCATACTTAATAAAACGAGATTCCAGTCTAAAGATTACTGGTTTAACTTTGTGGAATATAACAAGTTAACTTTGTGGGATAAAAGATTACTGGTTTAACTTCCTGTTGGAATAAGCTTGATCAAAGCTTGAGCTACAAGTTTCCTAAAGAGTTTAGGTAAAGAAAAGTTCTAGGAGTTATCTAGAATATTCTTAGGAGTTATCTAAGAAAAGGAAAAGTTGTTTATCTACTAGGTTTAGGAGTTGTGTCTTTAGTCTCTATATAAAAGTTGCAAAAGTTGTGGTAGACCTTATGAGTTGAGAGAGAGAGATTAAGGAGAGCTTTAGGTTTTGAGTGATTTTCCTAAAGATAATAAAAAAAAGTTGTTTTTATTCAATCCTTGATCTGAGTTCTTGATTCAATATTTGGTATCAGAGCAAAACCAAACCTTATAAACATGGGAGATCTCGTGGCAGCAACAACCAAACCAAAAGAGGGGAGCTCCTCTACGACCATCCAGTGTCCGATGCTCAATAACACAAATTACACAGTCTGGGCAATGCGGATGAGAGTATTGCTCAGGATAAACAAAGTATGGGACACCATCGACCCAGGATCGGAAGACGCCGAGAAAAACGACCTAGCACAAGGACTTCTGTTTCAGTCCGTACCAGAGACAATAGTACTACAAGTCGGGGAGCTAAAAACCGCAAAAGCTGTTTGGGAATCAATAACAACGAGGCATCTTGGAGCATATAGAGTTAAAGAAGCAAGATTGTAGACCCTAATGGCCGAATTTGATAAACTAAAGATGAAGGATACTGACACAATAGACGATTTTGTTGGTAAGCTGTCAGAGATTTCTACAAAATCTGCCTTAGGCGAGAGTATTGAAGAAACAAAGATTGTCAAAAAGTTCCTTAAGAGTCTACAGAGGAAGAGATACATACACATCGTTGCAGCACTTGAGCAAGTTCTCTATTTAAATACAACAAGCTTTGAGGATATTGTGGGAAGACTCAAAGCTTATGAAGAAAGAATTTGCGATGACGAAGAGCCGCATGATGATCAGGGGAAACTAATGTACGCCAACACAGACTCGCAAAAGGAACAAGAAACTCCAGGACGAGGCAGAGGTGGAGGACGATTCGGAAGATGTAGAGGTTGTGGACGATTTGGATATCAGCAGAGGGACAAATCGAAAGTTGTCTGCTAGTGCGTCAAAACAGGACACTATACTTCAGAGTGTCCTGACAGGTTACTAAAGTTACAAGAAACAGAAGAGAATGAAGACGATGACTCACAGGAAGCAGAGAAGCTTATGATGCATGAGAAAAAGGTGAGACCAGAAAAATTCGATGTATGTTCAGATAAGGTGTGCTATCTGGACAACGGTGCGAGTAATCACATGACGGGAAAACGAAACTGCTTTTCAAAGATTGACGAGACTGTCACGGGGAAAGTAAGATTTGGAGACGACTCACGCATCGATATCAAAGGAAAATGATCGATTGTTTTCCTTAGCAAGAGTGGTAAAAGAAATGTTTAACTAATGTCTACTTTATACCTAATTTGAAGAGTAACATTATAAGCCTCGGTCAAGCTACTGAATGCGGCTGTGAAGTAAGGATGAAGGAAGATTTCCTTACTTTGATCAACAAAGACGGTCAGCTACTGATTAAAGCAAACCGATCAAAGAACAGACTGTACAAAGTCAATTTAGAGGTCGAAGCAACTAGGTGTTTACAGATGATAGCAACAAGCAGTTCTAAGCGGCACTCTCGACTAGGACATGTCAACCCAGAAACTATAAAGACAATGGTGAGAAATGAGTTAGTAATTGGTATAAAAGACATTCCAAAGGAGAAAGAAATATGTGTCTCATGTCTGCTTGGAAAACAAACACGACGAAGCTTCCCGCAATCAACCTCGTATCGGGCCACAAAGGTATTGGAGTTAATACATGGAGACCTTTGCGGACCCATCCAACCACCCACAGCAGCACAGAAACGGTACATATTTGTACTAATCGACGATCATTCTCGGTACATGTGGAATATTTTGCTGAAGGAGAAAAGCGATGCGTTTGAAAGATTTAAAGGATTCAAAGCCGCTGTTGAGCAAGAAACAGGAACAAGCATCAAAACGTTTCGTACAGATAGAGGAGGAGAGTTTGTATCTCAGGAATTTCAAGCTTTTTGCAAAACTTCAGGCATCTAACTGCTCCTTATTCACCCCAACAGAACGGTGTGGTAGAAAAGAGAAATAGAACACTAATGGAGATGAGCAGAAGTATTCTAAAACACATGAGAGTACGGAATTACCTCTGGGGAGAAGCTGTTAGACATGCTACTTATTTAAGCACCATAGTTGCAACACGATCTTTGGAATCGCAAACTCCATACGAAGTCTATAAAGGGATGAAGCCTAATGTTGAGCACATGCGTGTATTCGGATGTGTGGCATACGCGAAGATAGAGGCTCCACATCTTAAGAAACTTGATGATAGATCTCGAAATCTTGTACACTTGGGAACAGAACCTGGAACAAAAGCTTATCGGCTTTTGGATCCAACTAATCGCATAGTCATAGTGAACAGGGATGTCATCTTCGACGAAAACAAAGTCTGGAAGTGGAATGCTTCAGGAGAAAATAATCGGGAACCAGGAATGTTCTCCTTTAGCCTTGGTAGGTTTGGAAATCATGGGATAAGCAACATTTATGATGACATAGAAACAGAGGAGAGCAGAACCCCTGATGAAAACAGAGTCGAAGAAGACGATACTGTAGCAGATGAAGGAACCGATGGGGAAGCAGAACATTTGTCATATTTTGAAACAGAGTCTCCCTCGGTTCATGATGTTGTGAGTCCAGAACAAGAACAAGTGGGTTCAGTTCCTCTGAGGAGATCTACTTGACGGGTCAAAAGACCAGGGTACTTGAAAGATTTCGTTTGTCTAGCAGAAGTGGATTATGAAGGAGAGTATCTGCTTCTAGCCATTAATGATGAACCGTGGGATTTTGAAGAAGCAAACAAAACAGAAGCCTGGAGAAAAGCTTGCAATGAAGAAATTTCATCAATTGTCAAGAACAAAACATGGAGCTTGGTTGATCTACCCATAGGAGCCAAACCAATCGGATTGAAGTGGGTTTTTAGACTCAAGCGCAATTCTGATGGAAGTATCAACAAGTACAAAGCGAGGCTATTTGCAAAAGGCTATGTACAAATACATGGGATAGATTTTGACGAAGTTTTTGCGTTTTTACATGGAGAATTAAGAGAAGAAGTGTATGTTACTCAGCCAGAGGGCTTTGTAATCAAAGAGAGTGAGGAGCAGGTGTATAAACTACACAAGGCACTCTATGGTCTGAGGCAAGCACCAAGGGCATGTAACAACAAGCTTAGCAAGATACTAAGAGAGTTAAGCTTTGTAAAGTGCTCAAAGGAACCCTCTTTATACTGGAAACGAGATAAAGGGGATCTTCTTCTTGTTGCTGTCTATGTCGATGATTTATTGGTTACAGGCTCTAGCTTGAGTACAATTCTTGAGTTTAAAAGGGGAATGGCGACTAAGTTCGAGATGAGTGATCTCGGCAAACTCACATATTATCTTGGAATAGAAGTACTGCAACATGAGAATGGCATTATGTTAAAGCAAGAGAGATACGCAAGAAAGATTCTTGAGGAAGCTGGAATGAACAACTGTAATGCAGCACAAGTGCCTATGGATCCAGGCCTTCGATTGTCTAAAGCTAAGGAAGAAAAGAATTTGATGAGTCGAATTACAGGAGGAACATTGGGTGTCTCAGATATCTGTTACAAACAAGGCCTGATCTCTCCTACAGCGTTTGTATATTGAGCAGATATATGACGGAGCCAAAAGAGTCCCATGGAGCAGCATTAAAACATGTTTTAAGGTATCTTAAGGGGACTTTGGCTCATGGTCTGTCGTTCAAGCGAGAGGCAAAACCGGGTTTGATAGGATACAGCGATAGTACTCTCGGTGTAGACTTAGACGATGGAAGGAGCACGTCAGGGAACATCTTTTACCTCAATGAATGCCCGATTACTTGGGCCTCACAGAAGCAAGAGACTATTGCTCTGTCATCATGTGAATCGGAGTTTATGGCGGCTACGGAAGCAGCAAAACAAGCAATCTGGTTGCAGGAATTGTTTAGTGAGATTTTTGGATCAACAAGTGAAAGAGTGATTCTTCGGGTTCACAACACATTCCATGATCACAGTAAACACATTCACCGGCGATACCGTTTTATACGAGAATGTGTTGAGAACGAGCTAATCGAAGTCGAACATATTCCGGGAACAGAGCAGAAAGCAGACATTCAAACCAAAGCACTTGGGAGGATCAAGTTCAAAGAAATGAGGGAGCTTATTGGGATTCAAGACTTGTCAAAAAAGGATTTCAAGCTTAAGGGGGAGAATGTTGGAATAAGCTTGATCAAAGCTTGAACAACAAGTTTTCTAAAGAGTTTAGGAAAAGAAAAGTTCTAGGAGTTATCTAGAATATTCTTAGGAGTTATCTAAGAAAAGGAAAAGTTGTTTATCTACTAGGTTTAGGAGTTGTGTCTTTAGTCTCTATATAAGAGTTGCCAAAGTTGTAGTAAACCTTATGAGTTGAGAGAGAGAGATTAAGGAGAGCTTTAGGTTTTGAGTGATTTTCCTAAAGATAATAAAAGAAGTTGCTTTTATTCAATCCTTGATCTGAGTTCTTGATTTAATACTTCCCACTATCAACAATCGGGGCCGCCTGTGGGATATAACAAGTTAAAATAACAAGTAACCTTAGGATCCGTAAACTAAAAAAGTTTGACGATGTCAGGGATACTCGACGATACCAATCCTCCGACCTCAACTTGGCTAGAACCAACACTGAGACTCATCACAACAACACCAACACCAGGGAACCACCGCCACCACCTGACACAACGGCAGCTACAAACACCGAAGAAGTGGGTCAGACCACAATCTTACAAGCAATATCCGCACAATTTTAGGAGCTCGTCAAAAATAACGATGAATGTTTCGTCACATAATAACACCGTATTTTGACCACTTTTATGGATCATAAGTATGTCTTATGCAGGTTTTTTAACTCTGTTTTCAATGGTTTTTAAAGTGTTTTCAATGTTTTAGATTTTCAAAAAACGTTTTACGAAACTTGGGCAAAAATATGCAATTTGGAACAAATGAGCAATTTTGGATAAATGCAGACCGTCATAAGTATACCAAGCGATGAAGACTTTCTCACCGTCTGATCACCTCCAAAATTTGTGACAACATAGAGGATACAACTAGCTTTCTAATGCACTTAATTTGGAGACAATCCAACGGTTAGATCTTCAGATATACTCGATGAAATAAAGTTAGAAAATGCAGTCTCGGAAGATGGCACAAGCCAAGACCGCGGCCAACGGCTATTTCCTCATGGGTAGAAGCACCGCGACCGCGGCCAGTAGTCGTTCACTTCCCAGACGACCTAATTAAAGCCCAAATCGATTCCTCTTATTATTTTTGAAGTCCTAAGTGTCCAGGACAACTCCAGAAGCTATAAATACCCTCTCTAGGTCATTCTAAGAGAGGAGATCGAAGGAGAGACAGACATAGGGAGAGATAGAGATTTTCGTGCCACACAAACCCTAGGAGGACGCCGTCTTTGAAGGAGGAGCCGCTGCTGGAGAGCATCATCGCACCTCCATCGTTGCCTCTGTTCTTCGTTCTTCTTCTTGTTTTCTTTAATTTCCTGAAACTTTCAATACTTTATGATGCTTTGTTACAATATGTTTGAGTAGTTTCCCAGTTGGGTTTAAAGGAATTTTTCAAAGGGAATTCCGTGTGTCTTATCTATGAATCGATAGATTTAGGATTTATAATCTTCTATATGCTCTTCGTTTGCCTTTGATTTTACTTTGTGATTCTTTGCTGGCCACTTAGAAGCCGATCTGATATGATATGTTGCAAAAGCTTTCATTGATTGTCTGAACTAGGGTGAAACGAGCAATGATTCTATAGGATTGGAAACCTACCTGTAGTTGAGCTGTGAATGTTGATGAGTCTTGTTCTGCTATTGCATCTACTCCTTTCCAGGATCAGAGTGGAAACCTACTGATCAGAGTTGCGAGAGACATTTGTTTAGTGCTGCGAAAGCAGGCTGTTCATACTTCCGTGCCTCGAGTTATAGAATATACTTAGTTGATTACCTTTATCGCTTATTTAAAATCAACATAGCCTAGTCCATAAATTCCTGAGATACCCTTGAGCCCAGCCTTTGTTTTTAATTGTTTAAAGCCTTATTTCCAATCGATTTTTACCTGCTTTCACTTGCTTTCATTTTCAATTGCTTTTTACTTGCTTTTTAGTTTAGATTTAGTGACAACCAAAACCCAAAACCAAAACCCAAACCTGTTTAGTTCTAGTCTGATTTAAGCATTGCTGTGAATTCGTACTGAAACAACTAAGTCTCTGTGGATCAATACCCTAAATACTATAGCGCACATCTGTGCACTTGCAGACATTTATGAGTTATAAATTTAAAACCTGAAGCTTAGTAAAACCGACCAACCCCGTTTACAATCGCATCAAGTTTTTGGCGCCGTTGTTGGGGACTTTGATTTGTTTCGTTACGAATCCCAGCATAAATCCGTTAGAGCAATTGTTTACTTTTACTTTTTCTTTTGAATTTTTCAGGTTCCTCAGCGATGGGAGACCAGGAACATGTTCCTGGGACTCTTGGTGAGCCACCATATCGTGTGGATGGTGATCCAAGCGACAATGACCTGACTGATGATGAGTTTGAAGAACCGATATATGATGACAATGAGCTAATCAGATCGGCAAAACATGAAGATGATGATGAACTGATTGGAAGTTTTGACTCACTTGAGAAGTTCTTAGGAGATCGAAGAGCTACTCAACCAGCCTTACCAGAGGATGGTAAAACCAAAATTAAGGTACCATACATCCACCTAGTTCAACAAAATCAATTATATGGTTATTCATCCGAACACCCGATGGACCATATCGAGACGTTCGAAGAATTTTGTGCAACCATTACAGCAAATGGGGATTACCACAAGTGTAGTCTTTTCCCTTTCTCTTTGAGAGACAATGCCAGAAAATGGCTAAAATCTTTAGAACTTGCTTCACTAAAAACGTGGGCAACATAAGAAAAAGGAATGAGATGCCTCAAAATTTTATTCACGAAGTCAAAATTTTTTGATGTCTGGGGAATAGATTTTATGGTACCGTTCCCAACTTCTTTTGGAAACCAATACATCTTAGTAGCAGTAGACTACGTCTCTAAGTGGGTTGAAGCAGTCGCTAGTCCCACCAACGATGCAATGAAGCTGTTTAAATCTGTAATATTCCCGTGTTTTGAAGTTCCAAGAATTGTAATATGCGATGGAGGATCACACTTCATCAACAAGGTTTTCAAAAATCTTCTAAGAAAAAATAGAGTTACGCATAAAATTGCTTCTCCATACCATCCCCAAACTAGCGTTCAGGTAGAAATCTCAAACAGAGAAATCAAGTCGATTTTACAGAAAACAACTGCAGTTCATCGCAAGGATTGGTCTACCAAGCTTGACGACGCACTATGGGCGTATCGAACAGCTTTCGAGACGCCATTAGGAACACCACCATTCAACCTAGTTTATGGAAAAGCATGTCACCTTCCAGTAGAACTTGAGTATAAAGTGCAATGGGCTATTAAGGAGATGAACATGAATTCGAAAACAGCTGGAGAAAGAAGACGACTTCAACTTCACGAGCTAGAAGAAATCCGACCTAATGCTTTGAAAACTTGAAGATCTACAAGGAGAAGACTAAAGCATATCATGATAAGAAGATAATTCATCGAACTTTTGCTCCTAATGATAAAGTTCTTCTTTTCAATTCTCGTCTTAATCTTTTTCCAGGAGAATTACGTTCAAGATGGTCAGGACCCTTCACGATAAAGGAAGTCAAGCCATATAGAGCCATTGTCCTCTGGGACAAAAACCGGAAACTCATTTACAGTGAATGGACAACGTGTCAAGCCATATCTGGCTGAAGAAAGAGAAGACGAGAGAGAACTGATGCTTTTTATTGATCCATCATCGGCCAATGATGAGATCAAGGAGTGTCACGACCCTGGATAAGTCTAATCGAGCAACAATGTCAAGCTAACGACTTGAAACAAGCGCTTAGTGGGAGGTAACCCACTTGGTATTTTATTTATTTCCCATTGACCTTTAATTTCTATTTCCATTGCTTTATTTTTGTTTCATTCCATTTCAGGTTTTTACTAAGGAAGAACAAATACAAAAGACAAGCAGCATTCTCCGGCACGATAAGTACACTTATACATTTCAATTTTCTATTTTCTTTACCATTTTTTCCAAGATTTATCACACTGAGGACAGTATGAAATAAGTCTGGGGGAGGATGTTCATCCGTTACTAATGAAATTTGATTTGTTTTGAGTTTGTTTTGGACACACATAAAATTTTTCAAAAAGTTTTTTCAAAATATTTTTCAAAAAAAAAAAGGTTTTTCAAAATGTTTTAAAGTTTTCAAACCAGGAACACAATAAACATTTCTATGATGAATTAGACCAGTGTGTTTCTACGTTATTTCCTCGGTTTTTGCTCTTTTTGTGATTTAGGCCTAGACTAGGTGGTAGCTAGAATACTTGGCACTACAAACTCCCACCAGAGGACTTCTATTCATGGAGATTCTTTCTGACAAGATATACTAGCTCATTTATCTGGACTTAATTTTGACTTAATTTTCTCACTAAAGCATTAGATCAGGGAAACGAATCATACATTCAGGACTCCTTTATCTGTTTTACCACTCTTTGTTGATCATGAATGGCTAGTTCATCTTTAGCTAGTTCCCCACCGAACCTAACCTCTTTCAAACCACATACACTCTTATTCTTCATATGTGCAAAAACGTTAGAGAGAAAGAGGATCAGCGCAGTTTTCCGTCACTGAAGACGGAGACCTGCGATTTTACTGGAATCATTCAACAAAAGGAGAAAACTCAGTTTTCCTCGGAAAAACTTCAAAATCTTGGTACAATTTTGTCCCTTAGACTCCCTCTCCTATAAAAGGTGTTTTCCCTTTCCAAATTAAAAAAAAAAAAAAAAAAAGAGGGGAAAGGAAATTTAAAACTTTAGAGAGTTTAGGAGGATCGAATTCTAGCACTGAGGCAACTTGATTTGAATTATATGGAGTTTTGGAGATTATCTTTCTGATTCCCGGAAAAGATCCAAGTCTGGGGGAATAGCTGTTTACAACAAAGGAGGAAGGATTATGCAACAACATTTAGCAAGGAGAAGTGACTGAAAATTGCGGACATCAACAGGTCCACTCTCTCTTGCGGATTTGCATAGTATCTTGCATCCTCCATATCTTCAGGTAACCCGAAACACTTTAACTCCAACACTTAAATAGCCTTAATGCCAAACACCGTCTACGCTGAGTAATGATTTTGATGAGAATTCACTATTAAACTTAAGGAATGTAGAGAGCTAGTTGACTGGAAGTTAGATCTAAGTGTGTAGATTTTCGCATGAGGGATTAACGGACTAGTTTGCTTGAATTTTGGTGAGAATTTTCTATAGATGTTTCACGATAAGTTACAGTTTAGAAGGACGGTCACTGAGATATTGTTTAGTTCGTGAGATTTTTAAAAAAATTCTTTCCTGACTTGATCTGCGTTTTTTTAGGACAAACAAAAAGGTAAGTCTGGGAGAGTTGAGAACACTATATTTTGACCACTTTTATGGATCATAATTATGTCTTATACAGGTTTTTTAACTCTGTTTTCAATGGTTTTTAAAGTGTTTTCAATTTTTTAGAGTATCAAACGACTTTTTAGGAAACTTGGGTAAAAAATATGCAATTTGGAACAAATGAGCAATTTTGGATAAATGCAGGCCGTCAGAAGTATGGCAAGCGATGAAGACCTTCTCACAGTCCGATCACCTCCAAAATTTGTGACAACAAAGAGGATACAACCAGCTTTCTAATGCACTTAGTTTGGAGACAATCCAACGGTTAGATCTTCAGATATAGTCGATGCAATAAAGACAGAAAATGTAGTCTCGTAAGATGGCACAAGCCGAGACCGCAGCCATAGGCTATTTCCCCACGGGTAGAAGCACCGCGACCGCGGCCAGTAGTCGTTCACTTCCCAGACGACCTAATTAAAGCTTAAGTCAATTCCTCTTATTCTTTTTGAAGCCTAAGTGTTCAGGACAACTCCAGAAGCTTTAAATACCCTCTTTAGGTCATTCTATAAGAGGAGATCGAAGGAGAGACAGACATAGAGAGAGATAGTGCCACACAAACCCTAGGAGGCCACCGTCTTTGAAGGAGGAGCTGCCTCTGGAGAGCATCATCGCGCCTCCATCGTCGCCTCTGTTCTTCGTTCTTCTTCCTTGTTTTCTTTAATTTCCTGCAACTTTCAATACTCTATGATGCTTTGTTACAATATGTTTGAGTAGTTTCCCAGTTGGGTTTAAAGGGATTTTTCAAAGGGAATTTCGTGTGTCTTATCAATGAATCAATAGATTTAGGATTTATAATCTTCTAGATGCTCTTCGTTTGCCTTTGATTTTACTGTGCGATTCTTTGCTGGCCACTTAGAAGCCGATCTGATATGATATGTTGCAAAAAGCTTTCATTGATTGTCTGAACTAGAGTGAAACGAACAATGATTCTATAGAAGTGGAAACCTACCTGTAGTTGAGTTGTGAATGTTGATGAGTCTTGTTCTGCTATTGCATCTACTTCCTTACAGGATCAGAGTGGAAACCTACTGATCAGGGTTGCGAGAGACATTTGTTTAGTTCTGCGAAAGTAGGCATTTCATACTTCCGTTCCTCGAGTTCTAGAACATACTTAGTTGATTACCTTTATCACTTGTTTAAAATCAACATAGCCTAGTCAATGAATTCATGAGATACCCTTGAGCCCAGCGTTTGTTTTTAATTGTTTACAGCCTTATATTTCCAATCGATTTTTACCTGCTTTCACTTGCTTTCATTTTCAATTGCTTTTACTTGCTTTTTAGTTTAGATTTAGTGAAAACCAAAACCCAAAACCAAAACCCAAACCTGTTTAGTTCTAGCCTGATTTTAAGCATTGCCGTGAATTCGTATTGAAACAACTAAGTCTCTATGGATCGATACCCTAAGTACTATAGCGCACATCTGTGCACTTGCAGACATTTATGAGTTATAAATTTAAAACCTGAAGCTTAGTAAAACCGACCAACCCCGTTTACAATCGCATCAAGTTTTTGGCGCCGTTGCCGGGGACTTTGATTTGTTTCGTTACGAATCCCAACTTAAATTTGTTAGAACAATTGTTTACTTTTACTTTTTTTTTTGAATTTTTCAGGTTTCTCAGCGATGGGAGAGGACTCTTGGTGATCCACCATATTGTGTGGATGGTGATCCAAGCGACGATGACCTGACTGATGATGAGTTTTAAGAACCGATCTATGATGACAATGAGCTAATTGGATCGGCAAAACATGAAGATGATGATGAACTGATTGGAAATTTCGACTCACTTGAGAAGTTCTTAGGAGATCGAAGAGCTATTCAACCAGCCTTACCAGAGGATGCTAAAACCGAAATTAAGGTACCATACATCCACCTAGTTCAAAAAAATCAATTCTATGGTTATTCATCCGAACACCCGATGGACCATATCGAGACGTTCAAAGAATTATGTGCAACCATTACAGCAAATGGGGATTACCACAAGTGTAGTCTTTTCCCATTCTCTTCGAGAGACAATGCCAGCAAATGGCTAAAATCTTTAGAACCTGCTTCACTAAAAACGTAGGCAGCGTGTAGGATGGCTTTCCTAAATCGCTTTTACACTAGAAATTATTCCAATCTCTTAAGGAACAAGATAAGAACTTTTATACAAAAAGAAGATGTAGATCTTTTAGATACTTGTGAGAGATTTAGGGAATACCAAAGAGATTGTCCACATCACGGATATACCGAGGAATACCTGATGGGTATCTTCTATCGAGGCATAACTCCAGAGTTACAACACTCTTTCGACACAGCAAGTAATGGAGACTTCTCAACTAGATCTGTAGAAGATGCTCGTGTTTTCATCAACAATCTTGCAAACAGCATCCGTAATCAAGCAACGTTTGGCAATTCCGCACTTCCTGAGAAAAAAAGAAGAGATTTCGGAAGTCATGAAGTGTCTCCATCACATAATAAGCTCCAAAATTCACCAGGCCACTAGTTCAGCACCTGAAATTGACTACAACATGCAGGCTATGTAGAAAATCCCGTTCACCCATTGCATAGAAAACACACCAGTTCGATATCTCGACAATGTGAAACTTAAGCCGTATGAGAGAAATTTCGACCCATGTCACTTCATGACCACCTTCGGCATCATAATCACCCGCTACACATTCAGCTCGGAACAGGAAAAGGACACGGTGAAATGTCAACTCTTCGTAGAAAACTTTGATGGCATCGCCCTCAATCGGTTATCTCGGCTAGAGGCGAACTCCATTGACAGCTACAACATGCTCTCTACGAAGTTCGTCAAACACTTTTCCATGTTGATCAGATAGAAGACAATAAATTCTGAACTTTGGGGAATTTTCCAAGATTTCATGCATAGGTTCAAAGCCATCACAACTCATTGCAAAATCAGCAATGATGCAGCCCTAGAAATTTCTCCATCAAGCAACATGGTATAAATCTGCCTATCACAAGGAAATAATTAATAACCGACCTCCCACCCTCGAAGATGCACTACACTAAACCAGTTCTTACATCGCAGATAATGAAGAGGAAGCAGAAAAAGATAGGCAGTACGCTCAGCTTAAGCAAGTCAACCCTGTGGAAAAACCTATAGTTGAGTACAACAAAAATCGCCAACAATTCGAACCTCCCATACCAAGACAGTACAGGCATCCTTCAAGCATCAACGTTATCCATCGACAGCGTATTTTTCCGCCGTTCTACAAATTCCACAACCGAGCAGGTCACAATACTTCTAAATGTCATCACCTGAAAGAAATACTGCTTGAACGGTTCTGCTAGGGAGAAATTCCGACTAAGGACATGAGACGATCGGTCAATTGATGCACCATCGGATGACCTAATTAATTGACAAGACAACAAAGAACAACGACAATCCAAGACTAAAGAGCTCGACAAACAGAATCTCGAAAAACCAGGCAAAAATCCGAAACGAGTTGAGAACGAGCAGACTCAAGCCCATAACGCCCAAAAGAGTAAATATGATTATGAGCACCCTTGAAAGCTGTAACTATTCTGTGCGAGCTCTCAAAAAGTACAGTACACAAACAATTACCGTACAACATCAAAATCGTGTTGTCAGCAGTGGAACACCTCATGTTTTCACTGAAGCCGACACAACCAGACTTTTCAAAATCGACAACACCATACCTATTCATGCGCTGGGCTATGGAAATCATCGGATCTCTTTGCCGATCTACCACGCAGAAGCAATACATCTTTGTCATGACCAATTATTTCACCAAGTGGGTAGAAGCTGAATCATACCCTGAAATCCACAGTCTCGGCTTTGGAAAATTTGTATGGATATACATCATATGCCGACATGGATATCCATAGGAGATTGTTATAGATAACGGCTCCCAGTTCGCTTCAACACTTTTCAGTGACTGATGCACAAAATGGAAAGTCTGTTGAAGTTTTCCGCGCCGAGGTTCCCACAAGGTAATGGATAGTCCAAAGCAACAAACAAAGCTATCATAGACGGTCTCAAGAAATGACTGGAATCCAAGAAAGGTAATTGAGCGGACGAGCTCGATACAGTTTTCTGGTCTCATCCCACTATACCACAATGATCTACCGGCCAGTCTCTTTTTTCCTCGCTTACGGTATGGAGGCACGATGTCCATCGAAATTAAGCATACCAAGCATACGGCATACTATGCTAACTCAGAACGCCGACCTCTACAAAGACATGCTCCTAGATAACCTCGACCATTAGTGCTACTCAGGATTCAGAACTACCAGCACCTCGCAGCACGTTACTACAATACAAAAGTATGAGGTCGACACTTTGAAGACGGTGACTTTGTCCTACGAAAAGTTTTCCAGAACACAGAAGAGACAAACTCCGGCAAACTAGATTCAAATTGAAAAGGACCTTATGAAGGTTGTTAAACCAAGAGTTTACCAGCTAATGGCCATGGATGGAACACATTTTCCCCGACCTTGGAAATCAATGAACCTAAAACGCTGGTGCTACTAGCTTAGCAACCAAAAAAAAAATGCTTCGAGCTCTTATGCTCGCCGAGCTCATTCCTTTTATACTCTAAACTATGATTAGATGGATCCCTTTTTATAAGTGTACTTAGGCAGCTCGTCTACGAGTCCAGCTATAACTTAAATAAAATTCCATTTTACAAATATTTAAAACCAAATTCTCGCATTCACAATCTCGTTCGAACTCATCGATAAACACATCGATTTCCTGACAAGTTGTTCGATAAGAATTCCACATGGATGTGACTTATCAAAGCCGACATCCGTCTTTCATACGCTCATATAGTGTCACTGAAACATCAGTGCAATTACAAGCCAAACCCAGTTTCGCAAACTACAAATTTATGTAAACCGAGCTCATCTAGCAAAATTCTGACCCGACCTTGGAAAGCCTTGAGTCTCTATCATGTAAAAACTAATCCACTACGAACTAAAACATGATATTTCTCACGGGTCTTAAGCTGAACTCATAAGTTCACACTCTAATCCGACATCAATCGCAGTTAAGCCAAATTCACAGTAAGCCAAATTCGGAGCATTCGCAAATGAACTCATAAAAAAAAAAGAATGTTTTGGTTCTTACCATCTCAGAGAAATAAACAAGCAAATCAAAATTCATTTTAAAGTAAAAAATTGTGCACAAAAGCCCTCTTAAGCGATAAATTCAAAATAGCACCCTCGAGCAAAGGTTCAAAACAAAGGAAAGAGCAAAGGAAAATTACAAGTACAGAGATATTATTGAGAAGCATGCGACCTAAGCTCATTTACGCGCTCCGAGGTCAGTGCAGGCGACATCGTCCCGAACATGCCAATGCCCAGAGGAACCTTGGTTCCAGCCGGAAGGGCAATGTCCGAATGAAGATTTCAATAAAAAAAAGGAATTAGAAATCTTCTTCCGTTAACACACACAGGGGAAGCATGTCAACCTCAGCCTTTTTTTTAACCCTTTTCTCCTTGACTTTACCGACACACTTCTCTGAAATAATGATCCCCTTTTTCTGCTCCAGAAAGTTGACGAATCCAAGCACACTAATCAACTGGTTAAGCTCCAGAAAGGGCCTCTTCTAAGCTCTCTCCTTGGCGAGATACTGGCGAACCTTTTCTGATATCACCTTGCTTTTTACGACAGCCTCCTTACGAGAAAGGATCTGCCGGAAGTGAGTACCCTGGAGATGAGCTTGTTCAGCCTTCGAGGCAGCTGAATCCTTCGCCAAAGTATTGTACAATCCACTTTAGCCTTTTCAGCTTTGGACGTGGCTAACTCCTTTTAAGCTCGGCAAGAGTGAACTTGGCCCACTCTCTTTGTACCTTCTCACTGGTCCGAAATGCATACAGTTTCTTCACCTTTTCCTCGAGAGTAAGCATCCTTTCTCGTTTCAGGCGGAGCACATGGTCGTAGTCCTAAATGAGTTTGTTGGACTTATTGAATAATAACAAGGGAAGAATAAAAAAATAAAAACACTTACATCGGCAGTAGAGGAGGTTTCTGATCTGGAAAGGAGGCCGGACGGCAATCTGGCTATAAAGCTCAGTACAAGCATCGACATTTTTGAACAAAGGCTCGTCTCGGTCGTAAGAAAAGCTGACCGAATGAACCGCAAGGCTTGGCGACCTTCGCCCCTTTGAAAATCCAGAGTGACCAGACTGCAAAAGCTCCAGCGCTCTCTCTGAAACATCAGCCTCTCCAGAATGGGGAATCAAAGGGTTCCCCCCTCCCCTCGGCGACCTACCTCAAGAGATGGATAGCTACATCCTGGTTTACGACTGTCTCACCCTGACCAGTCTCTTTTTTAGAGACCTTTCTCTTAAAATTCTTCTGATCAATCTCCTTCCCCTTCACCTACTGATGTCTCTCAGCTTTGGCGTCAACCAGTTTAGTAACCAGAGAGACCTCGTACGCAGCAGGGAGTGAGAGAGCGACCCCAAAGTCATCTATCTTGAAGAAAGGAATATCGTTTTTCTCCATATTTTTTTTCCTTTGGCGAGGTCCTTAAGAAGCAAAATTGAACAGTTAGTGAAAAAAATTAAAGGAATTAACGAGCATAGGAATTAGACGAGCTAGCTTTAGCAGCATGTTTGGCTCTTCTGTCAACTTTGTCTTGATAAGCCTCAGTCCAACGAAGTTTCTCTTCTTCACTAAGTCTTGTGGTGTATTTTTTTGTCGAGATTCAAGCAGAGGAGAAAGGCGGGAAGATGACGATCTGAAAACAAGGAAAAGGCAGAGTCAAAACCAAGAATAACTAGTTCAACACAAAGTATAAAAAAGATAGTCTACAAAACCGATCGCTCTATGTTATCCAAAAATAAATGTTCGGGTCTTCGAACGAGCAAAGTTAACCCTAAGGAAGAAGTATTTGGTTTCCCATTAGCTACATTTGTTAGGCTTTACGACTGTAACAGGTCAGCTGTTGGCTTGAATCTGGCCGACATAAACCAGGGCTTGTCCGCTGTAATATTTACCAAAAAAGTTTGCTAAATGACCTCGCAGGTCATTGGGATATTACACGCCCAACCTAAAGTTATCATCCCGAGAATGTTAACTATTGTATCCGGCTAAAACTAAGACAGAACAATCCCTCGTCAATTACAATACTCTATCAGCAAGGATGGGATCCGAAACTTCAGGCTGCAGTGCCAAAAGTAATCTTCATACACCACGATATAGCCATCAAATTTGGTCCAAGGTTTATTCTTCAGCCTTGGAACTACAAAATATATTTCTCCACCTCCTCCAGCCGACATCACAAGCAATCAATGATCAAATCCTTATCTGATCTATATCCAATCAAGGCTGGAGTGATCGATCTCCTCTTGACAAAAGAACAACAAGCAGAAGCAGCCTCGATTGAAGTCAACTCGTCTTTAGCCGTCTGAATAGTCATTTGTTCGTCAAACTCAGCATGTGCCTCTGTCTCACGACTATCGCGATTCATGAGCTCGAGGGAAGTGATCATGCCCAGAGGATTGCTAGGGCCAGCCTACTTGAGATTATCTTGGGCGGCCTCAGAATCGTGAACGGGAATTTCGACAAAATTTTCTCTGGCTGAGCTACTGACATTCGGACTCAATTCTAACAATCCAAAAACAGGGCCTGGAACTATACATGTTTGTGGGCTGGCCGGAATCCCATTAACTGATTCTGGAGAAGATAGGGTTGCCATTTTTAATCTAAAAGAAGTAGAACTCTGGAAACTGAAGAAGAACCGCCTAAAGATTATTTGAAGATTGATCAAATTTCTTTGAAGATCCTCAGTCGGAACAGATAAGTCGTGGCGGACCAGTGCACGAAGAGTTCATATATAAATAAAAACTAGAGAGCGAGTAAAAATCTAAGAGAGAATGGAGAGTGGAATACATTTTATAAGCAAAAGTGAAGTGAAGAATGAGGAGGTGTAATCGCATTTATAGAAGATAACTCCTCGGGTTTTGCATAGAAGGTTGACTTGTTCGATGCCACGTGGCATTGGGTTAATGAAAAAACATCTGCAAAGAAAACACAAACAACAAAAACAACAAAAGTATCAGGGTCAATATCAGCGACCTTGTTCAAACCGAGCCAAAGTTTTCAACAACTTTGGCGAACTCATTCTCAACAACTCCCTCGTCCAACTATGCGAAGGGAGCTTATATATGTCACACCTCGAGTTTAACTTGGTATTAATTGAGATCAGCCCAATTGATCCCAGTTTACGATGGTTCATTTCTGATGAAACCGTTAGGAAGTTCAGCCTCTGGATCCCACATAAATCTGGCCCATTTAGGTCGGCACTGACATCAACAAAAGTACTTTCCTTATCTCCACAGAAAAACGAAATTAGCTCGAGAAAAAAAGGAAAAAGCTCAATCAAGATTTCACCGACTTAAAAGCTTATAAACAGGAAGCTATCCTCCTCACTGGAATTTTGATTTATTCATTCAAAACCCAAGAGATTATTAGCTCCAATTATTACGGCTTTGATTTTTCTGTTCTTATTCTAGCTCGTCAATCTTTGATGACCTAATTTCCCTTGTACTTTTTCAAACTCATACTTAATTTAAACGATATTTCGATCCAAAGATCACTGTTTCAATCTCCTCTTTCATATACTGTCCAAAAATATTCTTATGAAGGAGTAAATACTATATCCGCTCTTCCTTTCATTTGCCATTGATTTAGGTAGAGTTTGCTTTGATAAGTGAAGTCTTTAGGATGTTTTGTCTTTGAAGAAGAAAAGAAAGTTTCAGCCAAATTTATTGTTCGTGCTGATCTTCACAAGGGAGCCTTTTGTGGTGACTGGAGGCGCAAAGTAAAGCCTTGCAATGCTCAGTGAAGCTTCGAGATGATTGGTTTCTATTAGTAATGGGCCTAACTCACACCCAAAAGCTAGCTCAAAGGTGGAGGATTGCAACACACTTATATATTGTTCACAAAACTCCTTATTACTCGTGTGGGACATTATAACACACCCCCTCACGCTCAAGATTGGATATTTGAAGCGTGAAATTTGTGGGACTGGACATCCACGGATATAGCCCACAATCAAGATATTAGAACCTTATTGGACTCTGATACCATATTAGTAATGGGCCTAATTCACATCCAAAAGCTAGCTCAAAGGTGGAGGATTGCAACAAACTTATATTTTGTCCACAAATCTCCTTAATACTCGATGTGGAACAATCTAACAGTTTTTTGGTGACGTAAACGCTCTATGATTCTAGCTGCGGTCATCTTTTTGGGAAATGCGTATGTGGATCCAGTTATTTTAAGGTGTCTAAAAATGAGAAGATGAATACCTTCAAGTTTATCTATTCATTTGGACTTTGTATTAGGATGCTGGTATGATTAATGAGTTCACCTTGTAATCGCTTGACTTGGGCTTTATCTTTTATGATCTATGAAATTTTGAGAAAAAAAAATATATTATAAAAAACTGATAATCGTGACATGTCTCAAGTTTTTACTATATAAAAGAAAATGATTCAAAGTTGCTAATTCACATGATCGTGACGTGTCTCAAGTTTTTTTTGTCAATTTTTTTTTTTTGTCAACAACATATGTCAAGTTAATTGATCAAATTTTGAAAAGTGTAAAAAAATAATAATTAGATTTTAATATATAATATTAATGATAAAAAGCAAAACTGATAATCGAATTCTAATCCTAAAAAGAAAAAAAAGTAAAAAGAAACAAAAAAAAAAAGAAAATATATAAATTGGTTCTAAAAACAAAAATTAATTATAAAACATAAAAAAACTAAATTTATAATTGATTCTTCATCTAAAAATGTAATATTACTAAGCAAACAAAAAAAAAGTAAATTTATCATAAAAACTACAGTTAATAAAAATAGAAAAATCAAATATTAATAATGGAAACAATAATTTTAAAAACCAATTAGTATAGAAAAGAAAACTTAAAATTTTGAAAAAATTACTAACTAGATCATAATAGTAAAAGGTAAAGTTTCTAAATAAAAAAATAAATACAGAATAGAAATTTATAATTTATCATAAATTTTATTTTTACAGGTATTTTTAATTTTTTTTCCACGGGCTATCAAATTTGAATTACAAACACATATTTTTTAATGGATTATCAAATGTTTAATTATAAACCCGTATATATCTGGGTTCTAATCTAGTTATAAATAAAATATAAAGTAAAAATGCTTAAAACAAGATGTAAACCTTGTCGACTCAAATGTAAATAGTTTTAAACAGGTCTGAAAATAAATAGAAACAAACAGCATACTTGTTAAGTGGGTGCGTTGAGCCTAAACTGGCATTTATAGATGCGTGTATCTATAATAATACAATTCAACCTAAATCGACACTTGTTTCATGTAACTGTTTTACTTTTTTTGAATCATCTAGTTATTACATTATCACAAATCACAAGTGTTTGTGCATAATGAACAAAGTAATTCCGAACGAGAAACATATTTTCTGCCAAGTAATATGTGAAAGAGCATATTTGTGGCCTAGCGTATGTGTAGTAGATGTAGCAAATATAACAAGCATATAAAGCATGTAAAGTAAAGAACACACACAGAATTTTTAACGAGGTTCGGTTTTCCTACATCCTCGGGACCAAGTCCAGAACAAATCCATTAGAACAAGATTGCAATTACAATTGCGGTGATATCCAACATTACAATGCCTACCACTCTTTTTTAGATGAAGAATCTGTAGACACGACATCTCTATAAAGAGTACCGTTCGGCTACAACCGATACAAACACCATCTCATAGATGTGTTTGTACTCTGTAAACCATCACCAACAAACTTACAATTCTCGTATGGTGGGACGACGCCACACACCTGTGTGCATCTCTCAGCAATATCCTAGGCGCGTCTGCTCTTTATGAGACGCCTTCTCGATATATATTATTGATCCTGAACCCTAGGATCTTCCACAGATTCGGATAGATACAACTTGCTCCCCAAGTTTATCTACTTACCAAATCTGTACACTAGACATACGTTCTAGTGATTTTATCCAGCTCAGCAAGTTACTTGCTACGTCAGCTTCTGCACCACGCCAAGTTATTGTCTCCTGATACGACAACTGATTCATCGACTGACTCATCGACTGACTCATCGTCTGATACATCCGCTGATGTATCCAACTGCAATATTCTTGATCACCACAATATTTTTCCATCATGTGTTGATCACTGATCATCACTCGCATACACCGCTGTCTTTGCATCTGCTCTATTAGCACCTGCATCACGTACTAACTCAACAACTGTGTCAGTTCTGCTTATGTTTCTGTCTGAACTGCCACACCTTGTATGTCGATTCTGTCCTAACATCTGAATCACATATTCATACTGTCTTAGCATCTATACCATGTCATGTTACCGCAGCTATGGTATGCTCTGTTCAAACAGTATCTCAAATCAGTCAGCACAACACTTAAGCCAAAGAAAAAAAAAAAGTATTGATTGAATTTATAGAAAGACAAGATACGAAAGTTTTCCTACATCTTAAATTCTATACCTTAGATTAGTTAGATTCTAAAATTTTTGAGGTGACATGTATATCTTGTAAGTGTTTCGAGTTATCAACTATATGATTCTACTGTGATTAATACTTAAATAAGTTTTGGCAAGAAAATACAAAAAAAAAAAAAATGCATGAGATATTCTTTGGTCAAATGATACAAAAATACAAATATATTAGTTATGCATTAATTAAAAAAATAGTACGCTCGAATTTTCCAATTACTGTTAGTTATGCTTTAACAAAAAAAAAAAAAAAATTCCAGTTACTGTTACTCGCATATCCAGCTGAATGCGCTGCAAAACCTTTTCACAGGATCTTGATAACCTTTACCAGGGACAATGTATTGTCCACCATTTTTTATTGGATCACAAATCATCTTGCAAGGATTGCCACATATCGCTTGAGTCGCTTTTTTTGATGCTTTCATACACTGATTTGTGACACAGTCTTTTATACACACATCTATCGTGTTGGAATGAGCGACTTGTGCAGAAAACATCATTGAAAATAAAATTACAATTATTAAAACACTGCAAAATTTCTTCGACACTTGAGCAGCCATCATATAAGTACTTTGATTATGGAAAGTTTAAAAAATTGTATTGTTTCTTTTTAGCCTGTTTGAAGCGAGATGATTTGGTGAGGATTTTTGATTGATGTCAGATAATTTATATAATAGAATGGTTTTAGGAGACTTTAGAAGTTTACTAATTATTAGGAGGTCAATTTTTTTTTTGTTTTCTGTTTCTTTTTCTTAATTAGGTAAGTATATCGATTGATTTTTGGACAACTCGATGTTTATTGGGCCTGACTGGTTATAGCTGTAGCTGTATATTTTTTGCTGTAGAATTTAGGCTGTTTTTGTTTTTGATGTGGCGGTGGATTTTAATGCTGTAGGATTTTGGCTGTAGATGAAAAAAAACCTAATGATTTTCATCTACAGTATATTATTGCTATAAGTATTTTGCTCTCCACGGCCAAAAAATAAGAAAAAAGGAAAGAAAAAATAGAGTTTTACACTCAATATCAATTTCACATTTTTTAATTACAGATACATTAATTTATGTTATTCTAACACTATATCAGCTTTTACATTATGTAAAAGACAAAATGATCATTTGTTTTCTTCTCTCTTATAAATATAAAAAATAAAAGAAAAGAAAATTGAAAAATCTTTCTCTTCTTTGTTTTATTCTTTCTTATCGATATTAAAATCATCATTTTCTTTCTTCTTTCTTCTTTCTTCTCTTTCCTCTATTTTTCCTAAACTTATATCTCACATATTTTTTTTTCCGCATATCTCACATATTTTATTTTGCTTATTTTTAAAGTAATTTAACAATTATTTTTATACTATCCGTTATATTTATTTTATGTCTATATTTTGATGCTCATTTCATAATAATTTATTTATATTAATTTACATAAATTGTATAAAAATGATATACATATCTACATGGTTACGTACATATGTATCCATATTTTCTTTCTTCTTTCTTTTTTTCTCTATTTTCCCCAAACTTCTATCTCACATATTTGATTTTACTTATTTTAAAAAAAAAATTTATCAGTTATATATATTTTATGTCTATATTTTGATGCCCAATTTATAATAGTTTACTTATATTAATTTACACAAATTATATAAAAGTAATATACATATCCATATAGTTGCGCACATGTGTATTATATTTACGTAAATACGCATGTATGCCTATCTAATTGAATCCACGTGTACCATATGTATGTGGATACGTTTATATATTCATATAATTACTTCCGCGTATAATATATGTGCGTCTACATATCTATGTAACTGTGTCTACGTGTACGCAATTTTATGGATACGTATACATTTTATCTATTTATGCAAATTATATATAAGTAAACTATTGTTACATATAAATTTTAGCATATGTATACTCCATCTCATTATAATTTATTTATTTATACTATTTAAACAAGAAAACATTTTTGTCAGAAATAGGAAAATTTTAATTCTAAGGTATTTCTTTTGTGGATAATTATTTTTATGTCCAAACAGTTTTTTTTTTAAAACAAATCTCCATGATATGTTTATTGTTAGATATAGATATTTTAATTAATTATTATTTGAAATTAAAATAATCTAACATAAAGATAATTAAAATAAAACAAGATTAGTTTAAAAAATATTCTAAAATACTTTTTTATATACAACATTCATAGTCTTTTATTGTGACTTCCTTTTTAGATTTATAATTAAAAAATTTTAAGTTTTTATTCAATGCTATCTTTAATTCTTCATTTTTCTTAACTAGAACTTTTTCACTGTTTAATAAGAATTAATTTTTTTTATTAGTTCTTATATTTCACAAAATCACATGCACGAAACAATAATATTATTGCGTAAACAATCCTTTAGATAGTTTTGATACCTTAATCTCTAAAGTAATTATTATTTGTATAAATTAAATTTACCCTATAATATTACTGCGTTGGTAGAAGTCATTATCTTTGTCTTCGTTCTCCGCTCTTTCTAATCTCTTTCATTCACTGACAGAGTTTTTCAGATCCAATTTCCGTTTTGCCTCTCTGGCGTCTGGCGCTCCTCGCTGGAGCCGTGAGAGGGCTTATCTTCTTTTTTTATCTGCCTTGGCTTTTCATCCAGGCGTTTGGCTTTTGTTTACAGCTGATTGGTGGCGATTGGTTTTTTTCTCCGATGAGATGGCAGCGATTTGGCGGCACTTGAAGGTGGATCCCTATGCAGATATGGATCTATTGAGGATAACATCTGGTGATGCTTCCTTAAGGGATGACGTTGAAGGCTATCAGCGGCTCCTCCTTCTGTTTCAGTCTCAGATCCGCCAGCATTTAAAGGAGAAGTTTCGAGCTGGAGTGGTGACACAAAGCGTTGTGGATTGTCTAGTAAGCTCTCCGCTCTTGAGGACGGTGGCGAGTCTGAAATGAATCTCGGATAAGGTGTTTTAGGTTGCGTGAACCACCAGCATTTGTCGAGTAAGCTCGGTAGAGGAGACGAGTATTGAAAGGCATCTCGACGGTTCAGCTTCTCTTTATCTCAGTTCAAGTTATCTCTCTCGTAAATTATCAATCCTGAGGTGTTTCGGTGGTCTCTGCTTTTCTCCAGGCGGTGGCGGTTTAGTTGGCGACCAACGGCCCGGATCTCGTTCATGAAGACGGTGGCAGCGGCTTCCAAGTTCCGAGATTGCAGAGTCATAGTCCTGCAATTAGGGTATCAGGCGCTCCCGGTTTAGTAGCTGGTTTTGGGCAATCGGTTTGTGATCAAATTCTAAACCGGGACCATTATGGGTATATTAGGAGTGGGCTTTGGTGTATTTGTTTGTGTGTTTTTTTTCTCTGCATTTTACATTTCATTTGTAAACTAAAACCCAAACAAAATTTCAATATGAAGACGCTTTAACAAAAAAAAAAGAGTGAATTTGGTAGAAATTCATAAAATGAGACGAAATTAGGGAAATGGTAAAAACAGTGAATGGAGGGAATTTAGAAATTTCGAAAAGGTGGTACATTACGTAAAAGCCCCGCTCGACAGGTTCTGCTAATTAGGGATGATTTTAATTTTTTTTTTAAATAGATATTATTTAGATATTAGAAGATATTATCAGCCGTAATAGAGTTCTGTAGCGGTTACTAGGCCTGGAACTAGGTACCTGCTGTCCACAGAAAATTCCCTCTCCCGAAGCTGAGCATTTAATAGCGTATCTGAAAGATTTCCTTATGTGGATGCGGCATGACATGTATGTATGTATGTTTATGGTATTAGGGTTTTTTACGCTCTATATAAATAGGTATCGGTCACATTTCTAGTTCCCCAGCCACCAGATAAAGAAAGAGTAATATAAAAGTTAAAGGTTGTCTTCTTGTTGATTAAGTCGAGAAAGATTTTCCGGTTTCGTTCGTTAAAGGTATGTCTCCAGTTATTGCAGTTGTCTCCAATTTATAATGTTTGTTGCATATTTAATGGTTCTGGTATAGTTGTAAAGTGTAGAATCTGTCGTATTGCGCAATAAATGATGAGAATTTATTGAAGTCGTTAAGATTACCCTGGGTAAAAAGGATATATTTAGATTTTTACAGTGTTTCCTGTTTTGGATTTACAGATGGTTGGAAGTTTGGTGATGCTTGTTCGCGGAAGCTGGCAAAGAACAGAGGGCGGCGCGTGGAACTTTGAAGTGGACAGTACTGGAAATAGCTTCTGCGTCATGATGGCGGAGAACTCGAGCTTCGATGAGCTGATGAACAGTGTGAGGGCGCGATGCTTGGTTGACGCGGCCACGGAGATTGCCTTAAGCTACCAGTTTCCAGACTGGATGTTGGTGCCAACCGGGCCGCCGACGCCGCCTATTGATGTGATGAACAGCTCAGATGTAGAAGTGTTCATGGCGGTTCGTCAGGAGGTTGCAGAACTACCGATGTATGTAACGGTGGGAGCGGATGAAGTTAACCGTTACAGGTTCCAGAAAAGTGCTACATATGATGTTGGAGGTCCATCAAGTCCCGTATCTGCACAACTTCCTAATATCCAGTTTGGAAGTTTTGACTACCAAAGTAATAGATTCTTTAGCGCTTTAATAAATATGAAAGCGGTTACAGTTTTCGAGATAAAGATGTTGATAGGTTTTTGCGTGTACAGGTCTTTTTAATAGAGACCGCATCCCTTGCAGCGTGAGTGTGTTAAAGAAGATCTGCACGGCAGAGGAGTTGGCAATCCTGGAAAAACATTCAGCAGAACTAGAAGCGCAGCTTTTGAAAGAGAGCACCAATATGACAACAAACCCTGTGATCGAGCTAAGTGACAAACCAGCGTCTGCGGGGTCAAGCAACAAACCTGGTGACGGAGGCAGTCCGCAGGAGGGAATCATCAGGTTGGCCGAAGAGGAGGATACAGGGATGGGACCTGCGAGCTTCGATGCTGCTCTAGCTAACCTGGCGTTGATGACTCCAATGAAAGGTATATCATAGATATTTGGAAACAACTGTAGTGGAGGTTGTTTTGTTCTAATGTAACGAATAACGCAGGTGGGACACGAAACTTCTCCGTTGCTGAGCAGGTGACTCCTAATACTCTGAAGTTCAGTGGTGGAAAAGGGAAACAAAAGGTGGCAGTCAATGACTCCGACGGAGACACTAATCTGGCGTTGACGCTGGCTTGTCCGAGTGGTTCAGATAACAATGATCGTATGAGTAGTGGTACTGAAGAGGAAGACATAGCACAGGAAGTCTTCGTTGGTAAGGCACATGATAGCTTCTAACGAATTTATTGACGTGTGACTTTGATAACTGTGAAATATGTTAAGTGTAAATAAAATAAGTTGTGAAGCGTAAGTTTTTTGAAACCATTCAGGTGATGGGTTAACTAGAAATGAGGAGGTGTATGTGGGGATGATGTTTAAAAATCGTGAAGCTTTCAAACTACACATGGCTATGTACGCACTTCATCACAAATTTCGGTTCACTCACAAGAGGTCAACACCAAACGTGATGGTCCTAGAGTGTGTTGGAAAAAGTTGTCCGTGGAGGGTTTATGCCGTAAAGATGGGTGAGTCGGAGTGGTATCAAGTAAGAAGGGTGAAAGCCGACCATTTATGCACGGTTGATGAAAGAGGAAACTTTCAAAGGCATGCAACATCGAGTGTGATAGGGGACATGCTGCGGGCAAGGTACGCAGGTCGGGGTGGGGGTCCAAGGCCTACTGAAGTAAGGGAGATGATGAGGGCAGATCACGATGTGCCAATATCGTACTGGAAGGTAAGCATATTTGTTAAGTATAAGATATGTGTTAACGTGATACTGGAATATGTAGACGGTATTTATTTTAATATAGGCATGGCGATCTCGACAGGTGGCCATGGACTATGCAAAAGGGACAAATGGAGGGTCTTACAAATTGTTGTCGGCGTACCTAAAGCAATTTGTAATCGCGAACCCTGGGTCGATTGTCAATCTTGAAACAGACATCGAAGAAGGAGTTGGACAGCGGTTCAAATACCTTTTTCTTTCGATTGGAGCTTGTGTGCAGGGTTTGAGATATATGTGAAGGGTGGTGGTAGTGGATGGGACCCATCTGAAGGGGAATTATGCAGGTTGTATGCTTACAGCAAGCGCGCAGGATGCCAATTATCAGATTTTTCCAGTGGCTTTTGCAATTGTCGATGGGGAGAATGACAATTCATGGACTTGGTTTTTTCAAAATCTGCTTAACATTGTGCCAGATGCAGAAGACGTCGTTTTTGTGTCTGACCGGCACAATTCCATCTACGCGGCACTGAGTAAGGTATGAAGGGTGATTCCCCTGTACTTCTGATAATGTATTAAGACTATATCGTAACAAAAAGTGTAATTTTTCATATATCTGTTACACTTGAAGGTGTATCCAAAAGCGATGCACGGAATCTGTGTGGTGCACTTACAAAGGAACGTACAAGCAATTTTTAAGAAGAGGCACCTGGGTTATCTCATATCCAAGGCAGCTAGAGCTTTTCACATCTCTGAATTCAACACACACTTCAACGAAATTGTGGAAATCGATCGAGCATGTGCTGAGTATCTTGCCGCCATAGGTTTTGAGCAATGGACACGTGCTCACTTCACAGGAGTGCGGTACAACGTCATGACTAGCAACATTGCTGAGTCATTAAACGCTACTATGGCAGAGGCCCGCGCTTTTCCTATCATTCCGCTGTTGGAGCATATCCGAACAACCCTAATGACTTGGTTTAGCACACGGAGAAACAAGGCCAACAATGAGTCGGGTGGGCTTACAAAGAGAGTTCAGGGAATTGTGGCTGCCAACTTCGAGAAAGGGACCGGGTATATCGTCAACCGCATTAACGAGAGTGAGTTCGAGGTGACAGACAAAAATGGGATAACAAATCGTGTGGATCTGTGTAAGAAAACTTGCACCTGTTGCGAGTTCCAGCTCCTGTCTATACCATGCTCTCATGCGATAACAGCGGCTGTACGGTCCAAAGCAAATGTTGAACAACTGGTCGGAGAGGAGTTAACGACTACCTATTGGAGGATGGCTTACTCGGAGAGTATTTACCCAGTTCCAGACTATCAATCCATGATAGAGACGGATGATGTGATTTCTAACTTTGCGCTAATGCCGCCGGCAACTAGACGACCGCCAGGCCGCCCGCGTAAGCAACGCATCTACTCTCGAGGAGAATACAGGGTAACTTCTAATTTAGTTTGTCAGTGAAATAGTTTATTATTAGAGTCTAAAGTTTATATTAACGATATAAGAAGTTGTTTAACGAAGTGTTTTTACCCGATAAGTTTGCAGGGAAGACTTGTGAGGCGTCTTACAATTTGTGGTCGGTGTGGTGGACGGGGACACAACAGAGCCACCTGTAAGAACCCAATATAAGGTGGCAAGAAGAGGGAGGACTAGGACGGAAGAATTTGGTTTTATTTTGGAATGAGCCGAACTAAGGGCCGGCCGAATTTTCAACTGGTGACTTTGTAGTATATTAGCGTAAGTCCCTTGATAGACTGTGTTATGTGCTTTACAGTCTCGGAAACTTTTTATGTCCGTTCTCCCTTTGTAATTTGTAATGCTGTTTCTTTCAAGGTTTGTAATATGGTACCTTCTGGCATGTATAATATTTGCTTCATGAACAATGTTAAGCTAAGGGTAAGAAATTTCTGGTATTAATGCACCGTAATTATCGCATTTATGAGGCAATGACAGAAAATATATCGTGACAAAAATAAAAATTAGACTATTGTATTTTTGGAAGAGGTAACATAACAAATTAATTAACAGAAATCGATAATGTTAGATGTTAAGTGAACTATTTCGCTATCTAGAATAGGAAACGATGGAAATAGTTAATATTATATGGAAACGAATAACGTAACAGTTTTCATTTATTGATTAGAGGGAATTTCGTTACTTAGATGCTAAACTGATGACAACACAATTTCTAAATCAAAATATAGGTGCTTCGAATATATATGTGCAGGGAACAAGTTGTTTCAACAACAATCGTAAACAATGTGTATCATAATCTACACGGATCTTTAAAGCCTACACATGTTATTAGATCGGTAATATTATTAATGGTTCTATGGTTACGGAGGAGATGTATAAATGGGAAACTAACTAGAGAGAGTGAAACGTTAACAAACCAACCGGGAGTACAGTTACAGATGAAAACATAAAGAGTCACAAACATAAATCCAATTGATAAACTAAGTATTAGGACCAAACTCATTGTAGAACATGACAGCTAACTTGTACGCCTCCGACGACACCAACTCTGGAGTTACCGAACGACAACCCTCCAAACCTACGCTTGCATGGGCCTGCATTAGCAACAAGGCAGTGACAGCAGAATCGGAGTTAATCTCGTTCTGTGGAATGCCCGTTACCCTTTCCAGAGCGTAGGGTTTCTCGTCGCGCAAAACTTTTGTGCTGGCAGCTCTGAGTAGAAAAGGAAATACATTACAAATCGGGATGAATTCTTTCTTAAGGGCGCTGTCCGAACGTAACGAGACATTGCAATCAAGCACGAAGATGGTTGCTTGGCAGATGTTGACACATACGCCAACCCAGTGTCGTTTGTCAAGATTGAAGGGGAAATACATTGACTCAGGTAAAGGCCGTCGGGGGTTCTCAGAGGAAAAGTACGACATCAACGAATCTTGAAATTTGAACTTGGAACGGTCTTTAACTGCGGTCCGCGTAAACTTGGCATACTGAGATTTGATTAACATTGGGAAGCTGGTATCGAAAAACTCGATCTTTGAGTAGTTGAGCGGATACTGTTGTGGGCCAGAGCAATTTCGGAGGTAGAACATTATAGGGTCTACGACCTATAGTGGAAGTAGAAGAAACGTATAATGTTAATATATCACACACCAAAAAAATGCCAAAACAAAAAATTAAGAATACTAAATTACCTTTGGTTGAAGCACCTGTATTCTCTCGCCGATGGCAATAACATCTTCGGATTCGAGAGTTACACCCGGGTAAATCTCAATAGGTCGCCTTAATAATAACAATTGTTCCCATTATTAATCAAGTTACCAGCTAAGAAAATGTATTGCGGTTACATCGTGTAATAGACTATAGACATGTTGTCATACCTGTCGTGTGAAATCTTGGCCTTTAATTCCGCAAAACGAGCACTGTAATTGATATTAGGATCGCAGGAGATAATAAATGTCATTTTTGGGGGGCCAGCCTTAGTTAAACCACATTGGTAGTCCTTGTAAACGACGGAAGAGGTCTTCAGTCTCTTGCTTTTCCGAGGGATAAAGGGGTTGTTATCAGTTACGTTGACATTGGAGATACCCGCCTCCGGATGCAGTAATAAATCATCTTGTGTCAGACCAAGTGAAAAGGAAGGAGACACCGATAGCAGCAAATCCATCTACGTATTAAAAACACTGTGGTTAGTATAGCAACATGTTTAAATAAAATTTGTAGCAAAGGTAATAAAACTTATACCGCTTTAGTGCTTCCAATGCCATTAACGGATTGGTGATTAGCCTGATTATCATAGAGTACAAGCTGATTCTGAGGAGAAGGCTGAAATGCGTAATTCTTATTGGTACGTTAAAAATTGATGTATTAAGTTCATTAAGGGTACATGAATCCGAATATCATCTAAACTTTATGTTAGACATCGAATAAAAACTTAACGACAAGCGAATACTCACCTCGGCAGTGACTGGATTTGTGGAAACTATAACTGTGCTACTAACCATGGGATTGGTTTGACATTGGGGTACGTTAATGCCTGCCAAACCGGTACTAAAGCGAGAAACATCCTGGCTCTGTATTACCAAAAATAACAACTACTTATATCAAGCGGTCAGAGATCCAAGCCAATAAATAAATCAATTACCTGGGCATTAATGGATTGGGTCAACTGCCGAAGAAACTCGTCGTTGCTCATAGCAAGTGGCGGGGGCTTGTTCAACGCGGAAGACCGATATGAAGCTGATTGAGTTTGGATAGTGGAAACCGATACAGACTGATGCCCTATGGATGTATCTATGAAAACATGTTCTGTGCCAGAATCTGCCACTGTTGCAGTCGGGGATACTGAAGAGGGAGGATGCTGAGTTACTGTGTTATCATCATCGAAATGTGTGGGGAAACCACGTTCTTCTGACACCCCATGTGTTACCCGGTGTTGCTGAGAAATACTACGCACAATAGAGTCGTGAAACGATTTAAAAGCAGCGGTAATAGCTTGAACAATCTTCCCATCCTGCAACAGAACTGATGCTTCCAGATCGCGTAACCTGTTGTTAAAAGATTGCAGTTCAGATTTCAATTTATCAACCACGAGGTCGGCAATTGCATCTTGATCGAGAGAAACTGATGTGGAAGAACTCTCAGCTGTCTTGTCTTTCTTCTTCTTGTCCTTGGTCTCTTTTTCTTTTAGGGCCTTCTCAGATCGCATACGGGCCAAATCAGCGGCAGAGAGACCACCGGAGAACATATCTTTGGTAAACCGAAAACCTTCACCGATCAATTTGACCATGATATCTACGGCCTCATCAGCAACTTCATCAGTCCATCGTAAGTCCATCCCCTCGATAGCTACATCGCCATCATTAGGGATAATGGAATGGACTATAGCCTGATATGTCAAAAGTTAGCATCTAAATGTTATGGAAGACTACATATTAATTAATAGTATTACAGCAGCAATTTGTCGAAAGCTTAACGGCTACCGATAATGTTAGCCCGCTACAGAATAATTTATCAATCTGTAATGGGAATAACATGTTAAAACTTAAAGTACCTGCTCCTCTTCATCAATCTCCCGAGCGTGGCTTGGGCTGAGCATCATCTTCACTGCTCCAGTTGCTGTTACGCCTTCGGTGTCCACAGTCCGATCGTGAGCACGATTCGCATTTAAAGAGCTAGCAACGTCAGTGGCTGTATCGGATTCATCATCACAATCACTGTCGGATTCTCCGGACGGATCTTGAACCACTTCAGTTAATGTGGGAACAGCGGCCATCATTACCAGCTGAATCGCATAGAAGAATCCTTTCACGGCGATGGTCTTCTGGGATAGCTCCAATTCGTCTTTGGATTTAATGCTAGAAACAAGGAGATCAAACCCAACCCTGCCCCAAGGGTAAGAAAGGAATACATCAATATCTCGAATGAGCTCAACATGTTCTGGAACAATCTTGGTAACATGAGAAGTTGGTACTAGAACAGCGGCGGTAACGGCAAGACAGGCACATTTAAATCTTTTCTCTCGGTCTGAAATTTTTTTCTTCAGCAACATGTTGACGACGGATATCCGATTCAACGGTACAAGATTTTAGCAACCCAAAAAGCTCAGGCCAGTAAGGCTTCTGTGCCACCAGATTTTTGAGTTTCCTAGTTTGAGCAAATTTTCCACATTCAAGCCCAGTAACAATAGCGAACTCGCGGAGAGAGAATCTAATCGGACGACCGGCGAACAGAAACCAAAGTTCGTGCTTTTTCTTCACACGGAGAAGTCGAGCTAGCATGTAAAATCCAAAACTTCCGGAGAAAGAAGGCATATCCATCGTCGCCAATAGCTTCCCCATTTGAGAGTCTCTGAGTCTTTTAACTTCGTCTTCGTCTAAGGCGTTGAGTATCGCTTGAACAGATTTGGACTTCTGGTACGAATTAACTCGTTCCCCCACGGGTTCTTGCCCAGCTGCGAACAATCGCTCGGGAAGCTTGATATTAGACATTCTGGGATCGCCGATTTCAAAACAGCTGAATCAAAGAAATAAATTAGATAGCGTTTATCAAATAATTTGATATGGGCTATAAATTTGGCCTGAATTTACCTTTACTTCGATGAATTTAGCTTCTGATTTGCCGGAAACTGCCCAAAATTGTGAAGATATATTGTTCAGACTCGTAATGTATCGAAACTGAAAACTTCTGTCCAAGAAATAACATACCCTAAACGATATAACCGAGGATGGTTTAATGTTGTGAATATACCAATAATCATGTATGTATCGGAACATGCACTACTTTATTTTAAATTTTGAAAAATTACCCAACTTATTATCACTCTACCATGTATTAAAATAATATTTCTGAACTGACAAAATATCTTCGCCATATCGTGCATGTTCGCTTAGTATTCCATAGGATTATAGGGAGTGATAGGGGTAAGGGTGCCATATTGGAAATGTGCACAGTGTCGAAATAGTTGCTTTATCGTTTCTGCAAATTATGAACAGGAATAGGGCTATGTAGTGCATTTACACAAAAAAAAAATTAAATTTTATTTATTTATTCTTTAACCTCAAATTTTTCATAGTTTTAACGGAATTGACTCTTTTTGCTGATTTTTATCTTTCTCGTAAGTGTGGATATGAAAACATTTTATCCGACCATATGTAATTAACTAATCTTTCTGCTAACTTTGATATAATGTTTAGTTTTATCTCTGAATTTGTCATTATATATATATATATACATTAAATTTAAAGAAAATATTAGCCTTTTATTCACCAGAACTTTCTCCTTATTTCACGAAAATTGTTTTTTCTGTCTATACTTATTTTTTAATGCAAGCGCGAACACAAAACTATTATATCAGAGCGTAGATAAATAATATTTGTTAGCTTTAATATTATGGTAAATTTCAAATCTGAATTAGCTAATATTTTTATACATTATTTAGGATGAGTTTATTTTTGTTCTCCGTAAACCAAACTCTTTTCCCATGGAAAGACGATTAAACCAATACTTAACAAAACTGCAGACTTTACAATAAAACGGACTAATAGCATTTAGAATAAAATGGATTTTAATGATCTAATTACAATAAAATTTGCCACATCATATTAAAGTACATGTAAGATTAATGAACGAATAATAAAAATCGATAAAAAATGTCATATAGGATGAATATAAACACATGATATGTCAACACAAAAATACACATAGAATAGTTCTGAGAACGACAAATAAAATTTTTGACTTCACAAAAAATAGTATAGATAATCAATCAGACTATAATTTCAAATATTCAAAATTAATAAATTTATTTATATTATATGTTAATATGATATTAAAGCACTATCGTGATCTTTTGTGGGTTAGTTGGTTAATTCAATGCATATAAAAATAGGTTAGCACACTTTAACACTCATAAAAATATAGAGTAGTTATATACTAATCCAATTTTACATAATAACAATGTTTACAAAATAGGTCAGTAAATTTGAATACTTAAAATTAATAATTTTGAATCATACATGTCATACAATAAATATATTTTTCATATAACATAAAAATATAAAGATAAACACAAATCAAATTCGTTGATCACCCTCAATGTGGATTAAAATATTAAAAATTTATATCCAAATAGATAGGTTTCTTATTCTTAAAAATTATATCTACATAATGAATTTTTATTTAAAATAAATAGTTTAATACAAAATTTCTATAAACAAAAAAAAAGGGACAATTTGCCCAAAAATCTTAAAACTGGTCAAAATTATGAAACTAGGAAAAACAGTAAAAAGAAAGAGAAATTTGAATTCGAATTGGCGTGTAGTTACGAAAAAGACCCTCAAACTGAGTTTCCCGATTTTAGACCCTATAATAATAATTTAAATAAATGATATTGATGCAGATAATATCTACTGGATCTATAGGATTGCTTAGGTCAGCTACTAGGCTTCTGCGGACCACAAAATTTTGGTGCTCACAAAGATACAATAGAATGACCAATGAACAAAAAAATTAGATCATGTCATCGGCATTACTCGGCGTTACTAGGAATGATAGAGTGAACAAAAACCTGTAAGTAATTTAAATGTTAGATGATATCACATTAGATACTCTACTAACTAAATATAAAAAACAGTGAACGAAATCTTCGTTTTTAGCAATTAACAAATGCGATAACATGATCTAATTGTTGTTATAGGTTACAAAACAAAATAACACATAACACTAGTTAAACCATTACCTTCTCTTTTTCATCAAGATCACGTTACTAGGAATGATAGAGTGATAATGGCATCAAGCTCGCGTTACTAGGAATGATAAAGTGATAATGGCATACTCGACGTTACTAGGAATGATAGAGTGAACAAAAACATGCAGGTAATTTAAATGTTAGATGATATCACATTAGGTACTCTGCTAACTAAATATAAAAAAAGTGAACGAAATCTTTGTTTTTAACAGTTAACAAATGAGATAACATGATCTAATTATTGTTATCGCTTACTAGGAATGATAAAGTGATAATGACATACTTGGCGTTGCTAGGAATGATAGAGTGAACACAAACCTGCAAGTAATTTAAATGTTAGATGATATCACATTAGGTACTCTGCTAACTAAATATGTAAAAGTTAACGAAATCTTCGTTTTTAGCAGTTAACAAATGCAATAAAATGATCTAATTGTTGTTATAGGTTACAAAACAAAAAACACATAACACTAGTTAAACCATAACTTTTTCTTCTTCATCGAGCTCGCTTACATCGTCGTGTACATCAGACTCATCTTCACCATAACTGTCAGAGTCCCTAAACAGAGCTTGAACAACTTCTGGATCTCGAATCCCACTCGCGGGCGCGTCAGATCTGATTTCAGATGCCTAGTCTCCTCCGGATCCAGCTCACGCGCCGACGTAGACGTCGCGATCACGCCGCGAAACGACGTCTTGTTCTTATTCCCGCTGAAGAACGCCGGGATGGTTCCGTTCCCGAGCATCGCGCCGGATTTCGCGGAGTTGACGGTGACGCTGAAGGGATCATAAGAGAAAGTGAGGTGCTGGTTGGGATTCTCCGAGAGTAAAGTGAAGTTGAAGAAAGACGAGAGGTGGGAGACGGAGGAATCTGATGCGGTGGTTAGGTTAACGCGGCCGATTCGAAGCGATGGAACGGAGAAAGACGGCGGACGCGGGTGGTAGATCACGTACATCGCGGTTGCGGCGATGGCGGCTATGAGAGCAAGGATCAAGAAGATCAGAATCGACCAGAAACAGCAACAACAGCAAATTCGCCGGCAGCTTGGTCGAGATTGGTAGTGATGGTGACGACTGTAAGGCTGTGGACGGTAAATTGGACGGTTAGCCGGAATATAGACTTGTGGTTTCTGATTAGCCATTCCGTTGGATGTTCCGTTACCGTTAACAGCCACCGGAGCTGGAGGAGGTGCTAAGGCACCACCTGAGGAAACTCCATTAGTGGCGGTTGCTGGCTTGGAAGCTGGGAAGACTCGATCAGTCATCTTCTTCTCCGATTCTTTCTCCTCTGGTCAGATCTGAGCACACAAAAGAGAGAGAGAAAGAGTGAGGTGGAGAGGGAGAGAGAGACAACACTGAGTTATAATTGAGGGGAAATAGGGGTAATTACGCCATATTGAAAAATGAACAGGACGTGAATAGTGTGGTTTTCCTATATGCCTAATTATGAACAGTCCCGTGATCATATGGCACAGTTACTTAAAAAAAAAACTTATCCCTCATGGGTGCGCATGTTTTCTGATCGTACTAGCTGATCTGACTAGGATCTGAAAACATTGCATTAAATTTCTAAAAAACTATATATATATATATATATATATATATATATATATTATTCAGACACGCAGATGAAAATCTAGAGAATATATAAAAGATGACATGTAAATGTTTTACAAAAAATGATCACTTTTTTAAATGACCTATAAATGAAAGGGTGATTTGCATAAATAATATCTTTTACACTGACATTAGGTGAATACCATACAAGAACAGTCAATTAGGTAAATAGCAATAGTCAACCGTCCAGAAGCTGGAGAAAATACAAAAAACCCCTTGCTTCCTTATCCAAAACAATGCTTTTTCCTGATATGAAAAGGACGTCTACTTTTTGTAAAGTTGAAGACGCTACCATCAACTTTCAGAACGATAGCAGTGACTACTTTTAAGCATCGATTGGAGTGTATATAACTATGATTAAAATATAGTCCAAGCGAAAAAAAAACTAAGGATTGTCTATGAATGAGAAAAAGCTGGGGGATCGTCTATTACTGGGTTCAATATCCCTTACAGTAGTCGATTATGATTAAAATATAGTTAACTACATACTGAACTGAGTATTGTAATATATATGTAAAATATGTAAACATATTGTATTACAATAAGAAATTCTGGATTACAGGTCTTACATAAATAGACGACTATAAGAAAATCGATTACATATCTGGTCTTAAGCAACTTCATAATTGGGATTAGAGAGGCCAACATTCACATCGGTTACCTGAATGATCAAAAGAAATGGAACACATAGTCGAATACATATATCAATTAGATAGACAACTATTAATAGATGGATATAAACTATAAAATAGAAAACATAGTCGAGTACATATATCAACTACATAGACAACTATTAATAGCTAAATATAAACCTTATGAATCTCAGAATTCAGGTCTGAGATGTCTGTATTTTCGAGGGTGAGCTAAACAGTAACACAAGATAAGTAAAAATAATCGATTATAAAGTAGTGTACTACAATAATAGACACTCGATTACATGTTTTACATAAATAGACGATTATTAAAGGTCGATTACATACCTGTTCTTTAGCTACTTCATAATTGGGATCAGGGAGGCCACATTCACATCTGTAACCTGAACGATCAAAAGAATAAGAGACATAGTCGAATACATATATATATCAATTAGATAAACGACTATTAATAATCGATATCAATTCTATCAATTCTAGGATATCTGCATTTTCGAAGGTGGACTAAACAGTAACACAAGATAAGTGAAAATAATCAATTATCAAATAGACTGTTACTAATAGGTGAATACGAACTTGATCTTTAGCAAGCTTGACATTCAGATCTGGGAGGTCTGAAATCTCCTTGGTTGCTTGAACATTAACACATCACCCATGAAATAAATTGATTATATAGTAGATGTCTACTAGTAGATGGTTATGAACTTTGACCTTTCCAAACTCACAATTCCGTTCTGGGAGGTCTGCAATATACTCGGTAACATGTAAAGTAATCTAACATGAATAAAAATATAAGATTACGACATATTGGATTTTCAATTATATGAATACGAACTTGATCAAAGGAGAAACCGTTATGTTACTGTTTCTGAAAGAGGCTAGTGTGAACAGTAGAATAGGGGGTATTTCTGATTTTCTGAGTAATGGTATATCTGAATAGTAATTACAAGTAGTCAGTTACACAAAATGCCGACTACAATTGAAAATTAAATTGAAACATAATCCATAGATAAATAGTTGGCTACAAATTCAAAAACGAATGTTCATAATAGTAGTTAACTGTAAAACATGTAAAAGATTCATAATTATAATGGAAAACATAGACATCTACCCATAGGTAGTCTACTAAAATAAGAGACAACAACTAAATTTGAAAGAACTGGTTTAACATGCTTTTTCCAGATAACAACCAAAAGAATCAGGATCGACCGCAGATTCTTTTCCTAGCCTTACAAAGACATCAAGCACTAGATCCCGAATCTGGAGAAGCACATTATTTGCCGAGACGTTGAGATGTTCAGAAGTGGATGTGTCTTTTTTTATTGTTGTCCATTCTGATAAATAAATATAAAGTAGACAACTATTAGTAGAAGGTTGTTCATTCTGATAAATAAATTGAAAGTAGACAACTATTAGTAGACAATAAATAACATAGAATTTGCTTCTTGGTTTCGCTATTGTAGTTGATTAGCAATGTTAACATAAAATGGACGGATATGACAGTTTGCATCACTACTCTGGGGAAGCACATTATTTGCAAACGGTGTGGGTTCGGATTGTCGAAAAGTACATATATCCCTTGAAACGAACAAAAGTCAAATAGTTAGCTATTGTAAACTGACTACCAATGTGACGTAAATAACAGACGCACATATATGAGTAGATGACTATTCCTGTCTAGTAGTTATGTAGACTAACTGAATATGTAGCTTTATATTGAATCGATTATAAACGTTGCGAGTAGACGATTACTAGCGACGATGTATATAGTTAACTACCGAAAGAAAAATATAAAAATCCTAGATCTATAAAATCCTAGATCTATAAAATCAAGAAACCCAGATGTGGATAACAGCGAAAATAGCCACCGTACTGAAGAAATACAGAGAACAATTTACAAAAATAGTAGAAAGTAAAAATCAGCAGAACAGAACCAGGTATCGAAGATATACGTTTCATAACTCACCACTGAAGAAAGAATCGGCTGTGTTACAGATTTTTCACCATGGTTTAAAGCTGATGAACCAGCGATAATGAGAGATGGTAGTGCCTCGCCGTAGAGAAAGAGAGGAGCAAGAAGAAAGACGAACGAGTAGTCACCGTAGAAAAAGAAAGAAGAGAATTTTTTGGATGTGGGAGAAATGATTTGAAATAAAAATAAAAAAGTGAAAAACGCCTCTTTTGAATCTTTGACGGAAGAAGGAGGATATAAGAGAGGATATAAAGAGAAGATTTGGAAATGAAAAACAGGATTTCAAATTTTAAAATCCTGAATATGAAAACAAGACGTAAATTATTATTTTTAAAAAGAAATCAATGAAACAAAAAAATAAATTGTGTCAGACCAAAAAAGTTTGTGTTGCTATGATACAGGTTTTATGTCATAAGGTTGGGAAGCTGAGGGTGTGTAGTGTCTTTGCACAGAAGTAAAAAATTTACTTTTCATTCGCAATTCTTGCAAATTGTTCTATGCAGAATGCTATCCCACCTATTTTCCCTAAATGAAAATTTCAACATAATAAAGTTTGTGCCTTTAAAATTGAAGGCCAAAATATAAGCACTTCACGCCTAGGATGAATTCATTAAGATGAAATAAAATGAAGAAAGTTGAAGAGAAAAAAACTAGAATCGAAGTTAGGGAACCACACATACCTTTTAGGCCTAGGATGACAATGGTGTAGGTCCAAAAAACAAGTAATAAGAAAGTAAAAATTAAAAAATATATATATATATATGACAATGGTGTACATATAGTCACAAATACCTTTCATAACTAATCTGAAATCCTTTTAGTTATTTAATTCTGAACCCATAGGGTAACCATAGTTGCATTTGCACATGTACACATTTAATACGAATATATATTATATATATAAAAATAATAATACGAATACAAATATTAGAGATACGGATACCATTACAACTACTTTAAGGTTTAAGTAATATTTACAAAACAAATACACAACTTGTGCTCGAGTTCTATTTAGTTTACCTATATTTTCCGCCTCAACTACTCTAATTGTGTCTCTATGACGTGTGAAGCAAAGGAAAATCAACCTCATCACACCACTCCACACATCTTGTCTCATAGAACGAAGTGTTCAACTTGTTTGGCCAATAAGTTAACCAAATTTTGCCACCCATTCTCCATTTCAACACACTCCCTTCCATCTCTCTCCCAACTCTCCACCCAACTTCATCTCCATACTCATCTCTTCCAAAAACCATCCCACCACTCTTCGTAAACACATTCTTAAAACCCTCAGGGTTCGGCTTCACGTTCGTCACTTCTTGGCCGCTCTCTCTATCGTACAACACAGCATCAAAAACCGCAGCGTTTCCTTCACTGTCCTGCTCGATTCTCCAATCTTTGATCTTCCTCCTCGTAGACATTCTTGCTCTTGCCTTCACTCTCGGAGCCACTTTCCCTTTCCCGAAATTTCCTTTTAGAACCCTCATCACCTCCACCTCTCTCTCCTCATTTTTCGTTGAACGTCCTAGGCTTAGTCCGGACACATGGCTTGACCCGATTTCTGGCCCGACCCAGACCCTAACCCGCGACGGGAAGTACTTCTCCTCCGAGTAACAATCTGCTATCTGATTCTCCATGCCCCCTCCCTTATGAAGCCCTAGCTTTGACACGTGGATGCGTATGTTATCCACACGAGCATTCACTTTTATGTAGTTCTCGTGAAACCTAACGGAGTAATCGTACTGCACGATTATTTCAACTTGCTGGTGCGACAAAGCGTAACGTAGGACAGCTTCTTTAGGCTCTACGATGGGAAACTTGATGATATTGTTGTGAACCTCGTTAGAGCTATTATTACCTGTGACGTTCATCGACAAGATAGGGTAATAGCCTTTCAAGATCCAAAGCCCATGGGCTTCTGTTGCATATGAAAACCCCAATGGATGACGTGGCAATGAGCTTCTGAGCTGTTTCAACCCGAGATTCTCAAGTCCCACTTCCTTGGAGATCATCCATTTGGATAAGGCGTAAGAAGCGGCGCGTACGATACACAGCTCGGGGTCTACACCGACTGAGACGAGAAACTTTTTCAGCACAGGTGCGTGTTGACAGGTAAGCGAGTTCACGTGAGGACCTAGTAAGTGCTGGAAGAAGAAAGAGCCAACTTCGCTAGGCGCGTCGAACGCACATAGCCGAAAAAGGCGCGTGAGGAGGATTAGATTAAAGACTGATGAGAAGGATTCCGGCGAGTGAGAGTCCATGACCCAGTTAACCGGACCCGGTTTAACTTCAAGTAGGTCAGACTTTGTGCACGCGCTGTCACGTGTGGTAGGGGAGTGGGAGATTAGTTCTCGGAGGAGCTGGAGAACTAGAGGGAGGAACGGTTTCTCCGACGACAAGAGACACGTGTCGGAGACCCATATGGTCGATGATTTAAGGCGGTGGAAACCCTTTACTATCACTTTGAAAATGAGTGAGAGAGATTCTTGGTCAGACCCTGAAGCTCGTTCAACCGTGAGTTGGATTGAACGAGTCAAGTCCCCTGCGAGCTGAAACACTGCGGGTGAATCAGATTCGGCAAACTCAGAAGATTCAGGAAGCTCGCATATCCACGACCACGGGTCCATTTTTCTTGAGCTTATTTTATTTTTCTCGGGAAAATATATGTGTGTTTTGGTAGATGTGAAAAAGGGGAGAATAAAATTCTTCTAGCGAGAAACGGAGGTAAAGAATTTTATAGAGACATCGTGTGGTGGTGGAGAAGCCATGAAGGATATTGAACTTATCGATCAGAGACTCTTCAACGAAGCAATCACGGATCAAAAATATATCTGTGGCTTTACAATATCCTCATTAATGACATACTCTTGTTTTCTTGTTTGGGTATTTGGCTTATAAAGGACCACGACCACTTCTTTTTTGCATGGCGGAAGGTTAAGGCAGGGACGTGGAGTTTTAACGTTTTCTCGCGTGTGGATATAGCTACGTGTTGCATGAACTAGAGCGAATACGTACATTCATTTTTCGATCACAGATAAATAGTGAAGATAAATAATAATATAAATGATATATTTGATTGAAAACAATAGAGTAAGCAATCTTAAGGATTTGTTAACCTTATCCAGAGAGCTTGAGTTCTTTTTTGTTATGAGTGTAAATTTTATTATTGAGAGTGAACTAGCCTCTTATAAGAGGTTTGATAGATTCATATAATATATATGATATATACTTTAAAATCTTACCATCTCTACAATAAATAGATAAATTTATAATTTTGTTACCTATGAACTATATTTACTTTGTATTATTTTTATGGTGAAATATACTTTTAAAATCTTATCATATGCTACAAATAGAGAAATTTCTTTTCTTTTTTTGGTTTAAATATTAAATTTTACTTCAGTTTTAAGATTTGCGACAGTGTTACAGAAATAACTGAGAACATCTGAGAACATCTGCATTGGTGAGAGACCCATCTGCATTGGTGAGAGACTCATTGAATCTCTCATCATTATATTATTATTATTTTAAATATAGTTTAATTTGATAACTTTTTGTTGGTTTTTAGTCTAAGTTCACTAAATTTCTAAAATAATATAATATTAATATTTTTATTATAGTTTAATTTAAGTAATTATTATTACTAATTATTATAATATTTATATATAATTTAAAATTTATGTATAATGGATTTTATTATAATTTACAAAAAAATGAAAAATTATAATATATATATGATTTATTTAACATCCTAAACTATGAAGAATTTAAGTTATTATAATTAAATCTGGACCACTTATAAAGATACATGTGTCCTATGTGAGAGAGTTTTAAGAGATTTTCAGAGTCTCTCAAACATACAAGTAAGTTAAGCAAACATCTCAAGATACAAGAGGATCCTCCATAAAGAAACACTGATTCCTAACATAAAAGCTCAGAATTTTTTTTTCCCCATCTATGAACTATATTTATTTTGTATTAATTTTGTGTTTTTGTATGCCTAGTATAGTTGTTACAAATGATCAATTATTCTTTTGCGTATTATTCTTAGTACAGTAAAACTTCGATAAATTAATACTCTATAAATTAATAATTACTATAAAATAATAAATTTTACTATGCAATTAATTTTACTCTTTTGCACAATCAATTCTTTATATTCATGGATTACAACTTTGGATCAATATCTATGCAATTTTTTCCATTACACCTCTAAAGCATCAATTATATATTTTATATTATATAAACAATATAATACAATCCGTGCATCGCGTGTACCATCATCTAGTATCATATAAAATGAAAGTTTGGTCTTACAGAAGCATGACCCCTATACATAGCACCTTGCAAAAAGAATATAAAAACCAAAGTGCCAGAAGATTATGAAACACTGAGAATACAACTTAATATATCCAAAGTAACATTAAGTTGGTGAACCGTTTCTATTCTAAAAATTCAATTTAATACTGTTCTAAAAACTCAGTTTTATTCAATCAGGTTGCTTTGATACCCGCTTGAAACCGCCCCTCCAATCCCTCCCAAATTCTGATCCATCACCGGTAAAATCGAAGTATGATGGCTGCCGCTCCTTCCTCCCCTCATGACAAGGCCCTGACTGAGCCGATTGCTTCTGTATCTGTTGCTCCACCTGGTTCTCTTTTGACAGTAGAGGCGGCTGTTAGAGATGAGAAATCCGAGGAATCTGGTGGTTAGGGCAATGCTGGAAAGAAACCAGTTGAATAGCCCGTCTAATGGGGATTCTGAGGTCGGACCCATCATGGGAGCTTTGTTGTGGCCTGCTCTTTCTGAGACTGAGACCACCAAAGCACCTTTAAACAAGTCTTCTTCTGATTCATTAAACAGTCTCGGCAATGTATCATTATAATCGTCTGTCCTTGTTTCTCAGGTCTAATGGATTGCATAGTGATTAGTTTATTTTCTAGTTAATTATTATCCCTTCAAGGTGAGTGGTTTTAGGATCGTCTCGAACTCTTGTGACAATACGTTGTTTTGCTCTTGATTTACGGTGAAAGTTTGAATTTTGTGACAAATCTTGTGAATTCAGTTTATAGACCTTCTAATTTTGTTATTTAATTGAATCTTGAGCTATTCATATTCTTTGAGCCACAGAGTAATCTATTTTGAGCCTAGCTAGTTTCTATAATCTTTTTAAGTTATAAGAGAAAGAGATATATTCCATTTGTCATTTAGAAATGAAAAATCAACTTGAGCTGTTTTTTATCAATGTGAATTTTCAGCTTTATATCCAGCCACCAAAAAGAACCGGTACAATAACTCTTGCATCAGGTAAATTTAAAATGATGTCAATATTACACTTATTGGTTTATTTTTATTGTTTTCCAGTGTATTGCAAATGATATTGTTATATAGCCGAATTTGGCTTTAACAAAAGAATAATTGTACTAAATGACCAAGTCTACACTCAAATTTGTAGAATGATAAAGCAATATTAAGTGCACTGTACATTTTTTTTAAATACCATAGCACCCCTACAGCCCTACCCATGTCTATCATCTCCCTTTCTCTTCTCTCTCCTTCATCTCCATTTCTTATGTCTCTATTGTAATCTTCTTCACCTTTATCTTCGAGATTGTCTCTTCGAAAACAATATTTCCCAACAATATCAAATCACCATCACCGGATCTGCTTATTGAAAACCCTAGATCTGAAATTTATTGTATATGATCAAAGCTGGTGAAATTCTAACTTCAATCTGAACCTTCAATAAAAAAATTAACATTGGTTTGGTTGCACACCAGTATACTCACCCTGACTTCTCCATCGTTGATCAAATTAAGTTTTTTTCTGGCTTTCTTTGTAAGGAAAAATAACTTTGTATTCTAACTGCTAGAACAACCGATGATCCTATCAAATTGATGCTAACATATATAATAGTATGTATCTAGCTGAATTACTCTTATAATTTTATTGTCAGAGTGCTGACATATCTAATAGAGTGTTATATGTATTTGTAGTGCACTAACTACAAAAACAACACCTTTAACAATCTAGATAATTTATTATTGTTATCAATCTAATATAAATTTTACCTAGTTAGTTATTATGCTAGACGTTAATTTATATGTAATGTGATAATTATATTAATAAAATCTTTAATCATCTATATAACTCATTATTGTTATCAATCCAACATATTTTTACCTAGTAAATTATAATGTTAGACGTTAATCTATGTGTAACATGCTAAGTATATCAATAATATCTTTAATCATCTATATAACTCATTATTGTTATCAATCTAACATTATCTTTATCGTGTACAACATAACGTTATATTTATGTGTTTATATATGATATAATAATTGTTAATCTATAACAAAATATATAACTTGTTATTATAATATATTGCTTGTCTAGCGGTAACAATTTGTGTGGCTATGATTAACAGAAGAAGATAATTCCCTACTCTACATAATCCTCCCAGCCACTATAAAATCACCATATCTCTTGTCAGAACTCAACAAAGGACGTGGCATAATTTTAGGGTAATATGGTATTTGTTGATAACCATCTCCACAGTACCAATAGTTTTCGGTGGGATCTTGGTCATTTTTACAAATTCGACTTGGCTTGTGATTATTGAGCTAATTTAGTCCAAAAAAACCTGAATTTTGTTGTGTTTTATTTTTTCTGCTACGTTCATTGCTGGATTTGCGAGCTAGATAGCATCTATCAAATTTTTTAATTCACTATTTTTTTCTGATAATCGGTAAGAGCTGATCAGAAATTTTAATGATTTCATGTAATTTTCGTATGTTTGGCATTAGTTTTTACTTTTGAGTCATTTAGAAGTTATCTGAGTAGTAAATTTGGTATGTTTAGGATGAGTTTTGAGTCATTTTGGTGTGATTTAATTTTTGGTTTGCACAAAGATATTCTGGAATAAGTCTGCTTGCAGTTACATATCAAGTTATCGACATGCCTTATCTTACACTGGCAGATGTAAAAGACGATGGTGATAAATTTCTTAATGGGGGAACCTCCTCTCAAAGAAGAAGAGAGCCCAAGTTGAGACTAGGTAATAAAAATGTAGGAGATAGGAATGATCTTAAAAGGTGTAATTAAGCGGAGAGGTAAAAAAGGAAGCAAGGCTAATGAGAATTGGTAGACTGCGAGAAATGAAGTTTTTTTTATGAATTGTTGGTTATTTAAATTTTTGCAAGAGTGTGAATTACTTTAAGTCAATAGCTCAAAAGCACAAGTAAATTCGGAAAGCCATGAGAAAGTGGAAGCTACGAAGACAAAGACCAAAAAGTGTCAGTTAGAGATGGGAAATTGGTATCTAATAAAAATAGATTGAGTTATCCTGAGTCTGCTGTTTCATACTGTTAAAACTCAAAGTCAGAAGAAGGGTTGAGAAAAAAGGTAGGAACTACAGATGGAAATGACAAAGCAAGCCAAAACATTATACAAAAAGAATAATTATATCTTTCTTCCTTCAAATTAATTTTCTGTTCTTAGTTTAAATTTTAAAGAAATGTAATAATTGACTATTTATAGGTAGTTTTTCATATAAGTAGTTTAAATTCTATCTTTGACTCCTTAATTTGTAAAACTCTCATTACTTAGAAAATAACAACATTAGGGTTTGGCACGCATTTGACTTATTTTATTTATTTTCCACATTTATGTCTTATTAAACTATCCACACTCTTATCTGAAATGTAATAAATGGCAAGATCCTTACATGGAAACTCTCAAATTCAATCTTTTTAAATGACACCAAAAAACAAACACAATTTCTAGAAAGCACTAGCAACCATAATAAATATGATGAAAGGTCAACTCCATGTGGATCAGATGATGTGTACATATAGTAGTTTCCACAATAACTTGTGTTTTGAGTTCGCACCGGTGCATTTTGACAACCATATGATGACATATAAGGTGATGCTATGTAATATGTTCTGGTCATGAATAAACTTAGATTAGATAGTGTGTAGACTCTATTATATGTATGTTTAAATTCTGAAAAATTACTAATAAGCATAATACAAATATTTAGTATATATTTTTTTTATTTTACAATTTTAGCATTTGACATAGATTGTGAAAAATGTTTATAGGTGATGTATTTTTTTGGTAATATTTTGGTTTTATGAATGATGTTTAGATATAATGCTTAACCCTGATGATATTGATGTTGTGAAATTCTGATCAAGGTAAATATTTTTTTTTATTTATCGATTACTTATATTATAATAAATCAAAAATATTCAGCATTATTGTTTTTTTTTGTTTATAGGTTCCTGTACAAAATTAAATAATATTTTATGTTAGCAGACTTGCTTTGGTTTTAAATTTTTATGTAATAAGTTTATAACTGTTATTGTTTAATTTTTTGAAAGTGTATAAATTTGTCTTTCTACTATTTTGAATATTAGTTTAAATTATCTTGGATTTTTGTACAAAGAGTTTTTTTTTACGAATAAATTTTACATTCTTCAAAAAAATTCCTTAAATGTGATATGTTTTTATTTTGTATTTTAAAAAAAAATATTTTTTAATTTTATACTTCAATGTAATCATACTTACAATAATTAGTCATATAATCAATTTAAAAATTATAATGTAATACTAATATATATTAAAATAAAAATCCTCTGACATGACACTATAAGAAAACATGTCTTATTCCTACCAAACTTCCTACAAAATTTTTGGTAAGATTATTTTTTCACCAATTTTCTTCGAACTAGCGACGTAAAAGAGAAGTTAAAAGAAATTGGTAGGAATTTTCCTACCAAAATATAACGTCAAAAATATGGTAGGAAATAACCTTCCAATAACCTACCAAACAGAACGTCGTAGGAATTCCGGTCGGATTTTGTAAGAGAAATCGTAGGTTATATGTGACCATTAGGTTTGTAGGTATTTCGTAGGAAATTTCCTACGCACTTGTGACGAAATATTTTCTGTAGGAAAATATCGTAGAAAATTTATAGGAATATTTCAGACCATTTCAAAAATTAATAACTCTGCTTTGTCCCACATCAGACAGCTGAGCAAATTTATTTGGATTGTGTGCAACATAAATAAGATGTTTCTCTTCTCTTCATTAAGTACTCACTTTGTTAAGTATAAGACCCATAGTATTAAATATACTTAATTTGGGCCTATTTTCAAACATGGAAAATAGTCATCCACGCTCGCGGATGTATAATGATAGGTGGGATTCAACTACCGGAAAAATTACAAATGAGTTTGCCATAGGGTTCACTAGTTTATGCGTTTCCCTACAAACCAGGAGACATGCTTAAACAGCGGTAAAATAGTTTGTCCTTGTCCACGTTGTGATAATAATAAATTCATCACTGTAGATAAAGCATGGAATCATTTATATAGTCGAGGGTTAACGCCGAATTATAAAATCTGGTATTAGCATGGAGAAAGAGATGTTGTGTTTGAAGATAATACTAGTAGACAAGACATTGAAACAGAGAGATTAGAAGAACCTAGGATGCAAGAACAAAGCATAAGTACGGTCCAGATGGTTAATGATGCGTTCATGAAAGATGGAAATAGAGTAGAAGATCCAAATTTAGAAAGAAGGCAATTTTTCGATATGTTAGATGCAACAAAGCATCCCTTATACGAAGGTTGTAAAGAAGGTCATTTTCCTCTGTCAACTGCAACAAGGATGATGAATATCAAAACGGACTACAATTTGTCTGAGGATTGTGTAGATGCTATTGCTGATTTTGTGAAAGATCTGTTGCCAGAAAATAATCATGCACCAGCCTCATATTATGCGATTGAGAAGCTGGTTTCTGGTCTTGGTTTGCCCTATCAAATGATCGACGTTTGCATTGACAATTGTATGATTTATTGGAAATCTATTGTAAACTGCATGGCGTGTAAATTTTGTGGAAAACCTCGATTTCAGAATAGTAGTAGAAGGGTTAGAGTACCGTTTAAGCGTATTTGGTATTGTCCATTATCAGATCGGTTAAAAAGTTTATACCAGTCAAAGCGCACAACTGGGCCTATGAGATGGCATCAAGAGCATTTGGACGAAGGAGAAATAGTGCATTCGTCAGACGCAGAGGCATAGAAACATTTTCAAACAGTTTATCCATTGTTTGCATCGGAGAGCAGGAATGTATATCTTGGTCTATGTACGGATGGTTTCAACCCTTTTGGGAAGCATGGGAGAAAATATTCTTTGTGGCCCATCATTGTGACTCCTTAAAATTTGCCTCCATCACTGTGCATGAAGCGAGAGTTTCTTTTCCTAACCATACTTATTCCTGGTCCTGAACACCCAAAGCGGTCCCTTGATGTATTCTTATAGCCATTAATTCAAGAATTGCAAGACTTATGGGAGCATGGGATTCAAGCCTATGATGTGTCACACCAACAAAATTTTATAATGCGTGCGGTTCTAATGTGGATCATAGGAGATTTCCTGCGTATGGAATATTATCAGGATGGACAACGTATAGAAGATTATCATGTCCGTATTGTCAGGACAATACGAATGCTTTCCAATTGAAAAATGGATGGAAAACTTGTTGGTTTGACTGTCATAGACATTATCTACCAACCTTGCATCCTTATCGCCGGAACATGAGTTTATTTAGAAAAAACAGAGTTGTTCTTGAACCTCCTCCGTCTGAGATTGATGGTAATCAGCTATGGAAGAAATTTTGAGATTTTGATATTGATACGACATCAGAGTGCGGTGGTAATGGACATGTCATGGTGAGGGGTTATGGAGAATTTCACAACTGGCACAAAAAGAGTATTTCTGGAGTTTACCATACTGGAAGGATCATTTGTTAAGACATAATCTTGATGTAATGCATATTGAGAAAAACTTCTTCGACAACATCATGAATACCGTTCTAAACTAGAACGTTCCAGGGAAAACAAAAGATAATTTGAAGTCAATGTTAGACTTACCACATTTATGTGCCCGTGATGCTCTACATGTTTTAGCAAATGGAAAGGCTCTAATCCCGAGTTTTAGATTAGATGGAGAATCGAGAGATGCATTTTTTTTTATTGGATTGTCAATAACGTGAAATTTCCAGACGGTTATGCTTCCAACCTACACAACTGTGTGGACAGCGATGAAGTTAAATTATATGGGATGAAGAGTCATGATTGTCATGTTTTTATGTAACACCTGCTACCATTCGCATTTGCTGAACTTTTACCAAAGTCTGTGCATGAAGCTATTGCAGGTACAATCTAATTTTTAATTTTTTACTTTTTTTTTATAAAATAATTGCTTATCGGTTTTTGTATGACTGTAGGAGTAAGTGCTTTTTTTTAGAGATCTATGCACTCGATCACTTACAGCTGATGGGCATTTGCATTTGTCTGAAAATATACCAGTTCTCATTTGCAATCTTGAGAAGATTTTCCCTCCATTCTTCTTTGATGTAATGGAGCATCTTTCAATACATCTCCCTCGGGAAGCAGCTCTTGGTGGCCCGGTCCAGTACAGATGGATATACCCGTTTGAGCAATTCATGTTCCACCTTAAGAAGAAAGTAAAAAACTTAAGCAAAGTGGAAGGATCTATTGTTTCTCAGAGCATAAATGAAAAAACATCCAATTTCTCTGCGTACTACTTCGCACCAAGTGTACAAACAAAAAGCAGAAAACCAAGTCGAAATGATGATGGAGGAGAGAAGCTTAGATACTTAACCCATGTACCAGATATTTTCTCACAAGTTGGGTGATTAAGTGGAGTAGTTAAGAAGAGGTGGCTTACTGAGGAAGAACACCACCACTTGCATACTTATATTCTTCTTATAATTTTACATATAATAATAATTAAATTGTTTTGTGATCTCGATGCGACAATTGAAGTTGTAAGAGAAGCGTTACCTCTAAAAGTTAAAATAGTAGATGATGAAAATAACTGATCCAAATATATTCTACTTGATATAGATAAATCAAATACAAAGAAACTTATTTCTTATATCAAAACATATTAATTCATCATTTATAAGAGAAGTAGACTAATAGTAATGTTTAGAAAATGTATTAGTTTTTCATTTTTTAATAATGTTTTGTAATAAAATCTTATTTTTATTATAAACGTTTGATATTAGTAAAATCTTAATATTAACTAAGTGGTGGTAGTAGGGTGGTTTCCTTCCTTGGTGAGAGTTGCCCTGTTGGTCTAGGCCAGGGATTAACTTCCCATGGAAGTAGAATTGCAACATTTAATCCATTTGGCCACCAGGGCATTCACATGGTCTCTCCGGACCCCAGGATTAGTCGATGTTTGAGGGATGATGCACTGGCCTACAATCAGAATTTGCGATCCGTAACTGCGCCGCCGGCGGTCCCCTAATTCAACCAGATTACATGAGTTATTAAAAAAAAATCATAATGTTATTGAATTATTGCTAAAAACATAAAATTAAGGAGAAACATTTGAATGTTTCAAAGATAATAATTTTGTAAAAAAATTATAATCAAATAAATGTAACTCTTTATTCTGTTCCAGAATACTCATCTACTTAATTACTTCTCACTCAAACCAATAGTTTTGAAAAAAAAAAAGTAGCCGCATATAACATGTTCTAACCTGTCATATAGCTTGACCATTTAGCCTGTAATCGCACCCTAGAGTTTCAGATTTAACCTTAAAATTAAAGTCAAACACCAAAATAACCTCTTTTTTTTTCTCTCTCCAACTTTTGCCATTTTGTCACAATTCTATCCTTCTTACTTAAAATATTAACCAAAATACCATTATAAACCTATTATTTCGATTTTTTTAAATATTCGATAAAGTCTCTTTGGACCTCCTAAAACCTTTTTTATTACAATAATGTCATCTTCTTCAATACCTTCAACCACCATGAACAACCCCAAAAACAGTATAAATGCTTCTCAACCAATTTTAAAGCTGTAATAAGTTAATATGAAAGCTCATACACTCATATATAACCTTCCATATTCTTTCCTAATTTCTTCTCTAAAACTTATGGGCTGAGTTACAATGTCAAAGGTTATGCATTTTTGGTGATTTCAGCTTAATCAAGACCTGGGTTGTTTTTTTGGGTCAAATTCAGAGTTTTAGGTGCATTAGAGACCTAAAAACAAACTCAAAACTGATATAGGTAATGATACACTTCAATTTTGGTAATATCTATATCTGTATCGCGAAAGTAGACTTCAAAATGAAGTCTACTAGTCAACATAAGGTTATTTTTGCAATTGACTTTCTAAAAGTAGACTTCATTAAACTTCACAAGAAGTCTACTCGATATCCTTCGAAAACAAAAAAAAAAGCCTAGTAGACTTTGTTTGAAGGCTTAAGAAGTCTACGAAAGAAAATAGGTTATTTTTGTAGTTGATTGTATTTTGACTTTTTAATATAGACTTCTGTATGAAGTCTACTGTTTACTCTACATAAGAAGTCTACGTTAAAGTTAATTTTGTAGTTTGACCAAAAACGTATAGGTCATTTTAGTGTTTGACTACAGTTTTAAAAAAACTAAAAAATTCAAAAAATTCCGAAAAACTTCAGTAGACTTCCCAAAGAAGTCTAAAACCTGTAGACTTCTTTGGGAAGTCTACTTATATTTTTCGGTCAAACTTAGAAGGAATCTTTTTTTGAGAGACTTCACAGTGAAGTCTACTCAAAAAATTCAATTGCAAAAATAACCTATTTTTTTTTCCGTAGACTTCTATTGAAAAAGTAAACTTCAAAAGTAGATTGTCAGAGAAGTCTACTCTTGCATGAAGTCTACAACAGAAGTCTACTTTGTTAGTCAATGGCTCAGTCAAATGCTAAAGTAACCTTTTTGGCTGGAAGTCTACTTTTGAAGTCTACCGAAGGAAAAGTCAACGAATTGGTCAATTGCAAAAATAACCTGTTTTTTAGTAGACTTCTTTAGTAGACTTCACTATGAAAAAGTAGACTTCTCAAAGAAGTCTACGTTTGAAGTCTGCTGTAGAAATCTACGTATTGCAGTTTTTTTAAAAACGCATTTTAGGCAAATTTGTAAAGTATTTTTTTAGTTTTTTGGATTAGAAATGTTTTTTAGTAAGTGATTGAACTACCCAGTGAATTTCATTTCATTTCATTCGATATTTATTGCTGAATCAGAAGTTTTGATTTTTAAGCTACTTAGCTTATCAAAGTAGACTTCAGTAGACTTCTCCGGAAGTCTACTAAGGAAGTCTAATTAGGAAGTCTACTTTTTGTATTTATTTTAAAAACGCATATCTTAAATATTTATAACATTTTTTAAAAAATTTTAGGTTTTGACATGCGTGTTAGCAATTGATTGAATTACTCAATGGCTTTCATTTGATTTAAATCGATATTTATTGTGGAATCGAATTTTTTTATTTATAAGCTAGTTAGCTTGTGAAAGTAGACTTCATTTGCAATCTACGAAGTCTTCGAATGAAGTCTTTTGTGTAAAAAAAATGATACTTATGTATTTGTTATAATATAATTTTTGTAATTATGTTTGCTAATGTCATTTTTTATGTTTTCTTACAAAACTACCAATTAAATATGTTTGTGTTATATTTATGCTTTAATTTTTCTTGTGTTATTAGACTTACAAAAATTTCCAACCCTATCATCTAATACATATTATACTACAACACTTGATTATAAAGTGACTGCAAGCTCAAAAAAGGCACATAGTAAAAGAAGCAAACTTTGCAAACATAAATTGTTTGTTTCCTTCGGGTACAAAGGCTTTGTAATTGAATTAGCAAAATCATTTCCTCCAATTTCAATCATGGCGTCAACTTCCTCATTTTAAACAAATTATATATCAAAATATCAAGCATGTAATCAGAAGAGAATTAGATAAATACAAATAACATACATATATATGTTCATGACCATTACAAGTTGTTAAAGATACAATACAGTTTTATGATCATTACATACAAAACAGTTTTATAATCATAACTGGTTTCATCACGGGTAACCATGGAAGCTTCTTCTCAGTTTTTGTGCAAGAGAAGGTAAGGTTCCACTGAAGCTTCTAGTTGTTGCGTTACCAAGCCCCAATGTTGCCTATACCAAAAAAAGATCAAAGATCAGCCAAATAACCCAAAATCAACAGAAGATGGAAAATTCAGTTACCACACATGTAGAATCTACGATTAGTTACCACACAATGGATCTAATTTACCTCGTCAACAATGGATCTAATTTTCCCTTCATCCAAGAGATTTCCGGAGATCTGAAATACAGTGACAGGTTATAAGATACCAGTTTTCCAATGCTACAATTTACTCTTAGAGGCCCGTAGTAAAGATTTATTCAAAATAAGCTCTTTATTACATACCCTAAACCTAAGGTCTAAGGACAGCATGAAAATAAGGCCACCTGAAAAGTAACCTACTCTACGCTAATAACAAAAACCAGTAAGATTACCAAAGTAAATGCAGCACTGTCAAATGGAAATGCTGAGACAGACTCAAAAAAGATGCACAACAAAAGGATAGTTCAAAACAAGCTTTTTTATTACATACCACAAGTTTAACCAAAATTGATAATGAAAAGTTACCTGCAAGCACTCGTTGATAGCTTCCAACATACTCACACAGATCTCTGTATCAGGTTACTACATAAAATCTGATCATCAGCGCCATGAAAAAAGGATCAAAGCCAATAAATAATCAACATAACACAGACTAACTTTATGCAAAGCTTCTAGCATGGCCGGAATAATGTAGTCCGAAAGCTGCTTCAGATAGGATAGATCGAGCCCTTGAGATATTCCTTTCTGCATCAAAAGATGGAATTAGTACAAATTACCACACATCCATACGCGATGAACTCATAATCCCTCTGTTTTACCATAGGTTATGCTATTTATTATTTGAGACATCATAATCAGAGGAAGTGTAAAGACGAAGGAAACCTATATCAGTTTATAAATAAAATATAGGCCTAGCATGTTGTAATCAGAATTCACCTGTAACATGTAACTCGTTATTGGATCATCTGCCTCCATCTCAGACCCTTGCAATGACATAAGCACTTCCATGACCTAGCGTGGACATGTAAAAGAATTATCATGCGAGAGATGAAAAGAAGGAAAATAATATAGAAAGCTTGCCGGCATTGATCTCTAGTACGAAACAGGATTGCTGCATAAAGCATCAATTTTCAAAGAAAGTGCATATCGATTAGACCCATGCATATCGATAAAACATACCTGCCTCACATATCGATTAAAGTCATTGCAAATATTGAGACAGAAAGTGAAAAATAAGAAACTAGGCAGATCTGGTTAGCGCCTAGGACGAAAAATAAGAAGCAAGCTGAGACATCATTTCTTCGTCTTCCTCGGACTTCAGATCTGATTAGCGCCTTGGACCTCAGATCTGATTCGCGAGTCGGTCGGAGAATGGTGAGAGAGGCAGCAGTGGGTAACTTGAGCAGAGCGCCGTTTGAAAGAGAGAGTCATGAGTTTTTTTGTACTAAAAATTAGGTTATTGTGTTTACATATGAGGATAAAATTTCCGGTTAGGTTAATAAATTTTTTGTTCAATTTCGATTTAAATTTTAGTTATGTTAATTTATTCGGTTTAGCAGATTTCAATATTGAAGTCTATTAAGTTTAAATTCTAAAATAATAGATTTTCTTCTTCCTAATTTAAAAACATAAATTTAAATTTATCAATATAAAAAAACATTTTATATACATTTGGATTACAATTACGGAATTTATGAATGTAATTTTGATACCAAAATAATTTTTTATAAATTTTAAAATTAAATTTTCTGATTTAATTATTTAGTAGACTTCATTTCGTTTGAACAAAGTCTACTAGTAGACTTCTTCCACTCTTTAGTAATTTCGTCAGAGTTTAAATGGTAATTAGGACATCCATTTTTTGTTTGGTCATACAGGATTAAATGTTCTTTTCACTACTCTTTTAGGTTATTTTTGCCAAATATTTTTTTAGGGATCTACTTTTGTATTCAAAATTAAGTTTTAGGTTATTTTTAGTAAAAACCCCTTCTTAGTAACATGCTTTTATGTCTAATTGTCAATGACTAATCTACTATACATTGCTTCACGGGATTCGCCTTCTCAATAGAATTATTTATCCCGATGGAAAATTACTGGAGCCAACATTTTCTCTATTTTTGAAAAAGATATTTCTATAATAAAGTAGAGTAAATCATAGAGTAATTCTAATTCTATACTAATAAAAACAGAATAAAACCATTAAAAACATCGATCAGCAATAACCAAACAGGTGAATGAGATTTTAATCCCTTCAGTAAATGTTATTGAAAGCTGTGCCGTGTCCCGGGCATGTAGGAGGCTCCATTTTTTCTGGATTATAGCACTTGAAAGACTTAAAATCTTATGATTTTAATAGGTTTGACCTTTTACTATGCTTTTGTTATCTCTTTTTTTTTTCTTTTTTTTCTTTTAATCAGACGTCACACCTCATTACTTTATCAACATAAATTAATGAGCATTATTGGCAGCAAATAAAGTTAATTTTTTCCGTAATTAGATCATCTCCTATACATGAAATTATTAGAATAATAAAATATCTTCATGTGTAATAAGGGTTAAACATTTTCTTAAAGTTATTTGTACTTTATAGAAAACTGGTATGATTAGCTTAAAGATGTTAGAAAAACAAATTATAAACACTAAATTCATATTAATCGTGATAGCGTTTGAAAGAAGTAAATATTATAACTGATTAAAGCATTCATCATAGTTAATTATGAATAAAATCCTAGTAAAAGTACTTGAATTTTGGTTTTGTTTTCACATAGTAAATCATTGGTATATGTTATAATTTAAAAAGTATAAAATGTTGAATGATTCAAGTAAAAATTTTGATTTCTTTTATTTTGGAAAATTTCATCCTTTTTGGCACTTTAAGATTTCATATGAGATTTATAATCGATAGTCCAATTAGTTCTTTCGATAACTGTAACACCCCGACCCTGGGTTCCGAAGGAAACCAGGCTAAACTGATGGTATTAGCTATTTTAAACCAATAAATTCTGAATAACATCTTATTCTTATTCCAAAACCCAAACTCAAATCCAAGTCTTACAATTAAAAATGAAATACTGAAAATGAATTCGAATAAAATAGAAAACATTGTCTTAAAAGAAAATATGAAATAGTTCTTAAAACAAATAAAACTTCCTCCATCTCTGAAGACACACCACACTAGAGCTACTCGTCTAGTTCTTCCCAAACATCATCACAATCACATTCATTAGACTCACCTGCAATATGGATTTAGAAGAGAGGGGTGAGTAATATGGGGAAATTACTCGGTGAGAACCAAACCAGGCACTCTTCCCACTCGATCATTTCCAACCAATATGACAAGTATAAACCCAATAAGCAACAAACAAGCACTCTAGAAGTGCACAAACAACTATCAAAGAGGCGTGTCCAATCTTGCCAGGTCACACGGACAGGCTCCGCCAGATCACACAGACAGGCTCTACATCGCCAGGTCACAAAGACAGGCACCAGGTCACACAGACAGACTCAACATTGCTAGGTCATACAGACAGGCTATGCCAGGTCACAAAGACAGGCATGGTTGTTCGTCTAACCACCTGACGATGAATTAATGCCACAGTCACACAGACGGCACTAATCTAGCAATCAATCCGTACCTCGGCACACCTCCACCGAGACGAACACCTGATCTAGCTATTTTTACCAAACACTAACCACAAAGCAGGATGAACAATTAGGTATGCTGGTGCTTCCTCTAATGAGAGTCCTAATTCATATTAATTATATATATATATACATGGATCTATCTAGATGCACATGAAAACAACCTAGACTTATCAGATCTAGACTTCCCACACCAGAAGAAGATAAAAGAATAAGAAGAAGAACCTAGATCTAATCCTCACCTTAGCAACAAAGCAGATCTTGACACCCGACACGGAAACAGCGATATCTCCCGGCACAGATCTCCGATCCGGATGAACTTAGTCTCTATAGAAAGAAGACAATCGGGGCTTCACTTTGATAGGTTGTACGTCGTGTGGTTCCTTACGGATCGCCAGGAAATTGTCACACAAAACAGCGGCGGTTTCCCCTTTTTCTCTTTTTCTCTCTTTTCTTTAGGTGGTTAGGGTTTTTAGAAGACAAATGAGACTCCTTCTCATTTATTCCTATTTATACTAAGGTTATTAGAATGGGCTTGGCATTGATGGGCTTTCCCCAATTGAACCGAAATTGGGATGTTACAATAACACTATAATCACCGTGGCTATGGTCTGCCAAGCGTCTAAGTACTTGGCCGACTTTAGAACAGGAGGTTGATGTAATTGAACTGGATAGGATTTTGAACTCATTAAAAATAATATATATCTACGTATAGATGATATGTATAGATGATATGTGTAATCAAATAAACACAGTTGATTTTGAATATGTTTAAATTGACAGTTAGTGTGAGTTTAAAACCATTGAGTATAAAATGCATGTTCAGAATTTAAAAAAAGAAAAAGTAAATGCATCACCGAAAGTTTTACAAACAGAAATTATTTTATAATGTCGTGACAAACCTTCATCTGTGTTTTTTTTCGTGGCTAATTAGCCAGCCATAAACAACCACTTCTACATCGGTTGTTACTTAGACATGAAAATTTCATGACTATTAATTCGATGGCTACAAACACTAATAATTACGGATAAATTGTGATTACCCACTTAAAATTATGGATAAGTTGTATAATTAAAGATCAGCGCAGTATGTGGTTATTAGCCACGACACAACTGTGGCTCTTCGGTGGCTAACTAGCAAGTAGCAACATATAATTTCTGACTAATTTATTGATTTAGCCACATATAGCCATAGAAAGTTATGAAATCCAGATTATTGAATCTGTGGCTAATTGAAAATGTCCACGGATTGTCCGATGCCAAAGTTTTAATTATGTATATAAAATTTTGAAATATTTTTACCTTGATGATTATTGTATCTTTTTCGTTTCAACCTTTGTTCTACACATCAATAACAAATTGTCTGTATCTATAATGAAATATTCTGTATTTTTCATACTGGATCACCGATCACATACGTATCTTTTAACAAAAAAAATAATCGCATATGTATCTTGATCATAATTTATAATGTACGAAAATGGTTATTTTTCTACAAAAGCAACTACTTCTCCCCAACAATATTACTTACGTATATGGGCATCGAGATCTACCCGTGCCTAGCGCCCATTCATCTCATCGATTATCTTGGAACAAAAAAAGGTTGATAGAATAACTTATTTTTTATGCATCCATACTTTATGGCACTTTATTAAAGATAATATTTTGAGCTACTTTTGCGAGACTTAGCTTAAAAGGTGAAATTGTATTTAATTCAGAGTTGATTGTATGGGTTTGTTATAGAGATTATTAATTGCTTCGGTTTCATTAGTTTAGTCGGTATATATATATATATATATATTTGTGTAGTGATTTACTTACGTGTCGTGCTCATAATGATTTTCATAGTGTTTTGCTTACGTGTTAATTTCTGAATAAGTTGTGGCTGCAAAAATGCATTTTTACTCTATTTATCGATTATATATCATTTTTTATTGGTTCTTATATGAAGATGTGTTAAAAATAACTTATAACAAACCGTTTTAAATTATTGTGGTTTAATGTTTTATTTCTCTGTCAAATCAAACCGTTTCTAAAATTTTATAAAACCAAAATTTATTAGAAATTTAACAAAAATTAATAAATTAATAAATAAAATAGCTAATGAAATGATGGTATTTGTGATGTCTAGATTAATGTATTCGACTTCAAATATTTTAATGTAAATATATACATGATTTTTCTCTAATTCTCTCATATCCTTTCTAAATTGTTTCATTCTTCTTTCTTCTTCAAATGAATTCGTACGATACTTCAAAAAACTACGTCTTAAATATATAGAACATTGATCAAAGATTTTAAACTATTTAAACTAAATTATTTGGATACTAATATATTTTTATCTACATTCTTCTATATTAATTGTTTCACGATCATGTCTTCAAACATTAAAATGTAAGGAAATCTAATAAACAAATATACTCAATAATTGAAAAAACAAAAACAAATGACTTCAAACTACTATTAAATTTTCAAATAACAAAATGGAAAATTTAATCAGCCCATGCAAGGCGTGGACAAGTTCACTAGTATAAACCATTAATCCTTAATCATATTTTGTGAATTTATGAAACTGAAACCAAAAGGTCTAAACCCATTATATTTAGGGATAATTAGCAAAATATACTATTTAGATTTCTAAATTAGTAAAATACACTTTTTAAATTTTCTTGCAAACTACACTTTTGGTATATGTAAAAAGATTTTTGACCAAAGTTAATTAGAAATTATATATTTTAATAAATAAAAAGAAAAATTCGAAAATATTAATGTTATGATTATTTTATGTTTGAGGTAAGGATATCTAGTTTTCTGATATATTTAAAAATTTATAATTGGATAAATCCTTCAAATATTTTAAAATGTATATCTACAAAAAAAAATATGTTATTAGTGTTATATAAAGATGATTCGTTAAATGCGTTAATCAACAATTCAGTTTTTTGAAAGAGCAAAACATAAATTAGAGCAAGAGAACTTCCTTCGGTACGTAAATACTCTTGTGTTATTTTTTTCTATACCCAAATGTAAATTTTGATTCTTCAAACAAAATATCGTTCTTAGTATATAGTTTTGAAATTAAAAGAATTTCAAATTCTTGTCTTTTTAATTTGTGAGTCTCGTTTATAGATGAGAGTATGTGTTTTTCTTACTTAGGATAACAAAACCCACCTCACAAAGCCACATTAACCCTTAAAAAAAAACTAAAGAAAATTACATCCTAAATCAATATCAGAAGGCAGGCGAATATATAATGGACCGTTTGATTGATTTCTTCCTTTTATTTTAACCTCCTATTTATAAAAAAATTCCCCTAAAGGTGAAAAGGCCATGTTACCTTGTAATGGCATGTTCATGAATTCTGAAGCAGATATTTGTAAATACAAAGACAGTAGATAAAACATCAAAGAGGTAGTTGCTCGTTTCTTCACTCCTATTTATTACTCATGAATGTGGGTAGTTACTCCATAAATATAGCATTATCTATACACATTCACTTTTTCTTTGGTAATAATTGAAAGAAACACGACAAATAATAGGTGCGCGGCTTGTTTATTTCATACATGAATTATTTTTGGCTATAAATATATAAGCATATATATGAGGATTGTCAACGTTTATTTGTCCGAGAAAAGAATAATTTCAAGAACAAAAAAAAAGCAATTAATTTATTTGAAGTGTAATATTCAAAGAACAAGAAGTATTCTATGTATTTTCAAGTTTCAAGTCTAATCTTCGTCGATTATATTCTTTTCTCCGATTTGATATTTTTCGTACTTGTAAAGAACCAATTAAAAAAAATATATATATAATAACAATCTTGGTTCATTATACAAAAACAGAAAGCTAAATTAATTCGTTTGGCCATCACTTGCTCGATTTACTCTCCATTTTCTATAAATGTAAACAGAGGCAGCTTGAACGAAAGACCACAACACAGCTTAAAGTAGAAACCAAAGTGTCAACACTTAACAATACTTTTTATCCTCTCGTTTCTCCTCTTAGGTTATCTCCAATGAGGAACATTAAGATGGTTTTCTTCAAGATCTTCTTCATCTCCTTAATGGTAGCATTAGCAATGAAAGGATCTCAGATCAACATACAAGATCTCCAAAACTTCTGCCTTCAAGATACCGTAACCCTTCTTTCATTTCCTCTACTTTTCTTGTTGACAATCTACATGTTAACCCGTCCCAAACCCGTTTATCTTGTTGATTTCTCCTGTTACCTTCCACCGTCGCATCTCAAGGTCAGTGTCAAAACGCTGATGGAACACGCAAGACGTGCAAGAGAAGCAGGCGTGTGTTGGAAGAACAAAGAGAACGACTATTTGATTGAGTTTCAGCAGAAGATTCTTGAACGTTCCGGCCTCGGTCAAGAAACCTACATCCCCGACGGTCTCCAGTGCTTCCCGCTTCAGCAGGACATGGCGGCTTCGCGTAAAGAGACAGAGCAAGTCATATTCGGAGCTCTCGACAATCTTTTTCGCAACACAGGCGTAAAACCTGGCGAGATCGGTATCTTGGTGGTGAACTCTAGCACGTTTAATCCAACGCCATCACTTGCTTCCATGATTGTGAACAAATACAAACTCAGAGACAACATAAAGAGTCTGAACCTTGGAGGAATGGGTTGCAGTGCTGGAGTTATAGCCATTGATGTAGCAAAGGGATTATTACAAGTTCATAGGAACACTTACGCTATTGTAGTAAGCACAGAGAACATCACTCAGAATTTATACTTGGGAAAAAACAAATCAATGCTAGTCACCAACTGTTTGTTCAGGGTTGGTGGTGCAGCGGTTCTGCTTTCCAACAGATCTAGAGACCGTAGGCGTGCAAAATACGAGCTTGTTCATACCGTAAGGATCCATACCGGATCAGATGATAGGTCTTTCGAGTGTGCAACACAAGAAGAAGATGAAGATGGTATAATCGGAGTTACCTTGACAAAAAATCTACCAATGGTGGCTGCAAGGACTCTTAAGATCAATATCGCGACTTTGGGTCCTCTTGTTCTTCCAATGAAAGAGAAGCTTGCCTTCTTTGTGACTTTCGTAAAGAAGAAGTATTTTAAACCAGAGTTGAAGAATTATACACCGGATTTCAAGCTTGCCTTTGAGCATTTCTGCATCCACGCTGGTGGAAGAGCTCTAATAGATGAGCTAGAGAAGAATCTTAAGCTGTCGCCATTACATGTAGAGGCATCAAGAATGACACTACACAGGTTTGGTAACACTTCGTCCAGCTCGATTTGGTATGAGATGGCTTATACGGAAGCTAAAGGAAGGATGAAGGAAGGAGATAGGATTTGGCAGATTGCTTTGGGTTCAGGTTTTAAGTGTAACAGTTCAGTTTGGGTGGCTCTGCGCAATGTTAAGCCTTCGGTTAACAATCCATGGGAAGATTGTATGGACAGATATCCGGTTGAGATTGATATTTGATTTTATGGTTAAGGCCCTTTTGGTTAATAAACCAAACTATCGAGTATCGACGGTATCTTTTTTTTTTTTTTGTGGACCATTTTCTTATGTTTGTCCTTTAAAGAGATTGCCTCTTATGTTGCTATTTCTGGTAGTTCTTTTTTGGTACTTGTATTAAGTAAGAATTGATGGATGTGTTTTTTTTTTGGGGGGGTCTAAAATGATGGATGTGTTTGAATCATTAAATTCTTTACATAACCGTCAGTACAAGAAAATACAGAAACCTTTAAAAAAAAAAAAAACAGCCATAATTTTTTTTTGTTATAACCTGAAATCTGTGGCTAAATTTAGTTCAGCCATAGATGACCACAAATTTGGCCAATTTCCAATGGCAATATGTGGCTAACTTGACTGCAAAATAGCTACAAAATTATATTAACCCATAGCTTTAGCACTGATGTAGCCACAAAAATTACAGTAGTCGAGTTTCTACTGATATCTAAGAAACAATAGTGGTTAAAACACTACTGACAGTCGATGGAAGCTAATTTGCAAGTGGTTTTAGATGTAGCTATGTCCATGCCCACGGATTAGCTACCAATATGCATATATAAGAAGGGAGAGTTTCAGATTTGACCCATATTTCAAAGTCAAACACAAAACTAACTTCTTTTTTTTCTCTCTCCAACTTTTGCCATTTTCTCACAATTTTATCCTTCCCACTTAAATTATTAACGAAAATGCCATTATACATCTAATAAATCGATTTTTCTTTAATTGGCTAAAGTCTTCTTGGACCTTCTAAAGACTTTTTAATTACGAGAATGCCATCGTCTTCAATACCTTCAACCACCATGAACAACCATGAAATTGGGATAAATGCTTATCAACCTGTTTTAAAGCTGTAATAAAACAAATATCTAAGCTCATTCACTCATAACCTTGCTCATTCTTTCGTAATTTCTTCTCCAAAACATCTGGGCATAGTTGCATTGCTTCGCGCCATCATTTTGCGGTGAATTCTGGTTTACTCGACACCTGGGTTGTTTAATTTCATTGAAATCCTAAGTTCTGGGTAGATAAGAGAAACTTAGGGGAGCTCAATTTTGTCAAAGGTAATCCTCGCACTTCAATTTCTCCACATTTCAGTTTTTATATCGTGAAAGTAGACTTCTCGTGAACTATAGTGAAGTCTATGAGTCAACAAAAGGTTATTTTTGCAATTGACTTTGAAAAAGTAGACTTCTTGAAACCTCAGGAGAAGTCTACTCGATATCCTTTGAAAACAAAAAAAATCATAGTAGACTTCATCTGACGGCTTAAGAAGTCTACGAAAGAAAAGAGGTTATTTTTGCAATTGACCGTATTTTGACTTTTTAATGTAGACTTCTAACCGAAGTCTACTGTTTACGTCTGCACACGAAGTCTACATTTAGGTTACTTTTGCATTTGACCAAAAACGTATAGGTCATTTTTGTATTTGACTTATGTTTTTCAAAAATTAAAAAATTAAAAAAATTTCTAAAAGCTATAGTAGACTTCACAAAGAAGTCTACTGACAGTAGACTTCTATGTGAAGTCTACTTATTGTGTTCGGTCAAACTTAGAAGGAATATTTTTTTAGTAGACTTCATTGTGAACATGAGCGACATTGTCGTCTTCAGGTTGGTTTGCTATTCTCCAACATTCTGCTTCCACCTTTGCGTGGCTCAAGGTGTCTTTTGGGGAAATTTCTTTTCCGTTGAAGATTTTCTCGTTCCTTGCCTTCTAAATAAACTATAAGATCCAAGGATATACATCCTTTTGGGGATCTGACATAAGAAAGCTCATATTTTGATAAATAGAGGTACTCGGGAAGAGACCCGGAAGGGACGGAAAGTCCGATAACGCCCAGACTTGTAAGGCCGGGGGACATAAAAATAGTAGGTGGTTTATAGATTCCTAAGGATCCCCACATCAGGGGCAGCGTTTGCCAGAGCTCATATGTCGGTAGGTAAGATTCTGGCATGTAGCGACGCACCCTCATAAAGATTGCCACATAAAGTGTTTCATCTTTCCAAATGTACGGACTTTCCAAATATGTCGTTGGAGGGCCGTGATACTCGGTTTCCTCATCGCTCCAGCTTCCCGTTCTATCTACGTTCTTCTAATTAGATCATATCCCGACTAACTGAGTAAAGAACAGATTTAGAGTGATTCCATGCATATCCATCTAAGGTACGAATACGGCTAAGTCTCAACCCGAGGATAAAGGAGACATCTTCAGGATGGAAAAATTCTCTAAGCAAGGGAACATCCCATTGCTTCATATCTTGATGGATGAAGGAGTATACCAAAATTCTCGGGTCCTGGAATCCGATCTGCGGGGCAGCTCTAGGCGGCCGAGCTCTAAGATCCGGAATCCATGGTTCGCTCAAATTCTTGTATTTAGGGCTGATCCAATCGTCTTCCTCAATCCCATCTTCAGAAACGGTTTTGCGGCTATTATACTCCGCCATCCATAGGATGGTGAGTAGACGTTTCGATCCTCAAGAGGATCAGATTGTCTGAAGTATCTACCTCTTAAGACCCGAGCCAAGAGGGATGAATGGTATTGAATAAGACGCCATAGCTTCTTAGCTAGAAGGGCTAAGTTAAAGTCTTGTAAGTCTCTAAATCCAAGGCCTCCTATATCTTGAGGAACGCAAATCTTATCCCAAGCGATCAAGTGTATCCCGCTACTATTCTGTTTTGAGTTCCACGAGAAGTTGGCAATGGCACTCCGCAATTTGTCTGTCACTCCTTGTGGCAATAGAAAACATGAGATGACATACGTCGGAACGGCTTGTGCAACAGATTTTATTTGATTTCTTTTCCACCTTTGGCAATTATTGACTTGGTTGCTCAAACGATCGTGGTCATAAGAGAAAAGTTTCTTCTTTGATCCACATATTTGCTCTGGAAGACCCAGATATTCCGATGGCATTCTTGATACCTTGCTTTAAATACGGGTCCACTCTATTCCCGAACATGATGGATGATTTGCCCATGTTAAGTTGTTGTCCCAAAGCCGATCCATATGTATTAAATATCCTGAAAATCTCGGCTCCCTGTTGGATTTTCGCTCTACAAAAGAAAATACTATCATCGGCAAAAAGAAGGTGTGAAACCGGTGGACTCGCTTGAGCTACCTTCAGCACAGAAATACGATTTTTCTCCTCTGCTCTATTGAGTAGTGCGATAAGAGCCTCAGTACACATGATAAAGAGAAAGGGAGAAAGAGTATCTCATTGCCGCAGTCCTCTCGATAAGATGATTTCCAATCCTACCCCATTTTCACCTGCAAAATGGAGGAATGCTATTTTTTCCTCCAAATATGGAGTAACTCCATTTTCAACTCCATTTTGCAGGTGAACTTTTTTATTTACAAGATAGTCTTTTACTTTTCATTAACTCTTAAAACTATATTTTTATTTATAATTTAATCCTTTATATTATATATATTTAATTTAAAATTAAAGATAGATAGATTTAAAATTTGAGAATAGAAAATAAAAAATATAAGAAGATTAACTGAAACTAAAAATATTGTCCAAACGAACCAGATTGAGGCGGATTTTGTTGATATTGTTGTTGTTCAGCTCTTTTCTGTAAAATCCGTGTTTGTTCACTTTGAACATAAGCACGAAGATTCGGATCTTGTATCGAGTTTAAGTCTTGGAACAAAAACTTGTTTTCTTCCTTAAATTCTTTCAAGGCATAATTCTTACTTTGAATATCCAAATGTTGTTGTCTTTGGGCACTTGTCTTCTTTAACTGTTCCAAAAGTTGCTTATTTTCTTCTTCTAAAGAACTGATAACAGCTGATGTTCCATCATCGATTTTTCAAAGATAAAAACGCTCATTTTTTACTTCGAAATGCGGTTCCAAAATTTTCTTGCTCGATTCAGAGAAATCAAAGATAAAAACACTCATTTTTCACTTCAAAATGCTTTAATTGATCATTTGTGGGAAAAATATTCAAATGGTGATATTTAAATTAAAATGTACTTTGTTTTCTTATTTTAAATGGTGTGTAATGTTATTTTTATATTATAGTGGTTGAATTTAAAATAATATTATAATTTATGAAAGTTTTAAGAGAAAAAAAATAAATGGGTTCATTTGTAATTTTTATAAATAGAGTGCATTATTAGTAATTAACAATAAAATAAAAATGAAGAATATACTTAGAATATTCTTTTTGGAGTTCAAAATGGAGGAATACATTGGAGAGAAATCCAACTCCATTTTGCAGTTCTCCCATTTTGGAGATAAAAATGGGGGAATACATTGGAGATACATTATAAGGACTTGGTATGAGACATCGGTCATACAGAACATCAAGAGTCTGACCCATCTCTCAGAGAATCCTACCTTGATCATTAGGGCTTCAAGGAAGCTCCATTCTACCCGATCATATGCTCTACTCATGTCTGTCTTGATGGCCATGAAGTTTTTTCTACAAATGGTGTTGGTACGGAGGGCATGAAAATTTTCTTGTGCTAACAGAATGTTGTCTTTAATAAGACGCCTAGCCGTGAAGGCCGATTGAGTTTCCGAAATTAGATTTGGTAATGTCTTCTTTAGTCTTTTACACATAAGCTTAGAGATAGTTTTATAGGTTACGTTGCATAGACTAATCGGGCGGAATTCCGTCATTGCTCTTGGCTTTTCTTTTTTGGGAATAAGACATATGTTAGTCTGATTAAATCTAGGATCAAAAGATCTCGAAACGAAAAAATCTTTAACCAATTTAACTATGTCATGGCGGAAATTTTGCCAGAATTTTTGGTAGAATTTACTCGTCATCCCATCTGGTCCGGGGACTTTATCCGGATTAATATCAAATAGGGCTTCTCTAATCTCTGCTTCCGAAGGATCCATTTGCAGGAGCTGATTAGAGATATTTGTAACTTTCTCGGTAATAAACCGGAGTGCATATTTTGAATACTTTAAATATCTATATTATTAAAACAGAGATATATTTTGTGTCTACACAATAAATCATATATTTTAGGCTATTCTGTTTCTGGATAGTTAATAATCATGTTGTTAAACAGGTCTATTTCTATTTGGTTTAATATTCTAAAAATTGTATTTTAATTTATATTAAAAAACAATTCCAAAAATTCAGATTTTAATTTAGAGTAGTTTAGATTTCCTTAAATATATAATAATTAAAAATTACAAAAATCAATTATTATTATATGTCTAAAAAATAATAATAAATTTTTAATTTAGATTTGATTCAAATATTGAAATTTTAATAATATTTTTATACTGACAGAAATAAAAAATGATATGTTATTATATATTTCTATTATAATCAATCAACCTTAGATTTTAAACATTCGAAAGTAGTAGATATTTATATTATATGGTTATAACAATTGACAAATTAGAATTATTATTAGAAAAATAAATAATTATTATATTATATGTGTTTTTATAATCTTAATTATTTTGGATTGATATGCTTTATGTTGTATTAAATCTGCTTAATAATATTGTGTTATATTTATGTGTTTTAAATTCACTTTGTGTAATGTTATGTGAAATTTTAACTTTAAATTTTCTTAATTTTTTTTAATCTTGTATGTGAAAACTATAATTATAAACATATATGTGAAATAATTATAAGATATAAAATTATTAAATTAAAATGATAAACAAGCATAACTAATAACATTATTTTAAAAGAGATAAGTGTTATGACTAAAATGCAAAAAAAAAAAGATGAAAACTTCAAATTTGAAGATTTGAATAATAAAACTTCAATTATAGAGTATCACTGTTCAAATCTTCAATATTTGAAGATATAAAGTTTCTTTTGGAGTGTAAAAATCTTCAAATTTGAAGATATGAAGTCTCTCTTGGAGATAGTTTTATAATAGTTCTAATAGATTGTTCAAATGTTGATTATTTAGATTTTTTAATTTGAAAAAACTAGAAAACAGTTAATTAAAAAAATAATAGCTAACTATGTATTAAAAATAAGAAATAACTTACATGTATGTATAAGGATCTCTTCCACTTGTTTCAGTTGGTAATTGGTTCGTTTCAAGGTTTTTGTCAGCGATTAGGACTCTACACTAGGTAGGATCCGCGACAGGAGCAGTGTTGATGAGGTGGAGCAACCGAAGTGTTTTGTTCCAAGGCTATTTTCGATCATCGGTTCACTCCATTTTTTATAATTTTTTACATTTTCTGTTTATTTCCTTAATCAGATCTGATTGGGGCTGTTCTCACAAAAAAAAAAAAACAGACCCGATTGGGCGTCTTGGTTAAGGTTAACGCAAATTTAATTACAAATTTTAACAAAAGAAAAAAGAAAAAAAAATCAATAAGCAACCAAATTGAAGCTTCTGTCATGTTGACGATCTCTCCCCTACCGTGTGACTCACATTTATTGATTGGGCCATTATACCTTTGAATTATGCCGTGAATTCAACTTCCCTTGTTTACAGAGTCGTTCAAGTTGACGACAAAAGAAAAAAAAAAAGAGTCCTCCAAGTTAGGTCAGCTGTTGAACACTGAAGATGAAAGTATTAGCTTTTGAAAATATAAAAGAAAAGTATTTCGAACAAAAAAGAGAAAAGTAGTATTTCGAACAAAAGAAAAAGAAAAGTAGTAGAAGTAGTCGTGGTGATACGATTAGTTTTTTGTTACCAACCTCTATTAAAAATCACGCGGTATTTACGAAAATATCATCCCATAATTTGGTAAGTATTGCCCGAAACTAAGTTATTTGAAGCAAAGAATCTCTATTAACAATTTTAAATCTCAATCATGTGACAATGGGACACTGGTTCTCACTTGTTGAAGAGTTGGTTTAAGCCAAAAATCGATTCCCCACAAACATAGAATTAGCTAATCACTCCGATTACACCCTTTAGAAAATCCGGTAGATAGGCTACTTGATAGCTACACTCACCCTAGGAAGGTCAGATCAGCGAAGTTCAAAACCGAACAAAAGATCCAAATCCAAGAGTAAGAAAGGGTGTTGGATCTGCGGTGAGGAAGGGCATTTCAGAAGCTCATGTCCGAGCAAACATAAGTCTCAGAACAAGTGAAAGGATCAAAGTAAAGGGGAAGCTGCAATGGTAAAAGGGAGTAAGAGTGACTCTACAGGGTTATATGTATCAGAAGCTCTACACTCTACGGATATAAGTCTAGAAGATGTGTGGGTTATGGATACAGGTTGCAGCTACTACATGACTCACAAAAGAGAGTGGTTTGAAGATCTTAAAGAGAACAGTGGAGGCTCAGTCAGAATGGGAAACAAAACAACATCAAAGGTCAGAGGTATTGGGAATATCAGAATCAGAAATGAAGATGGAACAACAGTGCTGCTGTCTCAGGTTCGATATATCCCTTATATGGACAGAAATCTGCTCTCAATGGGAACATTGGAGGAGCAAGGATGTAGTTTTGAATCAAGGGACGGAACTCTTATTGTCAAAGACAAAACCAGAACTCTTTTGGTGGGGAAAAGGCATGAGAAACTTTACATACTTCAGGGTAGCTCAGAATGTGGTCAATCGCTAGTTGCAGAAAGGAAAGCAAATGACACTGTCCTGTGGCATAGAAGGCTGGGTCACATAAGTCAGAAGAATATGGACATTATGGTAAAGAAAGGACTTCTAGACAGGAAGAAGGTGTCAACACTGGGAATGTGTGAGGACTGTGTCTACGGAAAGACAAAGAGGGTCATCTCTGTTGCTACTCATGATACAAAAGAGAAGTTGGATTATATCCATTCCGATCTGTGGGGAGCTCCGAGTGTTCCATTGTCTTCGGGAAAATGTCAGTATTTCATATCGTTCATCGATGACTATACTAGAAAGGCATGGGTCTACTTCCTAAAGCACAAAGATGAAGCCTTTGGAACCTTTGTTGAATGGAGCATCATGGTAGATAATCAAACCGAGAGGAAGATCAAAATATTGAGAACTGACAATGGCCTGTAATTCTGCAACCATGAGTTCAATGACTACTGCAAACAAAAGGGTATTGTTCGACACAGGACGTGTGCTTACACACCCCAACAAAATGGCATCGCAGAAAGGATGAACAGGACCATAATGGAAAGAGTGAGAAGTATGTTAAGTGACTCGGGGTTGCCTAAATCATTTTGGGCTGAAGCAACCTGCACTGCAGTGATTCTCATCAACAAAACACCAACATCTGCTATAAACCACGAGATCCCTATTAGCTTGTTTCTGGTTTTGCTGAGCAAGCCTCTCGTTCCTTTGAGCCTGTTGTTGGTTAACATAGGCTTGTTGTTCATTTCTTCCTGCCTGCGCCTGATTAGCCTGAGCCTGGTGCTCGGCTTCCTGAGCCTGTTGCTCGATCCTTTGCTGTTCTGCCATTCCAAGTCTTTCAAAGTGCCGTTCTCTCTCGCGAGCTCGCCTCTCAATCCTGTTGATGTTATTGTCGTACGGTAAAGGCGGTTCTGTGCTACGAGACCTGGTTTTCATGCACCTGAAATCAACACAAGAACTTGCAAAAGAGTCAGTAAAACAAAAGAAAGTAAAGTCGTGATCTTAAGAACAAACAAGAGAATAATGCTCCCACAAGTTGGCAACGGCGCCAATTGATAACTTATGTTTTTAAGCCTTAATAAGGGTCATCAATTCCCTGTCAGAGTAGTATAAAGGGGTGTCAATCCAAGCTTGTAAACGAGACACTATCTATGTCATTTGTTCTTTAAGTCAAGAGAGAATAGTAAAGGTTTTACTAAGCTAAGTAACAAGCGAATGAGCATAAAAGTAAAGCAAATGATGAGATTTGAACAAAGCTAAGATGCAAATGACAAATAAACGATTCAGATGATTATAATGAATGATAAAGGCAGAGACTTTAGACAAGATAATCGACTCGGGGGCTTCCAAGCTAAACTAATGGGTTAATGAATCATTTTATCAAGCGGTTTCATTTAACTTTGAACTCAAGGCATGTTAATCTTCTCATGAAAGTATTAAACATCTAAACTGATCCTCCTTCATACCAAAATGTCTTTTGAGAAGCACAAATCAATCAGCAATAAGATTCAGTTCAAATATGTCATTTAAGAGAACAAACTATCACTCTCGCGATAAAAGACTCTTAAACCTTTAACCGAGTGGTTCAGACATTTCTACAAACACTTTTGATGCGAGATATGTCTCAGATCTGAACCTCAAGTGATGTGCTTGGATCCAGCCTAGAGATCTCGTCGGTTAAAGAATGAAACATGCAAGACTAGACACTTAAACCCACTAATCTACCTTGAAAGAACCCTAATCTACTTATCTAAAGCCGCTTAAACAACTACTCACTGATCATAACTAGCTCACTAAGTCTTTTGCAAGACGTGGAGCTGGTCATGATAAGGAGTTTGATGTCAGATGATAAAAGAAATAAAGAAAGAACAAGATTCTGATGCAAAAACGAGATATCGGATTAGATTAATCAAGTTTCACGAAAGAGGCAAGTTCTTAGAGTTAAAAACAGATAAGAGATAAGATGATTAGGTTTTTGGTCCTAAAATGTATTTATAGCAAAGGGAAAGTGTCGCGGGTCAGCCCGGAACAAACCGGGTACTGAACCGCTTTCTTGGGTTGATGGGTGAGTGCCACGGTGTGTCGGAGAGTGAAGCCGAGGTCTTTATGTCGAGGAGTGCACGTGAGTCCGGATCCAAATGAAGATCTCGTGAAGAACACGTCAAGAACATGCATGAACCCTAGTCTTTGATCCATCTTCACGTGTGTGTTCTTGAGCCATCTCGTTCTTGATTCTGGGTTCGTGACAAGGGACCTCGGCATAAAATGCCGAGGTGCTTGGTGGTCGAGGGGTTCGGGAGAACAGAGTCCGGCATGAACGCCGAGGTCATTACACCGAGGTGCACATTCAACACTTAGTCGTTTCCAGCTTCATTTCCTACGTGTGCTTGCCTTGATCCCAACATGCCGAGGCATCGGCACGAGGTCTAGTTCAGAATACTCCCAAAATATGAGCCTTGACTTGGCCGATGCCGAGGTAATGATGCCGAGGCCCGAGAAAATACTTAGCGCGTATCGCAACTCATTTAGGCTCGTATCGACCATATTGCCTTCCGGAAACAGTAACTTTCAACACACGACTCCAAATGCTATGAAACCAGTTCCATAGTTAAGATGACTCAATACGCTCGAACTTTGGTGAAGACCGGGCAGGCTAATTCGGTCCGGAAAGGCTCCGTCCGCCGTGATCTTTGGACTCCATTGGTCGGTTCTCGGATGCGCGTAATGCTGGTGCATCTTCCGGAAGCTGTATCTTTCTCCCCACTGGTCCGAATTGGATGATTCCGATCATTCTGGGATCTTTGCTTGATTTTCTCCAACTTTGATGAAGATCCCGCCAACTGGTTCGGACTAGAAGGTTCCCCGGATTGCTGATCTTTGAAATGCGCGGGCAAGGACAGATTTTGGTCGAGAAAAGCTTCCCGCGGTAAGGAAAATGACCGAGGGCTATGTACCGCGGTAAGCTTTTTGGTCGTAAAATTCTCTCGCCTCGGCCAAAAACTCAACCCGTGATAATTTGCACCCGATACTCGTCTTTGGTCAATTTCGGTCGATCGGTAAGGATTTTGGCCGGTAATGAGCGATCGGTAAGCTTTTTGACCGAGGTTTCTGTCCAGCCGGTACGAGTTTTGGCCGAGAAATTCCTCCAAGCGGTTTTCACCATTTTTTTACCCTTTTCTTCACCGTTTTCTTCTCTGCTCCTCTTCTTAAGCTCCAAATGACTTCCAAAGCACCTGATAAAGACTTCAAAACATGCAAAACTCTTTGGGACCTAATGCAAGCCCTAAATCCTATTTTCATGCCTAAAGACTCAATTTACATGGGAAAACGCATGATGAGGACTTTAAAATGCACTCTAAATGATGTAAAATATAGACATATCATATTGTTCGAATGCCTTTAGATAATAAGATCACCAAAATAACTTCTTCTCTTATTGCTTTAGAAAATAACTCAAAACTAAAGCTCACAATCTCTTAAGGGATGCTACAACTTTAGCAACTCCTTATATAGGAATAGATAACTCCTAAACCTAATAGAACTACAAAATAGAATATTTCTTAAAATCACTTATTATTCCTAAACACAACTTAGTTAGGAATTGGATAACTTGCTCTTCAAGTTTACTCTAACATTCTCCCCTTTAAACTTGAAATCTTCTTTGGATACTCTCTGCACTCCTGTGAGATCTCTCATCTCTTTGAATTTAATCCTTCCAAGTGCCTTTGTCAGAATATCAGCCTTCTGCTCAGTTCCAGGAACATGTTCGACAAGAATTTGTTCATTCTCAACACATTCTCGTATAAAATGGTACCTCCGGTGTATATGCTTGCTTCTCCCATGAAATACTGGATTTCTTGTCAAAGCTATTGCTGATTTGTTATCTATACACACCTTTGCCTTCTCGAATTCTGTTCCTGTGACCTCACCGAGTAACTCTTGAAGCCATATCACTTGTTTGGCTGCCTCTGTAGCTGCCATAAACTCAGCCTCACATGAAGATAATGCAACAGTCTCTTGCTTCTGAGAACACCAGGTGATCGATTGTTCAAATAAAAAACGTGACCTGAGGTACTCCTGCCATCGTCGATATCAACATTGTGACTACTATCACTGAACCTAACCAATCCTTTCACATCTGCTTTTCCGAAGGTTAAACCATAGTTTAGAGTACCTCGCAAGTACCTTAAGATTTGTTTCATTGCAGCGCCATGGGACTCCTTTGGTTCCTGCATGTATCGACTTAGTACTCCAACTGAAAACGCCATGTCTGGTCGAGTGTGAAGTAAATATCTGAGGCATCCCACGTTTCTTCTGTATTCTTTCTCGTCGATGCCCTTCTCTTCAGGTGCTTTGCTCAGTTTCAAACCTGATTACATTGGTGTATGAACTGCATTGCATTCATCCAAGCCATTCTCTTCAAGGATTCTCTTAGCATACCTTTCTTGATTTAAGGTGATACTGCCACTCTTGCTGTAACACCTCAATTCCGAGGTAGTAAGTCAATCTTCCTAAATCGCTCATCTCAAACTTTTCTGACATCTCTTTTTTAAACTCATGTATTAAGTTCAAACTTGTTCCTGTAACAAGTAAGTCATCGACATAAACCGCTACCAGCAGAAGATCTTCTTTTCTCTGTTTTCGATATAGTGAGGGTTCCTTGGAGCACTTTATGAAATTCAAACCTCTAAGAATCTCATTCAACTTGTTGTTCCAAGCTCTTGGAGCTTTCCTTAATCCATAAAGAGCTTTATGCAACTTATATACTTTATTTTCATTCCCTTTGATCACGAAACCTTCTGGTTGCGTCACATAAACCTCTTCTTTAAGTTCTCCATGTAAGAAAGCGGTTTTAACATCAAGATGATGTACTTCCCACTTGTTAGAGGCAGCTAAGGTAATGATGAATCGAATAGTTTCAATGCGAGCAACTGGAGCAAATACTTCATCAAAGTCGATGCCAAACCTCTGCACATACCCCTTTGCGACGAGTCTTGACTTGTATTTGTTGATGCTTCCATCCGAATTTCTTTTGATCTTAAAGACCCACTTAAGTCCGATTGCTTTTGCACCTTGAGGAAGATCAACTAAAGTCCACGTTTTGTTTTTGGTAATGGATGATATTTCTTCTTCGCAAGCATCTCTCCATACCTTCAGTTCTTTGGCCTCCTGATAATCCCACGGTTCCTCGTTCATGGACAGCAAAAGACGCTCACCTTCTTCTTCCGCTAAATAGCATACGAAATCCTTTAGGTACTCTGGCTTCTTTGTCTGTCTAATTGATCTTCTAAGAGCTGGTTCAACTTGTGTTTCCTCTTCAGTAATCTCTGTGTTCTCGAAATCAGGCACATTAGTCTCCTTTTCTTCGATATTCTCATCTTTCGTAGTATCTTCCCTTCCTCTGTTTTCATCTTCCTCTGTTTCTGTTTCGAGATCGTCGTTATTACTTGAACCATCGAACTGAAGCGTGAAAGTACCTGTGTCATCGTCTCCTGTTTCCTTTGAACAGCTCCACTTCCAGCTTCTTCTTTCATCAAAGATGACATCTCTGCTTACCACTATCCTCTTGGTCTTTGGATTTAGCAATCGGTAAGCCTTTGAACCTGGTTCAGTTCCCAGATGAACCAGTACTTGAGATCTATCATCCAATTTTTTAAGATGAGGTACTGACATCTTAGTATACCCGATGCAACCAAAAACTCGCAGATGTTCGATATTAGGCTTTCTTCCCTTGAAAGCTTCATATGGTGTTTGTAAGCTTAATGTTTTTGTTGAAATTCTATTTATGAGGTATGTAGCATGTCTTACTGCTTCTACCCATAAATAGTTTGGCACTTTCATATGCTTCATCATGCTCCTTGTCATCTCTAAAAGAGTTCTGTTTCGCCTTTCTACGACCCCGTTTTGTTGTGGACTATACGGTGCAGTCAAATGTCTTTGTATCCCTGTGTTTTCGCAGAATTCTTGAAATTCTTGGGATGTGAACTCTCCACCACGATCAGTTCGGAACGTCTTGATCTTTGTTCCTGTCTCTTGTTCAACTATTCCTTTGAATTTCTTTAATCTGCTGTAAGCTTCACCCTTTTCTTTCAAGAGAATCGACCACATATACCTGGAATAATCATCAATTAAGACGAATATGTATCTGTTTTGTGCTGCAGTTGCAGGTGTAATGGGTCCACACAGATCTCCGTGAATGAGTTCGAGTGTACGTGTTGCTCGATACGTAGTTGCTTGGGGAAAAGATTTCTTGATCTGCTTGCCAAGTAAACACGATTGACAAGTCTCTTTCTCGACTTTTAGACTCGGTAAACCAGTGACCAAGTCCTCCTTGACCATAGTCTTCATTGTTTCTATACCGACGTGTCCTAACCTTGCGTGCCACTTAGATGAATCACTTATTGTTTGTATATGTAAACACTCTGTATTCTCCACCTCCATTCGTACCTTGTACAACCGGTTTCGCGATCTTGTTGCCTTCACCAACACTTTACCATCCTGATCGGCCAAGGTTAAGTAGTCACCTTTCATTCTAACATCACAACCCGATTCTATAGCCTGCCCTAAGCTGATGATGTTGCTCTTGAGATCTGGTATAAAGTAGACATCAGCTAGTACTTTTCGTTCCCCATCTTTGGTCACAAATAGTATTGAGCCTTTTCCTTTGATGTCAATGCGGGAGTCATCTCCAAATCTTACTTTCCCTGTGATTTTATCATCAATCTTTGAGAAGTAGCTTCGGTTTCCTGTCATGTGATTGCTAGCTCCGTTGTCTAAGTACCATATATTTTCATCATCACTTGAAGTTTCGAAGTTGCTTGGTTTCACGTTCTTCTCGTTAAGGAACACTACTTCATGAACCATTAGCTTCTCTGCTTCGTGAGTATCATCTGCATCGTTTTCTTGTGCTTCTTGTAGCTTAAGGAGCCTGTCTGGGCAATTTGAGGCGAAGTGCCCTGACTTGTCACACCTGTAGCACACTATCTTCGACAAGTCCCTTGCCTCGTTTGCCCTTCCTCGACCTCTTTCTCTGTTATAGAAGCGTCCTCCTCGACCTTTGCTTCTATTTTCATTGGAATAGTTCTGATCTGTCTGTGCTTCTGTATTCGCATACATTAGTTTGTTCTGATTCTCTTGAGTTTCCTCCTCCTCTTCATGGATTCGTTCTTCATAAGCCTTTAGACGTCCTACAATATCCTCAAAGCTTGTAGCATTAAGGTCGAGTACTTGTTCAAGCGATGCTACTATGTGTATGTATTTCTTCCGAGGAATACTTTTGAGAAACTTCTTTACCACCTTAGATTCTTCAATATTTTTTCCCAAGGCTGCAGACTTTGAACAGATTTCGGCCAGCTTGCCGCTGTATTCATCTATGGTTTCGGTGTCCTTCATCTTCAATCGATCAAAGTCAGCCATTAGGGTTTGTAAGCATGCTTCCCTGACTCTCTCTGCTCCTACGTTCCTTGTTTTGACTGCGTCCCAAACCTTCTTCGCTGTATCTAACTCTCCGAGTTGTAAGATAAGCGTTTCGGGTATGGATTGGAAGATGAGGCCCATTGCTATGTCGTTTTTCTCTCCGTCATCTGATCCTGTTTCCACAACTTCCCAAGCCTTGTGGATTTTTAGAAGAACCCTCATTCTTAACGCCCAAACAGTATAGTTTGTAGAATTAAGCATAGGGCATTGTATCGTTGATGTGCTCATCTCCTTAGGTCGAGTAACTGGAACGATGTCTCCCATGATCAATTATCTTCGTATTTGAACCTCTCTGCTTTGGATCGCTGGTTTTCTTAGCTCTGATACTAAATATTGTTCGAATGCCTTTAGATAATAAGATCACCAAAATAACTTCTTCTCTTATTGTTTTAGAAAATAACTCAAAACTAAAGCTCACAATCTCTTAAGGGATGCTACAACTTTAGCAACTCCTTATATAGGAATAGATAACTCCTAAACCTAATAGAACTACAAAATAGAATATTTCCTAAAATCACTTATTATTCCTAAACACAACTTAGTTAGGAATTGGATAACTTGCTCTTAAAGTTTACTCTAACAGACTGTGGGACATTACCGAAGAAAAGGTCTTTGATTAACCAAACTTTCGATTTTTTTTCTCTATAAAGAGCTCCATCGAAATCTAAACAGATCATTGTCCCAAAAATACAAGTCAGAGAAAAAGAAGAAAAGATGACCTGTCACAAAACTTTCCTTTTAATCTCTATGATGCTTGCGGTCTCAGTGGTCAATGGAGTTGACTTCTCTGTTGTCGACAACACCGGTGATTCCGCTGGCGGAAGGAGATTTCGAGAAGAGGTTGGTGGTGTAAGCTACGCCACGCAGTCACTGAGGGCCGCGACAGACTTCACGTGGCGTTTGTTCCATCAAACCTGTTGGGATTAGTGCTGAAGATCAAGATCAAAAAGGAAGCTAGACGTGGAAAAGAAGTCTGCAGCTCGAAGGCAAATGTCACGTGACCGCAAGTTACGCTCAGGACCACTTAAGAGAGCCATTTATGTCCTGCCATAAAGCAAACATAGTACGGACTTGTCTCCTGGTTTCACTAGAGATAAGTGCCACTTTTATTCAATGCGGTTTTGTCTCAAGTGATGGAAATTACGTGGAGGGGAAAAGGGAACTAGGTCAAGACGTGACTATTTAAGGAGCCATGTTACATCATTGAGAAAATAGACAGAGTGTGACTCGTGTGAGAGTTGAAAGAACATAACACTAAAGCATAAACTTGTGTTCTGTTCTCTGGGAAACAAGGGAAAGAGTGAAACTTGTAGAGGCTTTGTAAAGGGGCTGGTGTGTGATTCTGATACTCTTTGTAACCCTTGAGATTCCAGTGGATTCCGGGAAGATCCCGGCGAGACGTAGCGACCCTTTCCGGGCGTGAACTCGTTAAACTCTGTGTGTGCTCTGTTTCTTATTTTTCTGCACTTTACTTGTTCTTGCTCACTCGTAAACCTCATTCAAAACGTTAAAGCTTCCTACTTTTGGTGTGTTGGTGATATTAGGCACAAAATGTAGCGCCTTTGAGGGTCAAAATATCTCCACATATTGGTAGCAGAGCCAGGTTCTGGTGGTTTGTGGTTCGGAAGTCTTGAAGACTGTAAGAGCCATGTCGTCTTCAAGGGTAGAGATGGAGAAGTTTGACGGCCATGGGGATTACACGTTGTGGAAAGACAAGTTGCTGGCTCATCTGGATCTCCTGGGGTTAAGCAAATGCCTAGAAGAAACTGAGGCTACGAGTAAGGTCTCAGATCCAAAAGAAAAAGATGCAGATGAGAAGGATGCTAAAGAAAAGGAGGAATCTTTGGCTGAGAAAAAGAAGAAAGCGAGAAGCACAATCATTTTGAGTGTTACAGATAGGGTTCTGCGGAAGATCAGAAAGAACAAAACCGCTGCGGAAATGATAGATGCACTGGACAAGCTCTATATGGCAAAAGCTCTTCCAAATAGAATCTATCTGAAGTAAAGACTCTACAGTTTCAAGATGTCGGAAAGCCAGTCTATCGAAGCAAACATAGACGATTTTCTACATCTGATTGGAGACTTGGAAAATGCTGACGTTACTGTGTCTGATGAAGATCAAGCGATCTTGTTACTCATGTCTCTCCTGAGACAGTTCGACCAACTCAGGGATACACTGAAATATGGGTCAAGAAGGTCAACACTTACACTTGATGAAGTTGTTTCAGCTATCTACGCAAAGGAACTAGAGTTTTGATCAAGCTCTAAAGGTTCTAAAGGGCAAGGAGAAGGTCTATACGTCAAGGATAAGGGAGAACAGAGAGGAAGGTCAGATCAGCGAAGTTCAAAACCGAACAAAAGATCCAAATCCAAGAGTAAGAAAGGGTGTTGGATCTGCGGTGAGGAAGGGCATTTCAGAAGCTCATGTCCGAGCAAACATATGTCTCAGAACAAGTGAAAGGATCAAAGTAAAGGGGAAGCTGCAATGGTAAAAGGGAGTAAGAGTGACTCTACAGGGTTATATGTATCAGAAGCTCTACACTCTACGGATATAAGTCTAGAAGATGTGTGGGTTATGGATACAGGTTGCAGCTACTACATGACTCACAAAAGAGAGTGGTTTGAAGATCTTAAAGAGAACAGTGGAGGCTCAGTCAGAATGGGAAACAAAACAACATCAAAGGTCAGAGGTATTGGGAATATCAGAATCAGAAATGAAGATGGAACAACAGTGCTGCTGTCTCAGGTTCGATATATCCCTTATATGGACAGAAATCTGCTCTCAATGGGAACATTGGAGGAGCAAGGATGTAGTTTTGAATCAAGCGACGGAACTCTTATTGTCAAAGACAAAACCAGAACTCTCTTGGTGGGGAAAAGGCATGAGAAACTTTACATACTTCAGGGTAGCTCAGAATGTGGTCAATCGCTAGTTGCAGAAAGGAAAGCAAATGACACTGTCCTGTGGCATAGAAGGCTGGGTCACATAAGTCAGAAGAATATGGACATTATGGTAAAGAAAGGACTTCTAGACAGGAAGAAGGTGTCAACACTGGGAATGTGTGTGGACTGTGTCTACGGAAAGACAAAGAGGGTCAGTTTCTCTGTTGCTACTCATGATACAAAAGAGAAGTTGGATTATATCCATTCCGATCTGTGGGGAGCTCCGAGTGTTCCATTGTCTTCGGGAAAATGTCAGTATTTCATATCGTTCATCGATGACTATACTAGAAAAACATGGGTCTACTTCCTAAAGCACAAAGATGAAGCATTTGGAACCTTTGTTGAATGGAGCATCATGGTAGATAATCAAACCGAGAGGAAGATCAAAATATTGAGAACTGACAATGGCCTGGAATTCTGCAACCATGAGTTCAATGACTACTGCAAACAAAAGGGTATTGTTCGACACAGGACGTGTGCTTACACACCCCAACAAAATGGCATCGCAGAAAGGATGAACAGGACCATAATGGAAAGAGTGAGAAGTATGTTAAGTGACTCGGGGTTGCCTAAATCATTTTGGGCTGAAGCAACCTGCACTGCAGTGATTCTCATCAACAAAACACCAACATCTGCTATAAACCACGAGATCCCTGATCAGAGATGGTTCGGAAGGGCACCGGTATATAGCTACTTAAGGAGATTCGGGTGTGTGGCTTTTGTTCACTCAGACGAAGGGAAGCTGGTACCTAGAGCAAAGAAAGAGGTTCTTTTAGGCTATCCAGCTGGAGTGAAGGGCTATAAAATTTGGTTGTTAGAAGAGAAGAAGTGCACAGTGAGCCGAAATGTAATCTTTCAAGAGAATGCAGTCTATAAAGACGTTATTCTCAGAGGAAAGGAGACCTTAAGTGATCAAGGAGAGATGTCAAATACACTTCTAGATATCGACCTTGGAGAAAGAAGTGATACAAGCTTAGGTGGAGATCTCTCAGATGAACAAGAGGAAGAGATGGATCAAATGTCAGCAAGAGGATCTCATCAACCGGAAGATGACCAACATATAGATGAGATAGCTGAAACACCAGAAAGCTATCACTTGGCTCGTGACAGAGCAAGAAGGGAACTGAGACCGCCAAGAAAGTTTGATGTAGAAGGCTATTTAAATGAAGACTGTGATGAGGAGGATTCAGATGAAGATGCATTCGATTCAGAAGCTCTCATTACAACTGTTGATGGTGATACTAGAGAACCTGCAAGTTTTCAAGAAGCTCGGAAAGACAGTGATTGGGAATTTTGGAGTAATGGTATGGACGAAGAGATGGACTCTTTAGACAAAAACCATACGTGGACCGTTGTTACAAGACCAAGAGGACAACGTGTTATCGGTTGCAAATGGATCTACAAGCGAAAGCCTGGAATCCCAGGGGTAGAAACACCTAGATACAAAGCAAAAATAGTTGCAAAGGGATATGCTCAGAGAGAGGGAATAGATTACACAGAGATCTTTGCCCCGGTAGTTAAACATGTTTCTATAAGGATTTTGCTAGCTATTATGGTAGAAGAAGATCTCGAACTTGAGCAGCTTGATGTTAAAACCGCTTTCCTACATGGAGAGTTAGATGAGAAGATCTACATGGAGGTTCCAGAGGGTTATCAGGATCAGTTCAAGCCAGGAGAAGTGTGTCTATTGAACAAATCTCTATATGGTCTAAAGCAGTCACCGAGGAAGTGGAATGAAAAGTTTGACAGTTATATGAAGGAATTTGGTTTTAAGAAAAGCTTGCGAGATAACTGTGCTTACATCAAAACATTAGGTGATGGCAACAAGGCATATCTAGTAATCTACGTGGATGACATGCTAGTTGCAGCTAAAGACAAAGGAGTTATCTCGGAATTGAAGCAACAACTTAGTATCAAATTCGAGATGAAAGATCTCGGGCAGCCAAGAAAATACTCGGTATGGAAATCACGAGAGACAGAGCTAAAGGAACATTAAGGTTGTCTCAAGAAGGATATTTGGGTAAAGTCTTGGAACTGTACAAGATGGAGCAAGCAAATGAGGTGCTAACACCCCTTGGAGCTCATTTGAAGATGTGTGCAGCTACTGACAAGCAGCTTCTCAACGACAGAGAATAGATGAAATTGGTCCCTTACTCAAACGCTGTGGGGAGTATAATGTATTCTATGGTTGGAACAAGACCTGACTTATCATATCCTGTGGGTATCATCAGCAGATTCATGAGTAATCCGATCAAAGAACATTGGTTGAGAGTGAAGTGGGTTCTTAGATACATCAAGGGGACCTTGAAGAAAAGCTTGTGTTACTGCAAAGGTTCTGAATTTGTTATAAAAGGTTATTGTGACTCAGATTTTGCAGCAGATGTCGACAGAAGAAGATCCATCAGCGGAATGGTCTTTACTCTAGGGGGTAACACAATCAGTTGGAGGTCAGTTTTACAGAAGGTAGTGGCTTTGTCAACCACTGAAGCCAAATACATGTCTCTGAATGAGGCAGTGAAAGAGGCGATATGGCTTAAAGGCTTACTAAAAGATTTTGGTTACAAACAAGGAGGTGTTGAGATTTTCTGCGACTCACAAAGCGCCATAGCTCTTTCGAAGAATAATGTGCATCATGAAAGGACTAAGCACATTGCTGTTAATTACCACAAGATCAGAGACACAATCGCTGATGGAATTGTGGAGGTGTTGAAGATATCTACTCTGAGTAATCCGGCAGATATTTTCACCAAGGTTTTGCCCGTTAGCAAGTTTCAAGCTGCACTGGACTTACTGCGAGTGAAGACTGAGAAGAAAGACTCAGGGACCGGGATCGGAATCCATGCGAAGCTGGAATCATCAATTTATCTCAATGTATGTTACAGGCTCAAGTTGTTTTGTTGATCGTTCATCACTAGGTGGAGTTTTGTTGGGATTAGTGCTGAAGATCAAGATCAAAAAGGGAGCTAGACGTGGAAAAAAAGTCTGCAGCTCGAAGGCAAATGTCACGTGACCGCAAGTTACGCTCAGGACCACTTAAGAGAGCCGTTTATGTCCTGCCATAAAGCAAACATAGTACAGACTTGTCTCCAGGTTTCACTAGAGATAAGTGCCACTTTAATTCAATGCGGTTTTGTCTCAAGTGATGGAAATTACGTGGAGGGGAAAAGGGAACTAGGTCACGACGTGACTATTTAAGGAGCCATGTTACATCATTGAGAAAATAGACAGAGTGTGACTCGTGTGAGAGTTGAAAGAACATAACACTAAAGCATAAACTTGTGTTCTGTTCTTTGGGAAACAAGGGAAATAGTGAAACTTGTAGAGGCTTTGTAAAGGGGCTGGTGTGTGTTTCTGATACTCTTTGTAACCCTTGAGATTCTAGTGGATTCCGGGAAGATCCCGGCGAGACGTAGCGACCCTTTCCGGGCGTGAACTCGTTAAACTCTGTGTGTGCTCTGTTTCTTATTTTTCTGCACTTTACTTGTTCTTGCTCACTCGTAAACCTCATTCAAACCGTTAAAGCTTCCTACTTTTGGTGTGTTGGTGATATTAGGCACAAAAGGTAGCGCCTTTGAGGGTCAACATATCTCCACAAAACCAACAATCCTTCAGACAGAAGGTCCACTCCAAAGATCTCAATGGTCATGGAGAATGGAAATGGTGTGGCGTACAGCTCGCAAGACGAGATACACTTTAACGTGGGGCATCTTGCGGGTGTTGCGGGAGATGTAAGAAGGGAGTTTACCGGCGTGGTTTATCACGAGGTGGTACATTCTTGGCAGTGGAATGGTGCGGGCCAGGCTCCAAGTGGGCTCGTTGAAGGGATTGCAGAATTCGTGAGGCTGAAGGCGGGTTACGCCCCGGGTTACTGGGTCGGGCCAGGTCGTGGTAATAGGTGGGACGAGTGTTATGAGGTCACAATGAGGTTTTTGGATTACTGTAACGATTTGAGGAATGGGTTGGTTGCGGAGCTGAACAAGATGATGTGGAGTGGCTACAGTAATGGCTTCTTCGTCGATTTACTTGGTAAAGACGTGAATCAACTCTGGAGGGAGTACGAGGCCAAGTATGGTCAATGAATGCAAAATAAAATAAATCATATTTGGTTATTATATGGTATGTAAGATAATATAAAAGTTTTTAAGCAATAAATAATGAAACAAATAATTTGTAATCTCTTATGTTTTGGAAACTGCGATTGGAATATATTGTTTTGTATTATTTTTAAGCTCTTGCTTAAATCTATTACTAATAAAAATTAAAACTATATGTTTCTAATAGTGTTCATATAAAATAAAATAATTTTTTTTTATGTCCACATCAATATGATTATGATGTTTAGCTAATAGTTTAACAGATATTTTTAAGAAGAAAGAAATTACACACATATTTAGAGATTCCTACATTAGCATTCAAATTTTTATTACATAACTATAAAAAAAAATTAAGTTAATTTTGTGTGTGTGCAACCATTTCAATTTAAAAAAACAAAAGAGTAGAATAAGCTTTCGCTAAGGAATGAATTATTACAACGTAAAAGAGCCAACTTAGCTAAGATATCTGTTAAACAAGCTGAAAAAGGATTATGATGAAAGAAGATATTGACAAAGCCATTTGAATTTTTATTAAAAAAGAGTAAAGTTAGTTTTCACTAAAGAATGAGTTATTACAACATAAAAGAGCCAACTTACCTAAAAATATCCATTAAAATATTAGCAAAAAAAGGATTATGATGAAAGAAGATATAGTCAAAGCCACTACATGCCGTTTTAATGTCGAAAAAGAGACTGTAATTCTCCAAAACTTGGCCACCGTATTTAAGAAAAAGGATAAGTTCTAAGCAATCTGCGAAATATGTCAGTGATTGATACCCAACACTTTTGAAAAACAAAGCGCTGTGAATAGATAAAGAAGTTCTGCCATTAAGGCGGAAGAGACCGAGGTATTTGAGAGAAATCCTTGGAATAACATGAAATCTGACCGAGTTTTAAAAATCCAAACGACAATGGTAACAATAAGCTGATCAAGCAGAATCCGATTACAATCAGTAAGCCTCATCATAAGGAAGAGTGACCGCAACCACTTGCCGCAAATGGCCTCATGCAAGATCTTCGAGCTTTGATTTCTACCACATACGAGCCTCAAAGTGATATAAAAGTTGAAATTACTTAATTCAAGTTATATAAAATCGTGAGTGCATTCAATATATATCACCGGACAGAATTATGGTTTCTATATGTTCTAGGTAAATGAAAAGCTTATTTATATAGTCAGTTTTTTAAATTATTAAATTGTTTCAATGTTCATTCCATAATTATTGTTTTGGTTTCAAAAACTAATTTTGTCTTAGATACGAGTGTAATATTTGTGTTTTTTTTTTTTTTTTACCAAACCATTCCATATAGGGATTCTTTCATAACTTAGCCAACCAAAATACAAACAGAGGGAATTAAACATCCTCTTGAACCATGCCGATTAAATATATTAAAGTTTAGAACAGATATAATTTGATAAAATGACAACGAATTCGAGACCAAACTCAAATATGTCAATAATATCTTCACGGCAAAGCTGGAATGATTAGAAATAGCCACGTTATCTTGTGATTTGAGGATGAAACTCTACCTCCAAAAATCATCGAAACGATCTCGTTTGCTTCTTCTGGTCCCGTGCAGACTGCTACGCAAGAACGCAACTTTGTAAAGACATTCAAATCATTTTCCGGCCATAAGCTCGGGACTAATACACTTCTCACTGAGAAGGAAGTTTCTGCAATCCTCATCTCCGACAATGGAGTAATTGTGAATATCCAGATTAAGCAGTGAATATATTGGGAAACAGGTGGGAGCGGAATTCTTTTACGATAGCTTAATCGAATGGATAGAGGGTCAGAGAAATCAAATGTGAATCCTACTTGATTGAGTTTGGAGCACAGCTCCACGAGAAACACCTTGGCTCGGACGAGAATACCTAAAGTTTATTTGACCAGAGAAACACCGAAAGAGAACGTCCTAGGATGAAAGAAATCCGCAGAAATAGAGCCCAAAACATCATCCCAAATCAGCAGTTTCTAATGACTGAAACGAGATTGCAGAAGAAAAACGGTGGCAGGTGGAGGCGGAAGCTTTTTACGATGGCTTAATAGAATGGGTATAGGAATTGCGGAGAGGGGTGAAAGGAGCAGTTTTTACGATGGCTGAATTGAAGGTTTAAAAGGAGCAGCGACAGCTGACCGAGCATGATGGTCAGAGGTTTACTGAACACAGAGCCATAGGGAATAATTCTCGACATCATATTTATTGCGGGTGTCAAAGCAAAAGATGTAAGCTTTCCAGAATCAAAAGAGATAACCTTTCTCTTATCGTCGGAGCAGACAGTAGGATTCGGATCAGAGGAGCCCTCAAAGCCATCAAGAGTCCTCACCAGTGACAAGGAGAAACTGCCCCAGATCGGATCCAGCAGAGTGACGACGGAGAAAACAAAGTATGAGTTAATGCGTTGAGTTACCGAAAAACTGAGACATGTGGCAGCGGTGAGAGAGAAAAAAAGTTTGGGAAATGGGAGAGGATGAATCGCCAGACAGCAAGCGGTGAGTCAGAGGCGGTGGATCTGGAGGCACTGATAGACAAGATTTTTTGAGACTCTCAGGGTTATCAATCCCCTTTATCAGATGTAGTATAAAGGGATATCAATCCATCTTGTGGGTTTAGTTCACTAGTTTATGTGATTTGTATCTTAATTCAAGCAAAATAAAGTGGGTTTTGGTTTAAAACAAGACACTAAGCAGTTCTAGACAAGATTAACAATGATTAAAAAGGCAAAAAAAGACAAGTAAATAGCAAGATGATGATGATAAAGGCAAAGGTCATAGACATGATAGTTGATCAGGGTGCATTAGTGTTAAACTAGATGCTAATGAGAAACAATCAAGCAATCCAATCAACTTAGAACTCAAATGTAGACTAATCCTCTCATGAAGGTATTAATCTCTATACTAATCCACTTTCAAATCAAATTCCCATTTATGAAATATGAATTAGTAAGCATTATACATCAGCTCTAATATGTCATATATGCATAAAACAATCATTTCCATGGCTTTAATGCATAAATCCCTAATTAGCTTGGTTCAGACATTTCAACAAATACTTTTGGTGCATGAAATGTCTATGATCTAGAGCAAAGTGATTATCAGAGATCTAGCTTTCAGAACAGCTACTTAGAGAAATGAAAATGCATGATCTAAATCCTAAAATTCCTAATCTAACACATTTGCACCCTAATCTACATATATAAGACCTTTTTAAAAGAGTACTCACTAAATCATGATCAACACACTTAATCCTTTGTAAGATGTGTTGTTAATCATGATTAGAAGATTTAAATAATGAAAAGAAACGACAAGATACATCCTTGAATGATTAAAAACGAGATATCTCTTAAGAAAAAACCAGGTTTACACAAAAGAGGCAAAAGAAACTAAAGAGAGAATGAAAGATACTTAGAGTTTTTCCCAAAAAAATATTTATAGTGATTGAAACGAACCGGGTCAGCCCAGGAAAAACTAGGTACTGACCCGGCCTTCTTGGGTTGCTGGAGCCATGCCTTGGGCACCTGAAGAAATCCTACACTGAGGCCACACAACAAGGGGTCTTGAAACTGGGTTGAAAAGTGAAGAACATCTCAAGAACATGTGTGAACTTTGGCTTTGATTTGGTTAAGGTCTTTGAACTTGAAGCAGGCTTCTTTGAGATATGGGTTCATAACAAGAGGCCTAGGTATCATTCACACCAAGGGTTCAGGCCGAGGTGTTGCACATTTCATTCGGGCATTGCACCTCGGCATAGAACAAGCCGTGGGGTGAGGCCGAGGTGTTGCACATTTGTTGCGTGTGACATGTGCCTCGGTGTAGTCACGCCAAGAGGTCTAGGTCAAGGGGGTCATGTGCAGGAGGGCCTCAGGGTAGTGAAGGCAAGGGGTTATGCCGAGGCCAGCTATAACACTTAGGAAAATTCCAGATCAACCCCATAGATGCTTCAACTGGACACTTAGTTGTTTGGGGACTAGTTTGTTGAGCAAGGATCCCTCGGTGTTGTATGCCCAAGGGGTCAGACCAAGAGAATGACCAAAAGTTTCGCAAATAGGCATCGGTGCACAGATATACTGAGGGGTTTACACCGATGCACAAGAAAACACTTAGTACACAGCAAGCTCTTTGAACCCGAAATGACATGTTTCTCTTCTGTTCAATGTACCTTTCAGCTCAGTGATCCAAATGACACAAGAACAAGTCCTCAAGATAGATGACTTAACCAGCTCAAAATTTGGTGAAGAACCTGATTGCATCCGGAGAGAGAAAGGGTTCCCTATGGCCAATCTTTGAAATGCATTGCACTGGTCCGAATAGGCTTCTAGACCTGTGCTTTCTCCGTTTGCGTTATCTCCGAGATCACAGCTCCAAATCTCCTGAATCCAAGCGTTCTAGAAACTAGATTCAATGCTCTCAAACTTTAACGAAGACCCTAAAAGCCAGATCGGAGGGAAGGCTTTCCTGTAATGGCATCTTTAAGCCGTATCGGATTGGTCCAGAATGAATGTGAGACATGTTTTTCTTCCATTAGCCATATCTTTCAGCTCACTGCTCCAAATCCATTGATTCTAACTTCTGTAGTCTCAATTATCGTGATATTTTCTGAAGATCCCGAAAACTGAATCGGACGGAAAGACCTTCTGGCAACTCAATCTTTGGAGCGCATTGACACAAGAGATTTTTGGCCGAGAACACATTCCCTGCGGTACGTGTTTTGGCCGAGTTTTCCTTTCCGCGGTTTGGCCGAGAGAACACTGTCTGTGGTACATGGTTTCGCCGAGAGACTCCAAAATGCCATTTTCATCATTTTTGATCCTTCTTCCACCATTTTTTCACCTAGTTTCTTCTTTTCCACTCCAAGTAGCCTCCAAAATACCTGTTTGACATTCCAAACAATGCAAGACTCACTTGGACCTAATGCAAAATCCTAAAACTCTAAAAAAAAAGATGAAACACAATGAATCTATCTAAAATGCATGCATGAGACTCTGTTTTTGGACTAAAAATGCATACTAAACGAGTCAATTTATGAACATATCAACTCCCCCACACTTATATTTTGCTTGTCCTCAAGCAAACTAGAACAAATGAGAGAGAGGGTTGGAGTTTGGGAGTTCACATTTCTTTAAAGAGAGAGAGTTGATCATCAAAAGAGTTCAAGCTCATGGTCCTAGTTACTAGTTCTGGGATGCAATAAGGAATACTTTGGATGCAACAAGTTCAAACCCTGACCTACACAAACATTCTTATCCTTCAGCCTTTTAACATTCATTAAGTTGTAACCATGTGGATCAAGTGATGCTTATCCAAACGAACATGTTTGGCCAAAGGATGAGGTTATGAGACAAACATGATCTCATTCAATGCTTATGGGTTCAATGCAGCTCAAGGGATCACTCAAGAAGGAATAAACTTTAACAGAAAGTTAAAGGTAAAAGGCAACTTATCTATCCAATGCCCCAAATTGGTCTTTCACCTTAACTCTAAACCCATGAAGAACACGCCTAAGCTACCCTTTTTCCAAGGCTTTCATCGCCTTCTCAACCCACTTCTCACTCATTTTCATTCTTTTTCTCACCAGGGGATTCAACTTTCCTTTTCAAACTCTGGCTTTGGGGTCTAAAATTTACATTTAGCTCTTTCTCACTTGCACTATCTAGCCTCTTTTCTTTCCCCTTTAAACAATTGAGCCTTTTTGGCTTCTTTTCTTTCTTTCTTTTCACTTAGAGGCTAGACTTTTCCTTTCAAACACAAGAGCTTTCTTTCTTTGAACACCAGACCCCAAACAGATTTCTTTTCTTTTCTATCCCCTGGTTCTCATCTCAATCTCTCTGTTTTTCACTCAATGATTCCCAAGGTCCCTTCCTAACCTACTCTAGTCTCATGATGCAGAGCTAGATCTACATGAAAGCCTACTCTTGTCGCTCTAAACCCAACACTTTCTGTCAAGTCTATTCAAAACAAGGCCTCACATCGCTCACTAGAGTGTTTAGGCTTCAAAGATAATTTAGTTAAGGCTAGGGAAAACTGTATCAATGATGGAGATCATCTACTTGGGTTAACAAGAGTGGTAAAAAGGAAAAAGATAACCCAAGTATGTATAAGTATCCACAAGTTCATCTAAACAAGCATCACAAGATAATTCAAAATCAGATTAAGAATTCCACTTGCTAAGGCTGAATTCAATTCAAAGCTTGCTTCAATCAAGGTCCAAACATTGTCACACATTTCATCACTTGCAAGCATCAAAGAACTAATAACTAGGGCCATGAACTAAACTCTTAAGATGATGCTCTATCAAAGAAATGTATCATTAATCCCATGCAAATGATGCAAGCCTATATGATTATGCAACTCTAGACTCAATCCTAACATGTGAATGCAGCTACATGAACATTTGTTTGTTTTTTTTGGTTTTTCTATGCACTTAGATGCTATGCATGATCAAATGAGACTCAAGATGCAAAAAGTGAAAATAAGAACATAGAAAACATGATTAGTAGACATAAAATCCCTCCCCCACACTTAAATAACACAGTCCCCTGTGTTATAAAAATATGAGAAAGGACTGAAAATCAAAAGCAAGAAAAATACAAAATGAAAAATCTAGAACTACATGCATATGTACAAGAGTTTGGAGTGTTACCAGATTTGTTTTTGATGTGAAAGAGGTATAGAACATGGTGGAAGTGGCTGTTGCTTGAACCCTCTCTCCTGACCCAAGTCTTTGAAGCTCCTTGATTTCATCAGCTTGTGCAAGAGCGGCTAAGTGTGCCAATGCCGAGGGGTTTACACCGAGGGGTCTTGTTTTCTGGGTTTCAACACATGAAGGCCTCGGTGTGCTCTACCCAGAGGCACCACACCAAAGTTTTGACCCTTTTCTTCGTAAAACCACCTCGGCATGGTAGTGACCGAGGCATGACACCGAGGTTTGGCCTTTTTTCTTCATTTATAGCAGGCCTCGGTATGGTCATGGCCGAGGGGTCACACCGAGGTCTTTGATCCTTCATTTGTTTCCAGAAGGCCTCGGTATGGTGGTGACTGAGGGGTGCGGCCGAGGTATTGCACCTTTCATGCGGATCTTGGGCCTCGGTATGGTGCACACCGAGGGGTCTACACCAAGGCCATGTGTTTTGAGGCGTCTAAACACAAGGCCACACCCTTTAACACCTTTTTGCAGCTATTTCTTCACACCACCAAACATGAACTCCTTTTAAAACCTGAGAGAACTAAAAAACACCTCAAAAGAAAAGATCTAAAAGAACTTATATACAAGGATAAGCTTGGGGTGTCTCCCAAGAGCACTTTGTTTTGGTATCAAGCATGAAGGCTGTGCTATTCATCTCCTGAAAACAATCAGATCCTTTGTATTTGAATTAAAATCTGAGACCCTTTTTCATCAGCTCTTGAATACCCTTAGACCCCTTGTCAATGAGTGCTTGTGTGAAGACTACCCTGATCTCAGCATATGGCTTTGATCTTCCATTGCATTGTATCTTGTACTTTATAGCTCCATCATCACATTTCCAAGGGATGAGAGTTAAGCCTTGAGAAGAAGAATCAGGTTCAGGATTCTTCCCTTTGGATTCAGAACCATTACCCTTGTTGTTGCTCATCTCTGTCTCTCTTTGTATAGGGGGAAAAGAGATCAAACAGGCTTCTTCTTTAATAATGGACTCCTCATCTTCATGCTCATAGACAGGATTGGTGAGGAGTTCTTTCTTTTTCTCCATAGCTGGAAGGGGTTGAGCTCCACCTAGGATACCAATGCTTCCCACATATTTCATCTCATGCACTATGAGCTCATCAATCTCTTGAACAACAGTTCCACAAAACTAAGCTGAAGGAGGCTTAACAGGGTAAGAGACATATTTATCCACCTTTGTGAGCCCCACTCTTTGAGTATCAAAGTCAATTCTTGCCTCTGTAGTGTTAAGAAAGGAAGTCTCAAACAAAAGAGAAAGCTCTTTGGTCTTCTGCATCTTCATGATTATAAAATCAGTGGGGACTATGCACTCACCAACCTTCAATGGATAGTTCTCTAGTAGCCCAGAAGGTTTCTTTGAGTAAGAATCTCCAAAGGTAATTGAAGAAGGGTAGTGCTTTAAAGTATTGATCCCTAGCCTCTCCATCATGTCTAGAGACATCACACTAACACTAGAGCCAGAATCACACAAAGCATTCTCAACTCTGAAGTTGCCAAGAGTGCAAGAGATAATGAATTTCCCTGGATTACCCAACTTTGGGAGTGATGTAGGCTTCACATTTGCTGAATCAAGTCTGGAGATTCCATCTTGGGGGGTTTCTTGATCAGCTTTCAGTCCCTTATCTTCAGTACCATCAGAAATCTTCTTGTTCCTAGCAAAACAAACTGCCTCCCCACCTTCTTTCTCAATGTCCTCATTGAGATCAAAGAACATGCTCACAAAGTCTTCTATAATGGCGTCTTCATCCTCAGTGTTAGGGCTGATCCCATCAGAGACTTGACCATAAAGAAGGTATTCAATTTCCTTAACAGCAGCAGTATGATCATCACTTGAGTATATGGCAGTGCAATATACCTTGGGGTTTGGAACAGCTTTGCCTGGCAGAGAGCTTTGAGGAGAAGAGGTGGAGATGCCATTGTTTTCTTAAGGGCCGTAATTTCAGTCCATAGTGTCTCCATCTTTGAACTGAGGTCAGTATACCTAGAATCCAGTTTTTGTTGGCCCTTCAAGATCTGCTGTAGAGCAACACTGATATCAGGACCTTGCTGCTGAAAAGTACTATGTTAAACTTGTGGCTGTCCAAATCTAGGAGGAGGAGACTTTTGGTGCTGGAAACTGACTTGATTTAGGAAGTTATTCCCTTGGTTATGAACTGCTGGTTGCTGAAAAAGCTTGTTGAATTTGGAAGTTTCCTTGGCACTGGTTCTTTGGAACATAACTCTGATTCTGAACTTACTGAGGAGGGTACACTTGGTCTCCAGGGTTTGCTACATTGGGGTTTTTATAGCTCAATTTCTGATTGTAATTGTTGGACCTGTTGAATTTGTTCTGGTTCCCAATGTAGTGGAGTACCTCCTGAGTCAAACCATCTTCATTGACATTCTCAAAGCAGTTCTTCTCGTTAAACTCTCCCACATAGTTTATAGGCGTTTGAGTGGCAACTAGCACTTAGTCAATCTTGACCTGCAGCTCCTTTATATCCCAGCCTTTGTCCTTCACTAGAACCTTCTCCTCTATAAGCTCTATCATAGTCTTCACCATATGTGTCATTGCTCATAGCCAAGTTCTCCACCAACTCCATTGCTGCATTGATTTCTTTGACAAGGAAGTTGCCATTAAAAGCTGTATCAAGTTGGTTTATTATCTTGGGGAGAGCTCCTCTGTATAGAGTACTGAGTAGTGAAGCCTCAGAAAAACCATGATGGGGACACTGGTTGATGTAGCTCCTAAATCTTTCCCATGCTTCCCCAAATATCTCATTGCTGTGTTGGGTAAAGCTTGAGATTTGATTCCTCAGCGTGGCTGTCCTTGATGTGGAGAAGAACTTAGAGAGAAAAGCTTGCTTACACTGATCCCAAGTATGAATATAGCAGTCTGGCAGATTCTTTTCCCCAATGATGAGCTTAGTCTCCCAAGCTGAAAGGGAACAATCTTAACTTGAAGCTATCCTTTCAAACCCCATTAATCTTTTGTCATATCACAGACTCTGTCAAATTGATCAAGGTGCTCAAGTGGATCCTCCATAGGCAGTCCATTAAATTTTGAATTCTGCACCATATTGAGAAGTGATGCTTTTACTTCAAAATTGTTGTTTTGTATTGGTGGAGCTTGGATTCCTGCTCTGTTTTGATGTAGCCCTGTCATTCTCTCCAACAAAGACAGGATGTGGCTCTTGACGCCTGGGAGGTTGTGAGAGGGGCTGTTAATTTACCTGATTCCCTTGCTGGTTCTAGTGTCCCTGAGCTTGTCCCTGATGGACCTGTGGCTGTGGAACCTGAACGCCAATCCCATGAGATCCAATATCAACTCCCTGACCCTGAACGTCTGCTAAAGCCTGATGCTTGATGCGATTGTAAACGAGGTTGGTCGTTTTTACTAAGCTTCAGGTTTTAAATTTATAACCCCTACATGTCTGCAAGTGCATAGATGTGCGTTTAGAGGTGTCAAATTGGACTCTGACCCGCGGGTTCGGCCCAAGTAAAACCGTAGCGGTGCGGGCTTGGACACCATAAAATTTGTCCAAATAAAAAGCGGGTTTTGCGGTCCAAACCCGCGTGGACATTGGGCTTTTGCGGGTCGGGTCAAAACGGATCCGCGGGTTTGCGGGCCAACCCGCAAAATTTGATGTTTTCTTGTAAACTTCAAAAAGTGAAGTATTTTGTCATTTTTGATTGATGAATTTCGAAGTAGTAGTTTCATAGAGTGAATCAAAGCCTAGTGGAATCATATTTCAGCTATTGGGCTTTGTGATAGCTTCATTTCAATAAGATCAAGGAATCATCAAACTAGTATATGTTTTATATTTGATTCGATTCAGATTCTGTGATTGAATTTTTGAATTTGAGAGAAAATCTGGTCATTGTCTTCAGCTAAAAACAAGTAATTTTTTAGAGTTTTAATTAATTTCAGTTTAGTGTCATAAGTTTGTTTGTTTTTTGTTGGTTTTGCTCATTGACTATATCACGGACGTGGTTTTTATTTTGTCTGCAGCGATGCAAAGGTAATTTAGAATCGCTTAAATCTTGAATTGACAATAAATAGTTTTGCTTGAAAATCACATTTGTTTGTACGCTGGACTAACAAATAAGCTTTGTTCATCTTTTTTTATTATTTATTTTATATGTGAATGTCTTGTTGCTTGTATCTTGATGGTTATTTAGCTTAAATTACCAGTTTTTATGTGTATCATTATTTGTAATTCATTTATTTGCTTTTCAAAACTAAGTGTCTATTTTTAACGTTAAATTGATTTTTCAAATCTTATGGTATCATAGGGTTAGGAGTTTTGTCTAAGAGGTTTATCGAATTCATTTGTTTGTTCATCGAATTTACTTAGACAAGAATTTTCTTTAATTTTGTTTCTTATGTATATTGTAATTCAGTTACGAGGAAAATTTTATCCTCCTCGCAAATTTTTTGGTACTATAAATCTAAATGTCATAAAAACTTTAAGATGAAGAAGAAAGTATGAATCCACGGGCCAGCCCGCAAAACCGCAGAATATAGGCGGGTCGGGCTTGGACACATCAATTTGAGACCGCAGTTTATGATGGGCCAACCCGCCAGACCCGAAAAAAAATTAGACCCGCATCGGGTCGGGCTATTTGGACGCGGGTTGGCCCGATCTCTATGTGCGTTGTAGTACTTAGGGTATCGATCCACAGAGACTTAGTTGTTTTAGTACTTAGTTGTTTTAGTACGAATTCACGCTAATGCTTAAATCAGACTAGAACTAAACAATTTGGGTTTTTGGTTTTGGGTATTACTAAATATAAACTAAAAAGCAAGTAAAAAACAATTGAAAATGAAAGCAAATGAAAACAGGTAAAACTTGATTGAAAATAGAAGGCTGTAAACAATGAAAAACAAACGCTGGGCTCAAGGGTATCTCAGGGATTCATGGACTAAAGCTATGTCGAATTTAAGCAAATGATAAAGGTAATCAACTATGTATGTTGTAGAACTCGAGGTACCGAAGTAAGTATGAATATCCTAGTTTTGCAGTACTAAACAACTATCTCTCGCAACCCCGACCAGTAGGTTTCCACTCTGGTCCTGGAAGGGAGTAGATGCCATAGTTGAACAAGACTAATCAACATTCTGATGTGCTGTTGTGTGTTGAGGGTTGTCAAGTTTTACCCTAAATGAAATCAATAGCCGCAAGTGCACAGCTGATCGATTGTAGTACTTAGGGATCGAATCCACAGGGAAGGAGGATCTTTCCTGCAAAAGCCTTCGAAAGAAATATAAAGTAAGGAAGTCTAGAACCAAACGGTTTTGTGGGGGTTTTGGTGGTGTGTTTAAAATGTAAAAATGAATCTTAAAGAGAAAATACGGAAATTAAAATGACCTAATAACTAAACTTAGCGAAAACGAGTAAAAATGAGAAAAACGGCTAACCTAATTGCTTAAATGAAAATCGATTGAAAGGGAATGAAAATAGTAAACTAAAGCTTGAAATAAAACGGTGTAAATCTATAAGAAAGAAAGCACTGGGGTTCAGGGAAGTTTTCTCAGGGGTACAAACGATTCAAAACATTGCTAGAGAGTAAAATTGATAAGATCTTAGCTTAAACTTTTCGAACTGGAGTCACGGACGTATGAATACGCCACTGTCGTGATCATAGACAACTATCTTTCTCAACCCTGACCAGTAGGTTTCCACTCTGGCCCTGGAAAAGAAGAGATGCATTATGTTTAAGACTCGTCAGCATTCACAAATCGCCCATAGGTAGGTTTCCACTCCTATGTTTGTTTTGCTCTCCCAAACTAGATCTGACACCGGATGAACACTTTCGTGTCACCAAGCATCTGGATCAGATTGTAGTTCATGACGCTACTCTCATGCAGTAAAAACGAATTCAGAAGAAAAAGTTCTAAGATTCGGCTCAAAAGCTCATGGAATCCTCATCGAACATATAGATCCCCATCGAAAATTCCTTTAGTCCCAACAATAAAACTGCTCAGACATGATGAACGAAATCAAAAACATAGTATTAAAAAGTAGAATAGAAACCGAAATTGAAAAAGAAAGAAGAAGGGTTCAAGAGACAAATCTCTCTCTCCCTAAAACCTAAAACTTAAAAAGTATTCTAAAACAATAAGAACATATGAGGGCTTATGAGGTGATACGAATTAGGGTTCCTAAAACATGTATTTATAGTGCTCAAGACATCTCTAGGGTCTAGGGTTCCAGAATCAAGGCTGGGAAAATGATATGGGCTTCGGAAATGGGCCTTCGGGGTCGGAGTTAGCTGGCCGCGGTCGGGATGAGTGTGACCGCGGGAAATGGGTGGCAGGCCGCGGTCGCGGTGCTTCTGACCGCGGGTGGAAACGCTTGCCGGCTGGTTTATGGGACATCTTGCTCTTCGCGTATCTTTTGATTGAACCGTTGGATTGCCAAGCTGTAAAGTGTGCTGGAAAGCTGATACTTCCATCTTTAAGATCTCCAAATTTGAGCTGGATCAGACGGTGAGAAGGCGTTCAATCAGGGGTGAACTTCTGACAGTTTGACTCTGAGCTGAAATCTGGTTTTCTATCCATTTTGTTAAGCTTTTCCCTAAGTTACCTGAAAAGAGTCTTGGAACTACAAATACTAGAAAAACGTAATAAAAGTACTTGAAAGCAATTAAAAACATAGAAAAAGTATTTCAAAACGATCCATAAAAGTGGTCAAAATACAGTGTTATCACATTCACAACTCATCTATAGGTAGGTTTCCACTCTTATAGAATCATTGCTCGTTTCACCTTAGGTCATATAATCAATGAAAGCTTTCGCAACAAATCATATCTAGATCGGCTTCTAAGTGGCCAGCAGAGAATCACGCAGTAAGATTAAAGACAAACAAAGAACATCTAGAAGATTATAAATCCTAAATCTTTCGATTCATATAAGAAGACACACGAAATTCCCTTTGAAAAGTACCTTTAAACCCAACTGGGAAACTACTCAAATATATTGTAACAAAGCATCATAGAGTATTGAAAGTTGCTGGAAATTAAAGAAAACAGGGAAGAAGAACGAAGAACAGAGTCGCAGATGGTGGCGCGATGATGCTCTCCTCAACGACTCCTCTTCGAAGACAGCGGCCTCCTTAGGGTTTCACACAAAAATCTCTCTCTCTTTCTCTAAGTCTGTCATCTTCTGTTAGTCTCTCCCCTTTAGAATGACCTAAAGAGGGTATTTATAGCTTCTGGAGTTGTCCTGGAGACTTAGGGCTTCAAAAATAATGAAGGGAATCGACTTGAGCTTCAATTAGGTCGTCTGGGAAGTGAACGTTGTCTGGCCGCAGTCGCGGTGCTCCTACCTGTGGGGATATATGCTCTGGCCGCGGTCCAGGCTTGTGTCCTCCTTCCGAGACTGCATTTTCTGTCTTTATTGCACCGCGGATATCTAAAGATTTAACCGTTGTATTGTCTCCAAATTGAGTGCATTAGAAAGCTGGTTGTATCCTCTATGTTTTCACAAATTTTGGGGGTGATCAGACGGTGAGAAGGTCTTCATCGCTTGCCATATTTCTGACGGTCTGCATTTATCCAAAATTGCTCATTTGTTCCAGATTACATATCTTTTGCCTAAGTTTCCTGAAAAGTCTTTAGAAACTCTAAAACATTGAAAATACTAAAAACCTTTGGAAACAGAGTTCAAACACCTGCATAAGACATCATTATGATCCATAAAAGTGGTCAAAATACGGTGTTATCAACTCTCCCAGACTTAAACCTTTGTTTGTCCTCAAACAAACTCAGATCAAGCCAGGAAAGAATTTTAAAAATTTCAGGAACTAAAAAATATCTCAGTGATTGCCCTTCTAAACCATAACTTATCGTGAAACATCTATTTGGATATAGTCTAGAAAATTCTCACCAAAATACAGGCAAAGCTAGTCCATTAATCTGTCATGCGAAAATCTACAGACTTAGATCTAACTTCCAGTCAACTAGCTCTCGACATTCATTAAGTGTAGTAGTGAATTCTCATCAAAGACATTATTCAGGGTAGACGGCGTTTGGCATTAAAGGCTGTTTAAGTGGTGGAGTTTAAGTGTTTCAGGTTACCTGAAGATCTGGAGGATGCAAGATATTATGCAAAACCGCAAGAGAGAAAAGGACTTGTTGATGTCCGTAAATTTTCAGTCACTTCTCCTTGCCAAATGTTGTTGCATAATCCTTCCTCCTTTGTTGTAAACAGCTACTTCCTCCAGATTTAGATCTTTTCCAGGAATCAGAAAGATAATCTCAAAAACTCCATATAATCGAACTCTAGCTTGCCTTAAGTATAAAACATGATCCTCCTAGGCTCGCAAAGGTTTTAAATTTCCTTTCCCTTCTTATTTTTATTATTATTATTATTATTATTATTATTATTTTTTTTTTTTTAGGGAAGGAGAAACAATATTTTATAGAGAGAGAGTCTAAGGGACGAAATTGTACCAAAATTTTGAAATTTTTTTGATATGTTCATAAAATGCATCATTTATCTTGCATGTTTTAGTCCAATTCATGTCTTATTTCATGCATTTTAGGTCTTTAGGTATTGCTTTAGGACTTAGGGGTTTGCATTAGGTCCAAGTGAGTCTTTGCATGGTTTGGAGTCTTAAACAAATACTTTGGAGCTTATTTGGAACAGAAGAGATGAGACCAGGTGTTGACATGGAGTTTGGAGGATCAAAAATGGTGAAAGTGAAGATTTGGAGTCTATCGGCAAAAATGTGTACTGCAGGAAGCAAAGTCTCGGCTAAAATGCTTATCGGGTGGAGGTTGCATCGGCTAAATGCTGTACCAGATCAAGATTGCATCGGCAGAATTTTATGCCGAGACATGTTGGATTTCCTCGGCTAAAAAGCTTAACGCGAGATCAGTTTATCAGCCAAAACCCGCGCATCAGTACATGAGCCCTCGGCTAAAATCTCCTGCTCCTGATACGCACCAAAATCCCTCGTCCGGAGAGCTATAACGTCCGATTTGGCTTCCGGGGTCTTCATCAAAGTTGGAGAGGATTGAGTCGTGGTTACAGAACAGTTGGAATTAGTGAATTAGTATTCGGACCAGTGAGCCGAGAGTTATGGCCAATAAAATACATACCTGTCTCGCTTGCATTCCAGACCAAGCCCTTCCTCTCCGATTCATGATGTGTCTACTGCGTGAGGGAACAAGCTTTACCCTTAATAAAAACAAATGAAAGACGCAAGTGCACAGCTAATCAGTTGTAGTACTTAGGGATCGAATCCATAGAGATTTGTGTGCCTGGTATTTTTCTACGGTTTCTAACTTTATGTCTAGACTAGATTGGTTTTAGGGGTTGGTTGTTTGTCACAGATTAAACTAAAACTAAAGAAAGCAAATAAATCTATCCTAGAAAGCAAGTAGAAAATCGAATGAAAGCAATTGAAACAAGCAGAATATCGAACTAAGACAAATAAAATGCAGATCTAAAAAAGCAAGTAAAAATCGATTGGTTTGTAAACTATGGCTAAAAATGCTGAGCTTTTGGGAACTTTACAGGGATCATAATCGGTTTCAGCACTAGAGATTCTAGATTGGGATTGAAGGATATCAAAATATAGGGTTCTAGAGCTAGAGTTCAGCGGTATGACTACGTCATCGTCGTGATCATAACCAACTGTTTCTCGCAACCCAGACCAGTAGGTTTCTACTTTTGCCCTGGAAGGGATAAAACGCAAGAGCTGTACAAGACTCGTCAGTACTCACGACTTCGCCGCAGGTAGGTTTCTACTCCTACGGAAAAATCGCCTGTTTCATTCTAGGTCGGATACTTAATGAAAACTTTCGCAACATTAACTATCTAGATCAGATACGAGGTGATCAATCAAGCATACATGCATTAAGGATGAGAATAAACAGAGAACATAGTTAAAATCCCAGATCTATAAACCTAGATGTCTTAATCGATTATGAGAGCCCCTTTCGAGAATCCTATGTCCAACTCGGGATCTACTCAGACATGGCTGAGGTCGACATCATCATTGGTTTTAATAAAAGCAATCAAAAACAGTAAAGAAAAGAGATGAAAGAAAGCTTCTCTATTGATGAACTCAGAGTTGAACAATTTTCTCTAAAAATCGCATAAAACGGCTGAAGAAAAAGGGTTTTTGTAAAAGTATGAAGGTCATGTCTAAAAACAACCTAAATGACAAGTATTTATATTCTTCAATACTCCATGGTCTCTAGGGTTCCGGAATTGAGGCGGGGAAATGACTTGGGCTTCAGAAATGGGCTTTTTAGGTCGGAGACACACGTGACCATGGTAGATGAAGGCTTTGGCCGCGGTCGCGTGGTCCTGGCCGCGGTGGATGGATCGTTGGCCGCAGTCGCGTGACTTGCTGGCCGTCTTCGAGTGTCTCCTGGGCAAATGGAATATCTTGAGATACAACCGTTGGGATGTCTCCAAACCAAGTGCATTGAAAGCTGGTTGAGTCTTCTATAAGTTGTCCAATTTTGAGGCTGATCAGACGGTGAGAAGGTCTTCGTCTCTCCATGACAGTTCTGATGATCTGCATTTATCCAAAAGAGTTTTTTTGTTCCAATTTGCGCCTCTTTATCCCGAATTACCTGAAAAGTCTTTTAAAATCCGAAAACATAAAAATCCTTTGAAAATCTTTGAAAATGGAGTAAAAACACCTGCAAAATATATTAAAGTGATCCATAAAAATGGTCAAAATCTGGTGTTATTAACTCCTCCAGACTTTGACTTTGACTTTTGTAAGTCCTCAAACAAAACAAAGGCCAAATCTCGGTGAGAGGTTTGAAAACGCAGGAACTAACAAAATCTCAGAGACAAGCTTCTAGACCAATATCAATCATTATGCATCAATCGGGAATAACCTAGAAATTCTCACTAAAAATACGGGCATAACTAGTCCGTTAATCCGTCATACGGAAGTCTATTGCACTGAGATCTAACTTCCAGTCAACTAACTCTTAACATTCATTAAAAATTTCGGCGGTTCTCATCAAATAAAGTATAAGCAAGGCAATCTAGGCTAGGTCTCAAAAAGGGTTATTCTAGGGTAAGGCTTAAAGTGTTTACGGGTTACCTGAAGATCTGGAGGATGCAAGATATTATGCAAAACCACAAGAGAGAGCGAAGATACTTAGGGTTTACACAAAAGAGGCAAAAGAAACAAAAGAGAGAATCTTACTTAGGGTTTTTCCCAAAAAATTATTTATAGTGAGTGAACCAAACCGGGTCAGCCCAGGACAAACTGGGTACTGACCCGGCCTTCTTGGGTTGCTGGAGCTATGCCTCGATCACCTGAAGAAGTCCTACACTGAGGTCACACACCGAGAGGTCTTGAAACTGGGTTGAAAAGTGAAGAACATCTCAAGAACATGTGTGAACTTTAGCTTTGATTCGGTTAAGGTCCTTGAATTTTGAAGCAGACTTGTTTGAGATATGGGTTCATGACAAGAGGCCTCGGTATCATTCAAACCAAAGGGTCAGGCTGAGGTCTTGCACATTTCATTCGGACATTGCACTTCGGCATAGAACAAGCCGTGGGGTGAGGCCGAGGTGTTGCACATTTGTTGTGTGTGACATGTGCCTCGGTGTAATCACGCCGAGGGGTCTAGGTCGAGGGGGTAATGTGCAGGAGGGCCTCGGGGTAGTGAAGGCGAGGGGTTATGCCGAGGTCAGCTGTAACACGTAGTCAAATTCCAGATAAACCCCATAGATGCTTTAGCTTGACACTTAGTCGTTTGAGGACTAGTTTGTTGAAAAAGGATGCCTCGGTGTTGTATGCCTGAGGGGTCTGACCAAGGGAATGACCAAAAGTTTCACGAATAGGCCTTCGTGCACAGATGTACTGAGGGGTTTACACTGAGGCACAAGAAAACACTTAGTACTCAGCAAGCTCTTTGAACCCGGAATGACATGCGTCTCTTCTGTTCTATGTAACTTTCAGATCAGTGATCCAAATGACACAAGACCAAGTCCTCAGGATATATGACTCAACCAGCTCAAACATTGGTGAAGAACCCGATTGCATCCGAAGAGAAAAAGGGTTCCTGGACGGCCGGTCTTTGAAGTGCATTGCACTGGTCCGAATTGGCTGCTAGACCTGTGCTTTCTCCGTTTGCGTTATCTCCCAGATCACAGCTCCAAATCTCCTGAATCCAAGCGTTCTGGAAACTAGATTCAATGCTCTCAAACTTTCACTAAGACCCCGAATGAATGTGAGACAGGTTTATATTCTGTTGGCCATATCTTTCTTCTCACTGTTCCAAATTCATTGATTCCAACTGTTGTAGAATATTGACTCAATTATCGTGATATTTTCTGAAGACTCCGGAAGCTGAATCGGACGGAAGGACCATTTGGTAACTCGATCTTTGGAGCGAATCGACACAGGAGATTTTTGGCCGAGAAAACATTGCCTGCGGTACGTGTTTTGGCAGAGTTTTGCTTCCCGCGGTATGATTTTTGGCAGAGAGAACACTGCCTGCGGCACATGGTTTCACCGAGAGATTCCAAAATGCCATTTTCATCAGTTTTTATCCTTTTTCCACCATTTCTTCACCTGGTTTCACCTTTTCCACTCCAAGTAGCCTCCAAAATACCTGCTTGACACTCCAAACAATGCAAGAATCACTTGGACCTAATGAAAAATCCTAAAACTTTAAAACAAATATGAAACACAATGAATCTATCTAAAATGCATGCATGAGACTCTATTCTTGGACTAAAAATGCATACTAAATGAGTCAATTTATGAACAAATCAGGCACCAGTAGTTAAGGTGGAAAGGTGGGGGAGAGCATTTCAAACGACACTGCAACCTTACTCCGCAGCAGACCAGGCGGGGGTTAGAGTTGCGATGGAAGATAGCAGTCACCATCAAAGTCATGGCAGAGGAGGAAGGAAGCTTCATTGAGGGGAAGCGAGATCTACGGAGATGCAGCGGCGGAAATCCATTTCGGAGAGAAGTCGCCCTAATTCTGGGATTTGTGCTTATTAGTTTGCTTTTTCATTTATAAATTAAACTAAAAAATGGTATTGATTAAAGTAGCTAAAATTTTAACTATCTTGTTTTTTCTGTATTCCATAGAAAACATATATAAGGAGAATAAAATTAAATAAGATAAAAAATTATTCACCTTGATTGGAAGAAGTGAGGTGTAATCATTAAAAATAATTTAAATATTGACATAAATAATATAATACAAGATAAAAGTTGTTATGATCTAGTAAGAATTTTTATTATTAGTTTGTTTTTCAATATACTGTATTAAATTAGAAATTTGTATTGACTAAATTAGTTAAAAAAGTAAAATAATTTATTTATTTATTATTTTTCGTTATTTTATATAAAAAATATATATAACGAGGATCAAACTAAAATGATGAAAAACAATGATTTTTTTTTATTTGGAGAACTGATATATAATTTTTAATCTTTGTATCAATATTATATGATTATTAAATAGCTTTATTAGTATACTATTTATAAATTTTATATTAAATTATAAGTTTTCCAAACTGAACACATTATATATTCAAAATAAGACCATGAAACCTCACAAATTAGATATAAGTTTTAAGATTAAAACTGCAATTTTTTATATAAATTATTATATTTAATAATATACATAAAATAATATCTTAGTAAATATAATTATTTCCATATTTTTTTTTTTTACCAAAATAGTATTTGAAAACATACCCACGCGTAGCATGGATGAAAAGCCTAGTCTATATAAATAAAAGATGTTTAGGGGATTTTTGATCCTCAAGTAGGGGCAAAGTCTTCTGCAAAACAGAAAAGTCATCAAGACCGGGAAAACACAATGGGGTTATATTTTCCGAAAGCACTCCGACGCTCAAGTCAGTAAACATCTCGAAAAAAACCACAGTATAGCTGCTCGGAGAGCGGAAAGAACTCGGAAAACTTTGTGAAGGAAAGTGGGCCAAAAGTCCTTGAGAAAAGTAGGATCTGCTCGAGCCTTGGAAAGAGAATGGGTTTTTGCGGTGAAAAGAGAGAAAAAATAAAAGAGTTTACGGGTAAAGAAGCTTCACGGTTTAGGAACCGCCGTGGAGGAGAAAAGAAGTTGAATGACCGGGAAAGATGGTCGGAGCTGTGTAGACTGCCTGAACTTAAGAACCACAAGTATCTAGTGAGATATCGTGAGACTTAATATGGCTAAGAGAGTGAACCCCCTCCATGTTGGAACGGGTAAAATATTTATAGGGAATTACCTGACCCGAGTTAGTATACCGGGTTGGCCCATGAATGACAGATCAGGTGGGTCGACCCATGGTTTGACTTGACTGGATTCGAATCTTGCAATGGCATCACACTCCTGATGGTCTAACCAACTTTCCTTCGCGTGTTCTGCTTGAAACGAGACCATCTCTTGGCACGTCCCTTTCGTTCTCAGTGTACGAGTTGGATCGGCGGCTCATACGCGGTATGGCTCTTCGCTGAACCTCTGTTTTTTCCCCTGGCTCCTGTGAAAGGTCACTGTCACTTGACACACGTAAGGAAAATGCATTAAATGTCATTTTCGTGGGCTTGTAAGGGTATGGGGCCTATGGGCAATCAAATCAGACTAACGCATATTCATATTGTCGAATGGAGAGAAATTTGAAGAGTATTTCCGCTCAAATGATTCACTCAAACTGATATATCATGGTTTTATGGTTTTTGACCACGATATAGATCTTATTTATAGAGTCTTTTTAGTGTTTTTCGAGTCTTTCCGAGTTTTTTCAGGTCTTAGGTACGTTTGGAGCCTAACTGGAGATTTTAGAGCACTTTGGAGCTAAATACAGATCAAATTTGTGAAGGATGAATTATGTGCTTTGGTGTCGCTCAACACCATGGAGAGTGTCACACGACACTGATCGCAGAAATAAAGAAAACATGATTTTGTCCAAGTTTTGAATAATCTCGTAGGCCTAGAAGTCTCCAGATATTTACAAGGAAGCGCAACACGTGTTTTTAGTATTTATTAGGGTTTTTAGCCACCCATATCGATACCTTAGATTTTAAAAAGATAACACTTTTGCTTTTGCCTTTGTCGTGATTTTGAGAGCTTGAGGAGACAAGTCTGAAGTCTGTTCATTTTTGAGAGAAAATTTTGAACCCCTATTATCTATTCTACTATTCTTATTTTGTAATTTATTCTATCATGTGCGTTGTTTTAATATCTATGTCTGAGTAGTTAGCTTTTTAGGTTTAGGATTCTCATTAAAGTTTTCTCTGAATGTTTGATTGATTGATTAGTTAGGGTTCATAATCCTGTTAGTTCTTACCATAAGTTGTTCTTAAAGCTAATTCTGGACTGATCACCTAGAACTTAGATCATTAGGTTACTTGATTGACACAGAAGTGTAATTGAAGAATTTGAAAGAACCTAGGGTGAGCAAAGTAGCTACTCGCAAAAAAAAATTGGTTTAAATACTTTGTAAACATATCGAACTTGAGCATTAAAGCTAGTTTATGTCTTTAGGATTTTCAAAGGAATTTAGAATTCTGAGATCTAGACTTAGATAATTCTTACAACAGATGTCTATTTAATCTTAGACTAAGATAATTTTCACAACGGAAGTCTATTTTATAATTCTGAGATCTAGACTTAGACTTAGATCTAGACTTAGATAATTTGATAATTTAGGATTTGCAAAACCTATTTTATTTTTACTATTTTTAATTTAAATTTAGATATATGTAAACTAAAACAATATCATATATTATCAAAATGTGAAATCATATGAAGAGAAGCTTGCAAATGTTTTAATTTTAATTTAAAGTATAATTTTTTAAATATATATTTACATAAGTAAAGAAAATCGAGTACTTGTATTCAAAACATCAATAAAGTAATTTCGCACAAAATTTCAAAATCGACATATTATAAAATTAAATAAATGCGGCAAAATTTTTATCTTCATATGTTATTAAAAAAATGAACAAAAATATAAGATAAATTTATTTTTAAAAGTAGTAAAAATAATCAGAAAATTGATATTTGACCGAAAAACAAGGATAGGCAATGTAATACCTTGCTGTGATCAGTTTCAGGTCTAAGCCAATCCAGAAAAGTATATACTGAATAGGAAACTAATAGGGATAAGCTGAGTACAAAGACTATTGAACATAATAGAATTAAAATATTAGTTTATGTAAGGACCGAGTTTACCTATTCGAGGTTCTGCTCGTTTAAGCAAAAATATGTTCTCACCTAAGATTTGTTTCCTTATTTATATATGTATATGTAAATAAATAAATGTATATATATAGTATATATATGTGTATGTGTGTAAATTTTAAGATATATTAATAGGAAACAAATCTTAGAATTTATTTGTTTCTTAAATAAATATCTTATATACACCAAAACAAATTATTTCATTAAGTTTTTTTTCCAGCTCATAAATACATTTAATATGATTTTGAGATAAAACCACGTGGCAATTATATTAAGTTTTTATTTATTTTTGAGATATACCAAATAAGGAAACATTGAAATAAAATAAAAATCTGATTTTTCAGAAATATTAATAACTAAATAGAAATTTTATTTTAAAGAAAATTTTATACTAAAAAAAGTTGAAGCTAAATGCATCTAAGGGTGTCCACATATGATTTAAAAAAATCAATTTAAATGGTCCACATCAACAATCAAAAATAAGGAAAGTTTACAAATTTTTAATATTATTGCTAAATAAATAAATTAAGAAAGTTTACAAATTCTAATTATTGCTGAATAAAAAAATTTTATATAAATTTTTTATTGGTCCACCTCAACATTGAAAATTAATTTTTTTTTCCAAATTCCATTATTATTTTTAAAAATTATTAAAGATAAAGAAATTATATATAAAATTTTTGTTAATAATAAAAAACTAAAATAAATAATATTAAAATAGAAAATTTTAAATTTAAATTAAATGTATACACACATAATTAGAGATTCTTACATTAGTATCCAAATTTTTGTCACATAACTATAATAATTTTTAAGTTTTTTTTCTGTGTGTACAACCATTTCAAATTAAAACAAAAACAAAAAAAAATAGAGTTATGTTTCACGAAAAAATAAGTCATTACAACGTAAAATAACCAACTTGGCTAAACTATAAGTTTAACTATTAGCTAAATTACAAAGAATATAATGAAACGAGATATAAACAAAGTCATTACAAGCTGCTTTAATATCGAAAAAGAGACCGAAAAATAAGCTTGGCCACTGAATTTGAGAAGAATGATAAATTTCAAGCAATCCGAGAAACATGTCAAGTGATTGATACTCGACACTTTAAAAAAACAAAGCACTGAAAATAGAGAAAGAGGTTCCGTCATTAAGACGAAAGAGATTAAGGTATTTGAGGAAGATTTTTGAAATAACATGGCATCTGATACGGTTTTAACAACCTAACATTAAGCACAAATGTAACAATTAGCTGACCAAGAAGCATCCAAATACATTCGGTAAGCCTCAAAAACAAGGAGGCGAGACCAAAATCATGACACTTTTGAAAAACGAAGCACTGAAAATAGAGAAAGAAGTTCTGTCATTAAGCCGAAGATTGAGGTATCCGAGGAAGATTTTTGAAATAACATGGCATCTGATGGGGGTTTTAACAACCTAACATTAACCAAAAAGGTAACAATTAGCTGACCAAACAGCATGCGAATACATTCGGTAAGCCTAAAAACAAGGAGAGATCATAATCACTTGCCTCGTGTGGGATCTTCCAGCTTTGATTTCTAAATCTATTATTAAAAAAAAAATAAAAGCTATATGCCTCTAAGAATGTCCACAAATGATATAAAGTTCAATTTGATTGGTTTAAATCAATATTTAAAATTAGAAAAATTTTCAAAATTTAAAATTATATGGTTAACAAAAAATATGTTTATAGAAAAATAAATATAGAAGATATATGCCTCTAAAGACATCCACATAAGATTTAAAAATTCAATTTCATTAGTGTACATCAATAACTAAAATTTTTAAAAAAATTTAATTATAAAATTATATTATTAATACAAAACAATATAGAAAAAAATTGTTAGTTAAAACTATTCTATTATGAATAAAAATTAAAGCTATGTTATTTTTAAGGCATCCACATCAGCATTTAAAAATTAAATTTTATTCGTATATATCAAAATTGTAAATTTAAAAAAATTTCCTAATTCTATTAAGAAAGTAAATTAAAGAATAAAAAATCTCTAATAATAAAAAAAAATATGATATTAAAATCTTCATTATTACTGTTTAAATTATAAATTTAATTTATTATCTATAAAACTATATATTACTTATACAAGTTTATGTTACTTGATTTTAAGGCTTTTAATTTCATGTAGAATTTTAAATAACTAATAATTATGATTTATATTAATTTTTTCACATATGCAAAACATATTTCCACATAATCTCATGTAATATATTATGCAAAAATGATCGAAAAAATTATATTTTGTATATTCGGCTCGGAATTGCAATAGATTAATGTAGAAGTTTTTAGTTTTGAGGATTTCAATTTGTTATTCATTTTTCTAAATTTATATGTATTAAATTGTACCGACTGCCTACTTAAATATAATTAAAAGAAGTAAGATTGAATATGATGAAACTGAATATAATCATACAAAAATCATTGAAATAAATAAATATGATCTATTAGTTAAAAAAAACAGATATAACAAGAATAAAAATGAACATGATGAAAAAAATTCATTATTATTAGAATCAATGACGTATAATCATTGAAAAATTATTTAAACGTTTACACAACCAATTGATAAAAATATATTTAACTCACAAATTTTGTATGATTTTTTTATTTATTTTATAATCAAATATTATTTTGGTTTCAAATTTAAAGTTGTTATTAATCTCAAAGCAAATATTTTATTTATTAGTTTGTTTTTTAAATTAATATAACAAAATAAAAATTTGTATCGGTTCAAATTTAAAATTGTTATTAATCTCAAAGCAAATATTTTATTTATTAGTTTGTTTTTTAAATTAATATAACAAAATAAAATTTTGTATCGGTTAAACAAAAAAAGAAAAAAGATTAAATTTTAAATTTTATTATTGTTTTTAAAAAATACATATATAATTGGAAGAAAGTGAAAATGATGAAAAAAATTATCTTTATGATTTAAAGAAGTCAATGTATAATATTTTATCATCATATTAATATTATGTTTAATAAGTACCATTTGACTAATTTATAAAAAAATTTAGTTGATTTGGGTATATTAACTTATAATTGTTTGACCAAATAATACGTTTTTGAAATATGACATATTGTATATAGATTTAAAACAAAACCGTTAAAACTTCAAAATTTACATAAAAATTATTATATTAACATTATAATATTTTTAATATATTATTAAATCACTGATATATAAAATTTATATCTTAATAAATATAATTGATTGCATATAATTTTTAATAAAAAAATATCCACGCGTAGCGTGGACGCAAAATCTAGTAACCTATAAAAGGACTTGAAGACTTAAAAATATGTTTTCTATCTCATAAATTCATTAAATGATGTTTTCTAATATGTGATTATTTTATTAAATATTACTTATTTTCATACTTTTTTGTAATTCATTATTTTGTATATACTTAGCTGAAAATAAATTAGAATCTGCAGCCTATTAATATGTTCTACTATTATTATAACTCTAATATTTATTAATATATTCTATTTATTTCATTTATATTTGGTGTGCAATTGTATGTAAATGATGCTGAGCATTTTAATGATATAGTCGTTAAATGTAAATGGCGCGAAAATCTTTAGTGATCTAGTATTTTAAATATCTATTTACACTTTTAGGTAATAACAATTTAACAGGCAATAGTTGTTAGATACAAAAATGGTGCGAAACATATTATTGATCCATAATTTAACTATATTAATTAAATATGTTAAGAAAATATAAAATCTTGAGTACCATTTAGTGTCAACCAAAACCAATCTGTCTATATAAATCTTATCCCTCCAATTTGGAGTTTCAGATATCCTTGATTCTTTCTCTCTTTGTTCAAAGAGTTCTAGATGATTTAGTGAAAACAAAAACTGAGATTGACTTTGAGTTTTTTTTTGGTGTTTTTCATTTCGATTTAGAGAAAATAAGGATTCTGAGATTTGAGTTTGTGATTGACTGATTGTAATAAAATAATATTATAGCTATGAGTTTAGAAAGTAATAATGTTAATGGACGCAAACCATTCGCTTTTGACCTCAACCTCGAACCTGTTGACGATGATGGAATTTGCTATTTTCCCGAAAACTCAGATCCCTGTTCAGTGTGTCTCGAGCCGCTGGTCAACACTAATGATAATCATCGAACACTTGTTACACTTAAATGTGGCCACAAGTTTCATCTTGGTAATTTTATTTTAATCTCTTTACAAATAATTTTGTTTTATTTTCTGAATGCGTTTTCGGTTTGAGTAAATATAAAAAACCTCATTTTTAAATTCACTTGCAGAATTATCGATATCTTTTGTATTTTCTTTGGATTTTTTTTTTTGTTATAAAATCCGTATTTTAGATGTGTTATTTGTATAGATTATGATGACCACATATATTCTTTCTTTTATGATCTGAATTTTAAGCCATATCTATTTATTTTAAAGTACACGATTTTTTTTTAATGATTTTATAGTAACCAAAATTTTGATGTTCATGCAACAATATTCCTGGTTTAGTCAATAAAAAATATCCTAAAATATATGAAATTAGTCAGGGCATCAGTGTTAGATTGATTTTTATTTGATTTTTTACATAATAGATCACCAAATCATGCAATTATTTGTGTTAGTATCACAAGCTTAATTAGTTATTTTATGTGTTATTGTTATTTTATAGAAACATTTAATAATCTTGTTCTGACATGTTTCCTTTGTGTACAGATTGTATTGGTTCAGCTTTTAATGCAAAAAACTCGATGCAATGTCCGTACTGTAAGCAAATTGAACCAGGTCAATGGCAATATCCAACACACCATCCAATTCCAAATATCAGTGAGGAGGATGAGGTTTCTGAAGAAGAAGAAACTAACATAGTAATATTTTGTTCGGTTTTAAATGATGCTACTTATGAATGCCTTAAAAAAGTGATGTTTTTCTTGCAATTGATCAAGTCATCTAAAATACTTTAGCATATATATAATGATATAACAATCATGTTATATGTATCTTGTAGACTGTGGGAATGGAGTTATGCCCTTTTCAAGGCTCAGGACAGCACTATTTTTTCGAGTAAAACCTACATTAATTAGTGTTACATTAATATTATTATAACTTTAGAGAAATCATAACTTTAAAATCCTCTCTTTCAAAACATTGTAGGGACCCAAATTTTTTTGGTCGGATGAACACATTTGGTCATGAACCAGAGGGACTTGAAGGAGGTCAACAATGTCAATACATAGAGTATTCTTTCACCATTCCACAATCTTCTGCTGCTGGCATCCCTCAAAATTTTATTTTCAGTAGCCATTGGATCACCAACGCAGGGGAAGTACGTTACAATATGCCACCTAATCGAATGATTTTCTGGAGTGCCTCAGAGTCAGGAGTAATAAGAGGGAGACACTATGCGGATCATCCTTTTTATGATCATAGGTAAGTTTTTTTTCTTGTCTTCAACTATTTCTAATCAAAAATCACTGTTCATATCTCTCTTCTTCATTTTTTTTTTTCATAATCTACCAAATGAAAAGTTTTTTCTACATATATCTGTTTAAATGTCATAAGATGAAGATCTTGATAATGTGAAATTTTAGACTCTTTGTATTTCAACTCCTTTTGAGCGCAACTACTGAATTTTTCTTCCTTTTCTTACATTAAAGTTTTAAAAACATAATTACCCCTATTATTTTTTTTAAAAAAAAAGACATTTGTATGTTTTTCTTCATTTCATCTTTTTTGTTGCAGTCGCTTTTATACATCCAACAGGTCAATAGTTAATGCTCCAGTGGCTCTGCCTTATCCAAACAGCATCACACTGCACCTTAACCAGCTTCCGTCTCTCTTTGGCGATTTATCAACACCCGTCTCGCCTGGTCATGTGTTCTCGTCTAGTTCGGAACAAACTACAAGAGGAATCTCAGATTCAAGGTTAACTTTATCTGGTGTGAACAACACCAATAACAATGGCCTCAGTGGATCTAATGTATGGGAGGTGAGAATCGCTTTGACCTGGAGGACAGTTCAAGATGGAAAAAGACTTATGCATCATGATTTATGATAGCCAGGGTGGCGGAGATGAAGATGGCATCCGGGGTGAAGGCAGAGGAAGCAGCAGCAGTGGTGGAAGAGGTGGAGGTGGGAACGGCGATAGCAATGGGATAAGTGGCAGAAACTGAAGCGGCAGGGCCAACTTATGTAGCATGCAGACTGTCTTAAACAATTAGATTCTCATGATCTCAGAGAGTGAACTTATCTTTTCATGATTTCAAAAACTTAAAACTATTTTTCAGTTTATTATGCTGGTTAATGTTTAAGGAAAATAAGAAAAAACTTATATTAAATGTTGTTGCATTAGAGATAAATTGGTTTGAATTTTGACTTATCATAATTAAAGTTATATGTTATTGCATTAGAGAGAGATTGGTTTCTGTCTTTGACTGTTTATGCAAAAAGTTTAGCAGTTAAAGATTCACTATTCTCCCTAAACAAGAACCGCAGCTCGAACTTTGATCTGGTTTAGGCCTGGTTGTTTTGGTTTAGTTCGGTTCAATCAAAAGGCAAGGGGGTATCTATGGGTACTTCAAATGAACGAAGGTGACCGGATAAGTCTCACTTTCTTTTTTCAATATAAATTGTATTCTCGTTTTCAAAGTCTTGATCTTTTGTCAACTAAACCAATTTCTGAACAACTCTAAACCATAAATCTTTAATTGTTAAACTTTTTGTATCAACAGCCAATGACAAAAAAGTAAAATAAAATCCGATTAAACAAAACCGCACGATTGCTCGATTAAAACAATTGCAATCTAATAAAATCCAGAATATTCTTAACCAATAAATTAAAACTGCAGAACCAACAAACATACGAAATAATATAGAAACGCAAGCAATCTTCAGCCAATAATCATGAGCGAATGAAACCAATAATCAGATTGAATTCCGAATTCTGTTTGAACAAAGAACAGATCATTGATGAATACCATGAACATTTGTTCTGAGCAAAACTTTACAACAATCTTAGTGTTATAAGGCATAAACGATTTTAAAGATTTAAGAGTGCAAGACAATTTCTATTGCAAAAAAAAACTCAATTTGGACTTCCATTTTATTGGGCCATATAGTTTTATTGTATTTATCTTTATTGCATTTGTCCCACATCGGATATATGTTAAGTATTAGGTTAAATGTATCGTGTATATAAGGCATAGCCTCTCTATTGATATTGACATGAAATATAAAGAACCTTTTATAACTTATAAAAGATTCTTGTCATGGTAGCAGAGCTTTAAAACCTAAACTATTACAAGGTTTTATTGTTTCTCGATTTAAAAGGATTTCAAGATTTTGCTGCGAGATCCCGTTCTTAGTTATAATTTCTTTTGATCTTTGATTTAAATATTTTTGTTTTTACTCTGAAACAAATGTTTCTTTATGATGGGTGATAACAACTCGATGATTATTCTGATGGTTTCTACAACTTCTACTGAAACTTGTCGTACCATATCGCCATATGACTTCACTTATGGAGATAACTCTGGTACTCTGATCTCCAAACCCTTGTTACATGGTCCAAACTACAATCAATGAGCCAAAAGTCTTCGTGTAGCACTGAAGGCAAGAAAAAGGTTTGGTTTTGTGGATGATACCATACCACAGCCGGAGGAGACGTCTCCTGATTATGAAAATAGACTGCAAACAATGCTCTCGTGGTTTCATGGACGAAACTCACAATTGATGAGAATCTCTCTGACTCAATGTCTCATATTGATGACTCTCATGAACTTTGGACACACATTCAAAAGCGCTTTGGACTTAGAAATGGAGGTGTTGGTCGTGGTTCTGCTCAGCTAAATTATGTTTTTGTGGCTCATATTACTGCTGTCACAGCACTGTCTACTTCTAGTATAGCTTTTACTTCTGCAGATCAAGTGGGGATTAGTGGTCTCAAGGATAATCAGTGGAAGGAATTAGTTCATTTGCTTGAAGAACGCAAAGTGCACTCGACTGAACATCTTTTTGATAAATTTTTTTATTGAATCCTGGATTGTTGATATTGGAGCTTCGAATCACATGACTGGTACACTTGATTATCTTACTGAGATCTGTGACATGGCCCCGGTGTTGATCAAACTTTCTGATGGTCGATACACTACGGCTAGTAAACACGGAAAAGTGAAATTAGGTTCTTCTTTGGCTTTGCAAGAGGTGTATTTTGTCGATGGACTTCAATGTCATCTTATATCTGTTTTGCAGTTGATTAGGGATCGTCATTGTGTTTTTCAGCTCACTGATAAACTTTGTGTGATTCAAGACCGCATCACGATGAAGCTGATTGGGGCGGGTAAGCAAGAATTTGGACTTTATTTTTTTCGTGGTGTAGAAATTGCTGCAGCTATACATGGATCAGATCCATCGTCTATTCATGTGTGGCATAGACGCTTGGGACATCCATCCTTGAAAACGTTAAAGTTGTTACCGTTTTCTGATTTTAATTGCAGTGATTTTGATTACAAAGTGTGTGAAATTTGTATCAGCGCCAAACAGACAAGATATTCTTTTCCCGTAAGCAGTCACATGACAAATTTTCCATTTGAAATGGTGCATTGTGATCTTTGGGGTCCATATAGAACTACTGCAATATGTGCCTCTCGATATTTTCTTACACTAGTTGATGATTATTCAAGGGCTGTGTGGATTTACCTTTTGAAAACGAAACAAGATGATCCTCTACATCTTCGAAATTTTATCAGCCTTGTTGAACGACAATTCACGTGCAAAGTCAAAACTATAAGAAGTGATAATGGCTCAGAGTTCATCTGCTTATCTGATTTTTTTGCTCAGAAAGGTATTATCCATGACACGTCGTGTGTGGGCACACCTCAGCAGAATGGTAGAGTAGAGCGTAAACATCGTCATATTCTCAATGTAGCTCGAGCACTTCGTTTTCAAGCAAGACTTCCAATCGAGTTTTGGGGTTATTGTGCACTTACTGCTGGTTATTTAATTAATCGCACACCCACAGCTCTTCTCAGTGGGAAAATACCGTTTGAACTGATATACAATCGTCCACCTCCGATGAACCATATTCGAGTTTTTTGGCTGCATTTGTTATGTTCATAATAAGAAGCATGGAGGGGATAAATTCGAGAGTCGCAGCAATAAATCCATTTTTATTGGATATCTTTTGGCCAAGAAAGGATGGCGAGTTTATAATATTGACACAGAGACTGTCTCTGTGTCTTGTGATGTAATATTCATTGAAACAAACTTCCACTTCAACAACGTAGCAACTGTGTCTTCTTCTTCTTTGCCGTGTTCTGATTCTCCACTTAATAACGTCACCGATAATGATGATGTTTTTAATGATTCAGTTATACATGCGGATGTTGTTCATCCCGAAAGCTCTGTGGATGTTGTTCATCCCGAAAGCTCTGTGGATGTTGTTATACATGCGGATGTTGTTCATGTTGAAAGTTCTTCTTCTCGGGCATTACCACCACCACTACCTGAGAATGAAGCTGCTCCTGTGAATTATGATATTGATGATGGTACCAGCTCATGACGAAGAAAGTTTTGCTGGTAAAAATGATATAGTTATTGATAACAACTCTGATAACCTGCAGATTGTTCCAGCTATTTCTCCTGAATCATTGATCACCAGGACACCACAATTAATCGAGGAACCCAAATTACTTGGTTGTAGGCATCACAAGAAACAACGATCTGTTAAGCTTGCAGATTTTGTCTCGCAGTTACTTACTGAGCTGTTTCCTTCCGTCACACCTTATCCTTTGGGTAATAATCTCTCTTCGTCTCAATTCTCTACCGCTTATCAGACATATGTCATGGATATGACTTCCGCCATAGAACCTCAAAGCTGCAAAGAGGCATTTCTTGATGAAAAGTGGCTTTGGGCTGTTCAAAATGAAGTCATCTCGCTGGAAGATCTTGGTACGTGGACTGTCGAAGATTTGCCTCCTAGGAAAATTGCGCTTGTTGTAAGTGGGTTTTCCAAATTAAATTGAAATTTGATGGTTTGGTGGAACGATACAAGACACATTTAGTTGTTCTTGGGAATAATCAAACTGAGGGAGTTGATTACGACGAGACCTTTGCTCCAGTTGCTAAGATGGTAACAATTCATACTTTTCTTCAACAAGCTGTCTCTCTTGATTGGGAAGTGCATCAAATGGATGTCCATAATGCATTTTCACATGGAGATCTTGATGAAGAGGTATACATGCATTTTCCTCCAGGGTTCCGGACAAATGACAAAACGAAAGTTTGTTGATTAAGGAAATTACTGTATGGTTTAAAGCAAGATCCTCGATGTTGGTATGCGAAGCTTGCATCAGCTTTGAAAGCTTACGGTTTCCACCATGACGTATCTGAGTATTCTCTGTTTACACTTGAGAAGGAGTCTGTTCGCATTTATGTGTTGGTTTACGTTCATGACTTGATCATCACTGGTAGCTCAGTTGGAAAAATCAACGAGTTTAAAACTTATTTGAGCTCATGTTTTCATATTAAATATCTCGGCATTTTGCGATACTTCTTAGGGATCAAAGTCGCACGAAGTCCAGTTGGTATGTATTTGTGTCAACGCATATATGCACTTGAGATCCTCACTGAAACTGGTTTACTTGGTGTTAAGCCGGCTACTCATCCGTTGGAACAGAATCACAAGCTTGATTTGGCAGATGGCGCGGTTATGTCAAATCCTGCTCCATACTGTCATTTGGTGGGGAAACTTATATATCTGACTAATACACGTCCTGAGTTATCCTATGCTATTCATATTTTTTCTCAGTTTATGAGTGCTTCTAAGCTTGCACATTGGGAAGCTACACTTTGTGTGGTTCGATATTCATACAAAGTCCCAGGCACTGTATTCTTCTAAAAACCGGTACACCGCTTATTTTGTCTGCTTTGTATGATTCAGATTGGGCTTCATGTCCCCTTACTCGTTGGTCTTTAAAGGGTTGGTTTATACAACTTGGCGGTTCTCCGATATCGTGGAAAACAAAGAAGCATGATGTTGTGTCTCGTTCTTCTACTGAGGCCGAGTATAGAGCAATGGCAGACACAGATCAAGAGCTTCTCTGGTTACGACAGCTACTTCCGGTTCTTGGTATCTCGTGTGACTATTCCATCATCATTCATTCAGATAGTCAATCGGCTCTCAAACTAGCAGTTAATTCAGTATACCATGCTCATATTAAACATGTTGAGTTGGACTGTCATTTTATCTGTGATGAGATCATTCGCGGTACTATTGCTACTAAACATGTTTCCACTAAGTCTCAACTCATTGATATAATGACAAAAGCGCTAGGCCGAAAGGAGTTTGAAGATTTTCTTAGTAAGCTGGGTGTTTATAACCTCCATATTCCATCTTAAAAAGGGGGCGGTGGGTATTGAACCATATTAAGATTTTATTGTATTTATCTTTATTGCATTTGTCCCACATCGGATATATGTTAAGTATTAGGTTAAATGTATTGTGTATATAAGGCATAGCCTCTCTATTAATATTGACATGAAATATAAGGAACTTTTTATAACTTCTAAAGGATTCTTGTCACATTTTTCATTCAAACAATGAGTATACCACATTATAGTGCTCACATCGAGGAATCCAATGATTCCAAAATCTGGTCACTCCAACAACGAAATCGCCCAGAAAAGCAACAAGCAAAATTTTATCATTTTATCAAAATCGAGTTCCCACAGTCTTCAATCTCCTATCTATGTTTGTTAAAACTAAGGCATTTGATATGGTCCAATGGAAATTCATTACAATGACTCTCCAAGAAATACAATATCCTAGAAATTTTCATTCATTGGATCTATATATACCTTTCCACTGCATCGTTCTCTGGCTCGATCAATTGCAACAGTGGACGGCTTTGTCCCAAGATATGATATGAGGGGCTATGCCAACGGTGTGCTCTCTTCCTATATATATATTTTGAAGGTGAAAATACTGGCTTAGTAACATTAAGCAAGAAGTATAAATGCGGGAGAAGTGAAAGTCAAACTTGAAGTAAAAAGCCAAGTTCAAAAACACGCTGGAGTAGTTTTCGGTCTAAGCGGAATATATGTCGGAGTCAGTAAACCCATGCATTGACCAAGGACTCATTCCAATCGACGACTAAAGGTGTCTGAGAAGTATCAGTCGTATCCACAAGATTAAATGCCATTCATGAAAAATCAGGCGGAGTAAATAACAACATTAAACATGGATTCAAGTATAAGAGGAAGACCAAGGAAGGACAATTTTTTGCACCTACAACTAGCATTAGACTTAAACATTTATCAATTCCTTGTTTTTGTTCTTGTGTAAACTCTCTTGAGGGCTAAACACTAAAAACATTTACTCTGCATTTTGTGTCTATAACCACCTTTTATCCGTTCGGGAAAATGCTGAATCACCTCCTTTTGGCGGAAAAACGCAGAATCAGGTTTTGGGCAGAAAAATGTGAAATTGCATTTTTGCGGAAAAAAAATGGATATAAGTTTTGGCTGTATTATGTTTTTGGCCGGATAGTATTAAATTATGTAAGTGTATGCTTAATCTTATTGCTTTCATCTTTTCTATCAAACTGTATGATCTTTAAAAGTCATAGCATGTAATTTATGTTATGCATTTTAATAGAATACCGTGACCAATAGGCAATATATATATTCAATTAAAATTCGGATTCCTTCTTCTTACCGGCATTGAAATGTATACAGTTACATAAGTGACAAGTCGTAATTGTACAAAACTTACGATTGTGGAACACTACCGAAGAAAGGTCTTCGGTGGACCAAAATAAAGCTGTACTCATAAATCCATTTCTTATTTCTATATAAAGCTACGTCTGAATCTAAATAGATCATTGTCCCAAAATAACAAACCAGAACAAACAAACAAACAAAAATATGACGTGTCACAATATCTTCCTTGTAATCTCTCTGATTCTCGCGGTCTCACTGGTCAACGCAGTAGAATTCTCGGTAGTGGACAACACCGGCGATTCCGCCGGCGGAAGAAGATTCCGGGGAGAAATCGGCGGCGTAAGCTACGGCACACAGTCACTTCAGTCTGCGACCGACTTCGTCTGGCGTTTGTTCCAGCAAACCAACAACCCTTCGGACAGAAGACCCGTTACAAAGATCACACTGTTCATGGAAAACGGGAACGGTGTCGCGTACAACACGAATTCAGGATCCGAGATACACTTCAACGCGGGATATCTCGCGGGTGTCTCGGGAGATGTAAGGAGGGAATTTACCGGCGTGGTTTATCACGAGGTGGTCCATTCTTGGCAGTGGAACGGTCCGGGTGGGCTTATCGAGGGTATAGCAGACTACGTGAGGCTTAAAGCCGGTTACGCCCCGGGTCACTGGGTAGGGCCCGGTGGTGGTGATAAGTGGGACCAGGGATATGACGTCACTGCAAGATTCTTGGATTATTGTAACGATTTGAGGAATGGGTTTGTGGCCGAGCTGAACAAGAAGATGAAGAATGGCTATAGTGATGGTTTCTTCGTTGATTTGCTTGGGAAAGACGTGAATCAACTATGGAGAGAGTACAAGGCTAAGTATGGTCAATGAAGTAAAAAAAATATAAAAAGTCGAGTGAATTATCGTATTTGAAATAAATAAACCGAAATAAAACAGTCATTGCAATTTATTTGTGCCCGCTATTTGTAAACTCTTGTGGTTTTTGCAAGTTTAAATAATATTTTTTTTTTTTGAACGTTTGGTTTTTGTACGTTTCGATTGAAAAACAGATATACTGTTTTCTTGTTACAGGCCTCTTGTTAAAATTGGTTAGTCAGTTTAAGCTGAAGATTTGGCTGTCTTCTAAACGGTTTGATTAATTACCTATCATAAACATTTTATAGAGAATTTTACATTGAAAACACTTTGAATGCTGAATTTTTTTGAAAATTCAATCGGAAAAGCATTTCAACGTAAGTGTCACATGGTTTGATTTTTTTTCTGTGATTTTTTTCCGATCTCTGTATCAAATTCCCAATCAAATTTATCAGCAAACCAAAACAAGATGCTTTTGGTTTGACCCTTCCATGTAAATATTCCATTTAGAAAGAAGAAGATAAAAGCGTAAGTAGTGTAACCAGAGCCGGCCCGTAACTTATCCTAGCCTCCTAGGGAATGAAACAAATAAGGAAAGAAAACTCAGCCCACCAAATGATATGCCAACAAGTTTCCTATCAATTAAGTAACCAAGTTGGAGCCTATGTGGCCCACTTGTTATGTTCACAATCTCTACCCTATCGTTTAGTCACATTTATTCACAGCCTTTTATTATAAAGAAATGGTTGGTTATACTAATTTTGCCGGTGAAGAAATGATATATCCATAATTTACATCATTTATGAATGCATTTTTGGTCCAAATGTTGAGTCTCATGCATGCATTTAAGTAGTTTTCAATGCTTTTGTACTTATAGTTGGTTTAGGATAGGGAATGCATTAGGTCCTATAGAGTCTTGCATTTTAGAATGTTTACAAGTGATTTGGAGCAAAAAGGGAGCATTTGGAGCAGAAGCCGTGGAGAAACCCTTGTGTAAATGCATCAGAACCGGACCAGAACATAGAAGCCGACAATCTCTCCACTTCATCGCCTGATACGGAGCATTGTCATTGCGATCCATCCTTTAGTGCCTTCATCAAGATTTGAGAAGAATGAGTCTAGTTTCCAGAACGCATAAGATTGTCCAATTGGGAGCTGTGAGCTGAAAGTTATGGCGATCAGAAGGAACACATGTCTCGGAGCCGCTAAAGGACCAAAGTCACGCGCAACAAAGAACCGGCGGAACGGACCCTTTAAGACGTCAGCAGGACTCAAACTCTTCAGAATAGTTGTAGCCGATGCAGTCATCTGACTCGTGGAGTTGGAAGATCGAGATTTGGACCAGTGAGCAAGAAGTTATGAAGGATTTTGTGCAGGCGGTTTACATTCATATCAAGAAGAACACCGACCAGAATCTGGTCGGTGTGCCCTTGAAGCTCAGACGTTTTTGGCCGAATCTTGGAACTCAAAGTGCCGAAAGATTGTCGAGCACAACACCAACTGAATTCTACTCGGTGTCATTCCCCTGAAGCCATTCTTTGAGCCACACCGAGCTCCACACCGAGAAGAATCTGCTCGGTGTTGGGTTTTAAGAATCTCTTTGCACCACACCGAGTTCCTGCACCGACTGAAATCTGGTCGATACATTCTCGAACCAGGACGTTTTTATGGGCCTTTTTGGGACCAATACCTAGTTTGTTCTAAGTTGGCCCATCAAGAAACCCTGCCTATATATATGTTTTAGTCATTATCCAGCAGACTAAGTTTGATTCTCTTTGTTTCTTTGCCTCTTTAGTGTAAAAACGAGTTTGATCAAGAGATATCTAGCAGATTTACTCATATTAAAGCTGTTTCTTATCATTTTTTCATCTCATCTTTACTTCTAATCATGATTAACATCACCTCTTGCAAAGGAAATGGTGTGTTCATCATGATTAGTGAGTAGTTTTCTTTTAAGCTTCTAGGTGTGTAGATTAGGGTGCTTAGATGTTTGATTTGTGATGTTTAATTTCTAGATTCTCATTTCATTTCCTTAGTTAGCTGCTCCTAATGCCAGATTTCCTTGGAAAAATGAAATCTTGGTAATAGGCATTTCATGCACCAAAAGTGTTTGATGAAATGCTTGAAAGAGCTAACTTAAGGGTTTTTGTTTTAAATGCCATGGCAATGTTTGTTTGAAGCATAAATGACATATTAGAACTGTTTCTTAATGCTCATTGATTCATATTTCACAAATGAGAATTTGGTTTGAAAATGGATTAGTGTAGAGGTTAATGCCTTCATGAGAGGATTAATCTAGATTAGAGTTCTAAGTTAAAATGTTTTGAGAACATGTGATTGCTTGTTATGTCTTTCTGTAAAAGATTCAGTCTTTCTTTGTTAAAGATTGTTTGGTCACTTATTTGGCTTGGAACATTATGCTTGCTGATTGCTTGGTCATCTCTAATGGTTGTTAGACTTGATTAAGTGATTTGCAAAGGGATTTCTGTCATGAGAGTGAATTAATCTGATTAAGAAGCCTAGACTAAAGAGTAGCAAGTGTTGCATTATGTTCTTAGCATCATGAATCAGTATCTAAAGCACCCTAATCAATTATCACATCTAGAGTTTTATCTTTCATCATTTGCTTTATCATCATCTTGTTTGGTTGCTTGCTTTGTTTAGTAGTTAATCATCTTGCTTGCTTGTTTCTTGTTTTATATGCTTTCTTGTTTCTTGTCACCATCAAAAACCTTTCTTGTCCCACTTGACTTAAGAACTTGTCACATAAACTAGTGCCTAACTACCACATATATGGATTGATACCCTTTGTACTGCAAGTGACATAAGGGATTGATAACCCATCTAAGAATATAAAAATCTTACTTATCAATTGGCGCCGTTGCCATATTGTGTGGGCATTGTTAGCATTAGTTTCTGATATAGTTTTTGACATCAAGTTTCTTTTGTTTTACTGATCACCTTTCAAGTTCTGTCTTTGTTTTCAGGTTTATGATCACAAGAAGCCAAGCAAGAAGACAAAGAGAAAGAGCAGTTCACTTGGAAAGGTTAGGAATGATGGATCAGCAAGTTGAGAATGAGCATCAGGCTCAAGAAGCTGATCACTGTCAAAGAGCTGGTAATGGGATTGGAATTCAAGTTCAACAGGCTCAGGTCCATCAGGGACATGCTCAGGGAAACCAGAACCAAGACCGACCTCAAGTCAACCAGCCACAACCCTTCCCCAACCCACCCATACGTCATCAGCCACCACCAGCCTTTGTTGGTGAGAATGACCGAGCTTATGCACACCAGTATGAAGCAGGAATCCGGCCACCTCCTGTGCAGAACAACAACTTTGAAGTAAAAGCTTCTTTGATCAGTATGGTGCAGAATTAGAAGTTCTATGGCTTACCTATGGAGGATCCCTTGGAGCACCTAGATCAGTTTGACAGAGTTTGTGATCTCACTAAGATCAATGGGGTATCTGAAGACAGCTTCAAACTGAGATTGTTCCCATTCAGCCTTGGAGATAAGGCACATCAGTGGGAAAAGAACCTCCCAAGAGGATCCATCCACACATGGGAGCAGTGCAAGCTTGCCTTTCTATCCAAGTTTTTCTCAAGCTCAAAGACTGCAAAGCTAAGGAACCAGATTTCCAGCTTCACTCAACATTCTAATGAGACCTTTGGAGAAGCTTTGGACAGGTTTAGAAGCTACACAAATAAGTGTCCACATCATGGCTTTTCAGAAGCCTCTCTCCTTAGCACTTTATATAGAGGAGCAGTCCCCAAGATCAGGAATCAGTTGGACACAGAATCAAATGGGAATTTCTTGGCAAAAGAAATCAATGCAGCTATAGAACTTATTGAGAACTTAGCCATGAGCCAAGACACCTATGGAGAAGATTATGATATAAGCTATAGAGGAGAAGATTCTGGTAGACACCAAGGGCTAGAAGAGAAGATCAAAATGCTGAATATCAAGCTTGACAAAGCCCTAGCTGCCACTCAAAAGCCTATAAACTATGTGAGTGAGGAGAAGAGATGCTTCAAAAATACCAATGAAGAAGGTCTCACTCAAGAGGAGTTGCACTTCATTGGGAATCAAAACAAGTTCAATGGTTACAACAACTTCAATAAACACCAGAACTTGTCGTATAGGAGCAACAATGTGGCCAACCCCCAAGACCAAATATACCCTCCTCAAAGCTTTGTTCAACAGAATCAGTACCAAGGTAACTCCCAAGGTCAACAGGATTTTCAGCAACCAGCGGTTCAGAATCAAGGGAATAGCTTCAAAAATCAAGTCAACCTACAGCCAAAGGCTCCTCCTCCTGGTTTTGGCCCACCACCTGTTCAACAAAGTCCTGATTTCAATGTTGTTCTCCAACAGCTCTTACTAGGACAACAAAAGATGGTATCCGACCTGGAGACACTAGGCGCTGAACTAAAGGTTATTAAAAAGAACAAGGGCATCTGCACTTCTGAACCACAAGTCTCTCCTTCTGGTAAAGCTGTTCAAACCTCAAAAGATTACTGCAATGCCATCTACTGCAATGATGACCATTCAGCTGTTGTGCAAGAAATAGAAGACCTTCTCTATGGTCAAGTCTTTAGTGAACCTTCACAAACTCATGTGGATGAGAATGCCATTATAGAGGATTTCACGGGCTTCTTACATGAACTCAATGAGGACATTGAGAATGAAAGTGTGGGGGCAGCTGGTTCAGTTTTTTCTGTTCAGCAAGGGAATGCTTCAAGGTCTATTGCAACAACAGAGCTGCCAACTGGTCAAGCAAAGCCAACAGATAGTGCCCACCTCCCTCCCAAAGCTAGACAACCCAGGGAAGTTCACCATCTCTTGCACTCTTGGCAACTTTAGAGTTGAGAATGGTTTGTGTGATTCAGGCTCAAGTGTGAGTATAATGTCTAAAGATATGATGGAGAAGCTAAAGGTCAAGTCTATAACGTCCTACCCTTCTTCTATCACCTTTGGTGATTCCTACTCCAAGAAACCATATGAATTTTTAGAAGACTATCCACTTCAAGTTGGTGAATGTGTAATCCCCACTGATTTTGTCATCATGAAGATGAAGAAGACCAAAGAGCTCCCCCTATTGCTTGGAACTGCATTTCTCAACACCACTGCTGCAATGATTGACTTTGATACTCAAAGAGTGGTGCTTACAAAGGTGGATAAGGATATCTTTTACCCTGTTCAACCACCTTTAGCTGAATTTTGTGGATCAGTTGTCCAAGAGATAGAACCGCCTAAGGTACTTGAGATGAAGTATGTGGGAAGTGCTGGGATTTTAGGTGGATCCCAATCTCTTTCAGCTGTGGAAAATGAGAAAGAACCTCACATCAACTCTAGTTACAAGTATGAGAATGGAGGGCCATTGATCAGAGAAGAAGATATCTTCCTCTCATGGTCTCCTACACTTGCTGATCTAAAGATGATGAACACCATGACTGATGGCTCAGCATCAAAAGACAAGAGAATTGAACCTGACCCTTCTGTTCAAGACTTCACTCTCACTCCTTGGACTGATGATGATGGATCTCTGAAGTATAAGCTGAATTGCAATGGGAAATCAGGACTGTTTGCTGAGGTCAGGGCATGTCTCACAAAGGCAATATTTGATAAAGACCCAGATGGTATTCAAGAGCTGGTAAGCAAAGGCCTCAAGATGGGATCTCAAGGTCAAGGGTCTAATGGTTCCAAAAGGCAGCAACATAACTCAGCCTCCTTGCTAAGGACCATTGAAGTGCTGAAAAAGATCAGTACTCAACCTTACCCCAACTAAGAACAGGTTTTGCAAAGTCAAACTTCGTGACTTTAAACAAAGTGCTCTTGGGAGACATCCTAAGCCTATCCTTGTATATAGTTTCTTTTCTTGCTTTCTTTGGTTGTTTTTAGGATGTTTTAATCTTTTTTCAAGTGTGTTCAGGTTTTAGAGAGGTCCAGGTGCAGTTTTGAAAGGATTGGAGAAGAGAAAAGATGAAAAATTGGCTGAGGAATGCATTCATATCGACATGATTTCTCTTGGTGTGTTTGCTCGGTGTAAACAAGAAGGAGATGCCGAGAAAATATCGACCACCACACCGAGCAAAATGAGGTCGGTGCAGTGCAGAAGGAGCCAAGCCTTGTTCCACACCGACATGATTTCATTTGGTGCACTTGCTTGGTGTAAACAAGAAGGAGAAGCCGAGAGAATATCGACCACCACACCGAGTAAAATGAGGTCGGTGTGGTGCATGAAGAATCCAAGTCTTGCTCCACACCGAGGAGATTCAGCTCAGTGCAAGAAAGGAGAAAACTTAGAAGCACACCGACCTCCACACCGAGTTGATTCACGTCGATATGACTGCAAGAGCGCTTCAAAGATTGAACGCAACGGATGGTTTACAGACCGATTTGGCCTTTGACGTCTTCAGCAGTATTGTAGAAAATTGAGCTAAGTTTCCAATGAAGGTTGAATCAGGCCATTCGGATCAGTGGTTAGAAAGTTACACCCGTTTGAACGCGCGCCTGTCTCTAAGCCGAAATACAGACCAAACCATTGTGACTCAAAGAACCAGTCCGAAGGGGGCATTACACTCAGAAACAGTCTCAGAGATCTTCCCAAACGTTGTAGAAGATTGAGTCAGTGATCCAATGAAGCTAATCTCGAATCATTCTGATAAGTGGTTCGGAAGATAAGTGGATTCTCGCTGAGCATATGTCGATACTACCTTGGCGCCCCCCTTGTCTCAAGTTATCCATAGGACTGTCCAGGCAATTTAAAAGCTTCAGCTACATCCAGGTGTCTCACACTGACAATTAAGGAGTCTCATATTCAAAAAAATAGGCCCAAAATCTCCAGCCCAATCTTCAAGCCTTTAAAGAGGTAACTCTCCAACTTGTACATAGCATTTAGAATAGCTTCTTTTCTCTTTTGCATTTTGAATTTTTGCTTTGCACTTCTCTCTTATGTTTTTATAACACAAGGGACTGTGTTATCTAACTGTGGGGGAGGGGTTTGGTGTCTACTAATCATGTTTGTTCATTTCTTATTTTTCCATTCCATTTTGAGTCTCATCTTGTATTCATCTATGTGCATGTAAAAACCAAAAAAATTGAAAAAAAAAAATCTAAAAAAATTTTAACACAAAAAATGATCATATAGTTGCATTCACATTTTTTAGGATTGAGTCTAGTTTGCATCATATAGGTTGCATCTTGCTGGGAGTAATGATAGGTTGCATCTTTGAGAGTACATCACTTTGAGAATTTGGATTAAATATGCTTGTGAAATGACTTCTGTGCTTGCAAGGCTTGAAATGATCTGAATCTGAGAAGCAAGTTTGAATTGAACTCAACTCTAATTCTAATAAGTGAAAACCTTGAACTTGACTTGAAATTATCTTGTGATGCATTGCTTGAATAGGCTTGTGGATACCAATATACATATTTGAGCTAGAATCCTGTTTTTACCATCCTCTTCCGTAGCTCAATAGCTGAATCCACATTTGGATCAGTTTTACCTCACCCTGAACCCATCCTTCTTTCAAGCCAGTTGTTTGTGTGTAATTGAAAGGCCACCTTGGACCAAACTTAGCAGAAAGTGTTAGGTTTAGGGCGACAAGGGCAAGTTTCATTGAGTGTTAAGTTCCATCATCAAGGAGCTGAGAGATTTGGCAAGAACTAAGTGTGGGGGAATACTTGTTGGTGAGTGGAAAAAGGAGAGTGGTGAAAACTAGGGGATAGAAAAGAAAAGAGATCAGTCTTGGAGTTTTGAGTTAAAGAAAGTGAGCTCTAGTGTTTTGAAAAGAAAGAGTCTAGCCTCTAAGTAAAAGGAAAAGAAAAGAAGCCAAAGAGCTCAATTGTTTTTAAAAGAAATAAAAGAGGCTAGAGGTTACAAAAGAAAATGAAAAAGAGCTGTGTGAAGTTTGAACTCCAAGACTTGTGTGTGAAAATAAAAAGTGAATCCCTTAGTGAGAGAAGAATGAGTGTGAAAACTGAGCAAGTGAGGAAACTTTGAGTAGAGTGTGGGGTGGTATGAGTCCTTGCCCTTGTATGCATAAGTTTCCTTTTACCTTTAGCATTCTGCCAAAGTTTGGTCATTCATAGAGAGATCCCTTTGCTGCATTGAACCCACTCAGGCACTGATGAGACCATTTTAGTCTCATAACCTCACCCTAGCCAAACTCTGCCTGTTTAAACATTGCATCATTTGATTCACTTGGTAAGAAGCTTAATGAATGTCAAAGAGTTGAGGAATAGGAGAACTTGTGGAGATTACTGATTGAGTTGATACATCAGAGTATGGTCTTGCATTGCATATTGAGCATGAAATTGAATTCTCATTATGGTCACTTCTCTCTTTTAGGAAATATGAACTCCCACGCATGCAACATCTTTCTCTCATTTGTTCCTATCTGCTTAAGGACAAGAAAAGGAAAAGTGTGGGGGAGTTGATATATCCATAATTTACATCATTTATGAATGCATTTTTGGTCCAAATGTTGAGTCTCATGCATGCATTTAAGTAGTTTTCAATGCTTTTTTCCTTATAGTTGGTTTAGGATAGGGAATGCATTAGGTCCTATAGAGTCTTGAATTTTAGAGTGCTTACAGGTGATTTGGAGCAAAAAGGGAGCATTTGGAGCAGAAGCCGTGGAGAAAACCTTGTGTGAATGCATCAGAACCGGACCAGAACATATAAGCCAACAATCCCTCCACTTCATCGCCTGCGACGGAGCATTGGCATTGCGATCCAGCCTTTAGTGCCTTCATAAAGATTTGAGAGGGATGAGTCTACTTTCCAGAACGCCTAAGATTGTCCGATTTGGAGCTGTGAGCTAAAGGTTATGGCGATCAGAAGGAACACATGTCTCGGAGCCGCTAAAGGACCAAAGTCACGCCCAACAAAGAACCGGCGGAACGGACCCTTTGCAGACGTCAGCAGGACTCGAACTCTTCAGAATTGTTGTAGCCGATGCAGTCATCTGGCTCGTGGAGTTGGAAGATCGAGGTTTGAACCAGTGAGGAAGAAGTTATGAAGGATTCTGTGCAGGCGGTTTACATTCATATCGACAAGAACACCGACCCGATTCTGGTCGGTGTGCCCTTAAAGCTCAGACGTTTTTGGCCGAATCTTGGAACTCAAAGTGCCGAAGGATTGTCGAGCACAACACCGACTGAATTCTACTCGGTGTCATTCCCCTGAAGCCATTCTTTGAGCCACACCGAGCTCCACACCGAGAAGAATCTGCTCGGTGTTGGGTGTTGATACCGAGTATCACACAAAGAATTTAGAGATTTTATTAATGTTATAGCTGAACTCAAGATGAGCTGCCTACGTATCCTTGAAAAGGGATCAAGCCATTCGTAGTTCTGTTCTTAAAGTTGTCCATGATCTTTAAAAGAAGAGAAGTCTCTTCTATTTATAGGGTTTTGAAATCGGTCTCTCTGGACGATTTCCTTTTTCTATTTGGATTTGGATTCAGGAATATTTCCTTTTCTTGGATAAGTTTAAGGAAATATTCCGTAAAGTTTAGATGTTAATGCCGATATTGTAAATCGGGTTTTAGAAGACCATAAGCTATTAATGGGCCGAATATCCTTTAGATATGAACCATCGTAAATCGGGATCAATTGGGCCGATCTCGGTTCATACCGGGCTAAACCGGGGGTGCGGAGTACACCACCAACAGTAAGCCCCCCCCTCAGTCCGGCGAAAGAGTATGTGTAAGAGTTCGGCGGATTTCATGAGTATTTTTAGTCCGGTGTGAATTGAGATTGGAGACTTGCGAGGCTGTTAGCTCGGCTTATATGATTTTCGACTCAGTCTGTTGCGAATTGCGATAACTCGGCTTACATTTGCGAGTGTTGAGAACTCGGCTTACGGTGCGAATCTGAGGTGTTCGGCTTAATTTGTGCGAGTTAAATGAACTCGGCCTGGGGGACCCAAGTGAGCTTTCTCGTGCTGGAAGAGTGAAGTTCGAACTCTTGTAAACACACGATACGGACTCAAGGTTTCCTAAGTCGAACCAGAGTGTGCGAGATGGGCTCGGCTTATTATTCTCGGTGACTTAGGAATAAGTTATGCGGGACTGGCCCCGGCATTAAAAATTGTGGATTCTTTCACCATGGCGCCATGTGGACGCATGCGAGACGGATCTCGGCTTTTTGAGGTTGCATTGTTGAGAAATGCTATCGAACAACTGGCCAGGAAGTCGATGTAATACCGATGAGTTCGGTCGGGACTGCGAACATGTCAGTTCGGCTTGGAAGGACGGACCCTGAATTTCTAAGGAGCTCGATTGACGAGCCGAAAAAACTTAAGCAGATTAACAGTGTAGCTCGGTGTGAAATCGGACTGACGGGTTGAACTGGCAAATTGAAACTCGGAATTAAAACCGAACTGATCTGAACTGATTTTGACGACCTAAAATTCTGAGCCGAACTGAATTAGACGATCTGAAATTCTGAGCCGAACTGAATTAGACGATCTGAATTCTGAATCACAACCGATGAACTGTAGCTATAAAATCTGAACCGAACTGAAGCTATCAAAACTGAACCAAAACGAAATTAAACCGAACTGAAAGTCTGAGCCATACTGAAGCTCGGCCAAGATAAAACTTTGAACCAAAATGAAATTCTGATTCAAACTGGACTGACTGAACTTCCGAATTGAAACAAAACTGAACCGAAATCCAATATGAAACATGACCAGCTGAAGCAGATAATAATGAAGCTATCAGATTGAGGCTAGTGAGATGTATCAATAGTAGCTTAGCTCGGTAGAGTTGCTGGAGTAGGAGCTTAAGTGGGAGCTTGGGAGCTCGTTTTTGAAACAACTTTAGAGAGGCGTCTCTTTTCTTTTCTTTTTTTGCGAACAGTGCGAGTTCTCTGCGAACTATTCGAGTTTGGCTTTTCACGAACTGTTCGAGTTCGGTTCTCTGCAAACTTATTCGAATTCGGCTTTTCTCGAGCTGAATTTGGTAAAGCTCAGTTGATGAGCCATGATAACAGCTTCGATAGATTGGTGGACGACGTTCCACTACTTTGTCTTGAAGGCCCAAGCTTAGTATATCTATGTTGCATTATTGCGGAGAAACTACTTATCTGAGATGGATTGTTGAGGTGAAGTTCTTGATAACATGTCGCTGCTTTTATATCGCTGCAGCGTCTTAGCCGGAGCTATAATTTTTGCAAGTCCTGCAATGTTTTGAATAAAATTGTGAAGATATATATTCTAGATTTTTGGAATCATAACTCTTAGTAAAGAAGATGTTACTTAGCTTTTCCATGTTGGCGTGAAATTGTTGAGTTCGGTTTCTTGGGGACGACTTCAATTGTGAAACTCGATGTTGTCATAAATTTGATGAGATTGGAGTGTGAACGGAGACGTGTTCAGGGCTTGGAGATCGGAGAGCATCGTGATGTGGAGGTAGGTTTTGGCTGGAATCTTCACGCAGAACTTTTCCGTGGTGAAGCTTTCCCGAGACGACACGAATGGATCCTAGTTGGTTGACCAAAGAAGTTTCTCTCTCTTTAGGAGATACGTGAGGAGGTTGGTTCTTTGAAAAGAAATCTCACGGGAGATTGGTCAAAATTGTACTCGAGCTTCTTCATTGATTTTTCATTGGTCGTGGTTGGAGAAGATCTGTATCTTAATTTTTGACCGAGCTGATCTTGAGGTATAGTTAGATTAGCTTCTTCAATGTTGGTTTTGCCTTATTTTGATTACCCGTAGCAGTAGCTTGTTCGGTTGCAGATTGAGGATTGTAAATGTGTCAAGCTGCTTATTTTTCGTCTTGATTGAGGGAGAATAGTCCCCTAGTCCCTACTCCATCTCTCTTTTTTTTTAAAAAAAAGAAAAAGTTTGCAGAGATCAGGTTGGTTCATGTGCTCTTTGTAAAACCGCTGTTGATTCGGATTCGAGTTGGCTGGAGCTGCATCAGTTCTACGTTGTCGACGAAGGATCGTGAGGGGATGGTGGAGATGGTTTGGAATGGGCTATAGTCTTCATATCAATGGGCCATAAAGTGGGCTTAATATCTCAAGGTTTCAGATGGGCCATCTACTTATTCAAGCCCAATCCGAAAGAAAGAAATCTGATCTCCTTCTTTGATGTCGGCTTAACTTTGTTGCAGGAATGGCGAAGTGGCGACGGCGGAGCTCCGGAAATCTCGAATTGGTGACGGATTGCTGACCATGGTCGTGGTCGTGATAAGATATGAGAACGGAGATGGCGTTGAGCTCTCCCTTATTGGCTTGCTTTTTTTTTGTTGTAAATTTCAAGTCAATGGTGTTGAGGTTGACGTTGGATAAGATGAGTGAAGCAGGGTGTGACGCGGGGACGACGACAAATGATGGGCTTCATAGTGGGGTGTCTCCTAGCCCCTACTCCTCCCTTTTTTTTACAATTGAACCGTGACTGATGTTTTCCACAAATCGCCAATCTTGCGAGCTGCTTTTCTTCTTGTTTCTGTTGAGCTTGATGTCTGATAAGTTCAAAATGAGTTCGTGAGCCACCCTTTTGAAGACTTAAATCAGGATCTGAGCTACCGTTCTCCATATGGGTTCGAGCTTGTTCTTGACTTAGAAAATAGAACTTATTCATGAGCGAACAAGTTAAACCGTTGGTTGGGGTACTTGCATACGAACTGAAACAAGGCTGTGGGATCTCGTTTTTTGCAGATGCCGAGCTGACGAACTCGAGCAGAATATGGGAAGCGACAAACTGACTTCTTGACACCGGGAGATTTGACAGCTGGCTTTGTACCTTTTATGGTCGAGGCCCTTGTGAACGATCTTCTTCCTTTTGTTGGAGAAGTTTACTTGGAGAAGAAGTTATTAAGGACCTCTTTGTGAATTGTGAACGACCTTCTTTTTGTGAATTTTGTATCTCTTCCTCTTCATTGCATTGGAAACCTTATGATCTTTCAGCAAAGGCGAATTTCAGGAACACTGTATGAGGTCGTCGGATTCACAGTTTATTAAGAGCTTGGAATAGAAGATCTAGAGTAGCAGAGCTCTCGTTGGTTTGGCGAAATTTCAGAAGACATGGCGGAGTCGTCTACACCGGACTCGTCGAATTCTCAAAAGGTTGAAAAAATCATCTTTCTCCTGTCCATGGAAGAAAAGACTTGTAAAGAGACCATATAATTTTTTTGTATGCAGTATAGCATAAAGTAGTTCGACATTAATATGGTTCTTGTAAACCAACGATATACCAAAATTCTGGAAACGAAAATAATAGGGTTATGTAAAACTTAGCTTTTGTATTTGACGTCTCTATCCGGTTTTCAAAGACCCATGGTTTGTGATTGGAGAATGGAAACATCGATTGTGTAGGTTGATTTCGAATTTTGTGAACTTCCCTTCTTTTGTTGTCATAGTGTCGACCATATTGTAAGGGCTATGAAAAACCTAAGGCTCTTTCTTCCCTGGTTTCTTCTTGATCAAGTAACGCTAAACACCACGTGGTCCACGTCCTCATATTTCCAAATTGGTTCATCCTTAATATTAGCAAGCTTTGTCGCTAATAACTCCACTTTGATGTAAAGACCGTGGTGGTGAGATCGAAGAAGAAGATAAATATCGGAACTTGTATTTTTTTTCTTGATAAAAATTGATCGGAGAATAGCTTGAAGATGACGTCGTGATTTTGACGAGATTAGAAGTTGGAGATACTGCCGACGTTAGATTTCTTCGTTCTTCTTTTTAGTTTTAGTTTGGGAAAAATTTCGTACCCCCTACCTGGCGCGCCAATTATTGATATGTGAATATCGACAAGGGACAAAACAGTAATTTAGATCGGAAGCTCGGTTTTATTAGATTGAGTCAAGTGAAATACAACTGAGTTCGGTTATTTCAATAGGTAATAACGAACTAAGACTTAAGCAACTAAGAAACTATCGTAATGAGTTCTCAATCTCTAAGTCTTCTCGGGAATCACTTGTGTTCTCTGGTGTCGATTCATCTCCCTTTATATATATCTCCTAAGTCGGTCTTCAAGCACGCCTTAGACGATATGGGACCGAGAGGAATTTCCTTTTCTCTCGGTTCCTTTCCTTTTCTCTCCAAAGTTTCTTTTTTCCATTAGGAAACTTTCCTGTTTCGACCGAGCTCAGGGAAACCTTCTATTCCTTCGAGAGGCTTTCCACCGACCTCGGCCTAATGGGTTGTATTCGGCCCATCTCTGCTTGGCCCATCTTCTCTCGGTACATCCCTTCGTAAACCGGGCTTATGGTTCGCCGATCTCGGTTTGTACCGGAGAAAACCGGGGTGCGGTTTTCACCTCCAACATTGGGTTTTAAGAATCTCTTTGCACCACACCGAGCTCCTGCCCCGACTGAAATCTGGTCGATACATTCTCGAACCAGGACGTTTTTATGGGCTTTTTTGGGACCAATACCTAGTTTGTTCTAGGTTGGCCCATCAAGAAACCCTACCTATATATATGTTTAGTCATTATCCAGCAGACTAAGTTTGATTCTCTTTGTTTCTTTGCCTCTTTAGTGTAAAAACGAGTTTGATCAAGAGATATCTAGCAGATTTAATCATCTTAAAGCTGTTTCTTATCATTTCTTCATCTCATCTTTACTTCTAATCATGATTAACATCACCTCTTGCAAAGGAAATGGTGTGTTCATCATGATTAGTGAGTAGTTTTCTTTTAAGCTTCTAGGTGTGTAGATTAGGTTGCTTAGATGTTTGATTTGTGATATTTAGGTTCTAGATTCTCATTTCATTTCCTTAGTTAGCTGCTCCTAATGCCAGATTTCCTTGGGAAAATGAAATCTTGGTTGATAGGCATTTCATGCACCAAAAGTGTTTGATGAAATGCTTGAAAGAGCTAACTTAAGGGTTTATGTTTTAAATGCCATGGGAATTTTTGTTTGAAGCATAAATGACATATTAGAACTGTTTCTTAATGCTCATTGATTCATATTTCACAAATGAGAATTTGGTTTGAAAATGGATTAGTGTAGAAGTTAATGCCTTCATGAGAGGATTAATCTAGATTAGAGTTCTAAGTTAAAATGTTTTGAGAACATGTGATTGCTTGTTATGTCTTTCTGTAAAAAATTCAGTCTTTCTTTGTTAAAGATTGTTTGGTCACTTATTTGGCTTGGAACATTATGCTTGCTGATTGCTTGGTCATCTCTAATGGTTGTTAGACTTGATTAAGTGATTTGCAAAGGGATTTCTGTCATGAGAGTGAATTAATCTGATTAAGAAGCCTAGACTAAAGAGTAGCAAGTGTTGCATTATGTTCTTAGCATCATGAATCAGTATCTAAAGCACCCTAATCAATTATCGCATCTAGAGGTTTATCTTTCATCATTTGCTTTATCATCATCTTGTTTGGTTGCTTGCTTTGTTTAGTAGTTAATCATCTTGCTTGCTTGTTTCTTGTTTTATATGCTTTCTTGTTTCTTGTCACCATCAAAAACCTTTCTTGTCCCACTTGACTTAAGAACTTGTCACATAAACTAGTGCCTAACTACCACATATATGGATTGATACCCTTTGTACTGCAAGTGACATAAGGGATTGATAACCCATCTAAGAATATAAAAATCTTACTTATCAAGAAAATATCAAAGAAAGTATTTTTTATAAAAAAATGTCGTTGAATCGTTGAAGACAATACCAATATTAAGAAAGAAAAAGATAGAACTCTCAGTTTAATTAATCAATCATAAATTGTATATATATTTTTTTTATCTTTTTGTATATATTTTTAATCTAAACAGTTTATCTATAATTAAATAAAAAATTTAAAAGCTTTTAAACCATAAAATAGAAATGATTTAAATATTAAAAAAAATTAATTATAAATTTCTTATTGCATGAATTCCATTTTTTCCTTAAATCTTTGACATGTCACATGTGTAGTAAGTTTCCCGACTAAATGATCTATTAGTCTATGGTCATCGTCCAAGTCAACTGTCACTGTGTTGTACACCTTATCTTTGGTATCACAAAATCCACTAGTAACAATTACTAAAAAGAATCACATTCATTACTATTGTGAGTGGTTACTAAATCTCCTGATTAGGTCAGCTCTAAGAAACTGAAAATATATACATAGTTTAAAGAAAAGAAATAGTAATGGTAGAAACGTATTAGACCAACTACATAGTCGACAGATCTATGTCGAGCTATAAGGATTGCCACTATCGCAGAAGTTTATTAACCACTAAAACATGTCATGCATGCATATATATCGAGTTCCAACAACAGAACTACAATACCAAAAATAAAATCTGCATACATTTATTTTATTAACTATACAACCATCTGTTTCCGCAAATTTTCATACCAACACATGTTTTTGCTGCGTTAAAACTTACTCGTCGAGTTCTAAATATTCCAAACTATATTGAGAAAGCCAAATTTATAGTAAGTAACTCATTGATCTTAAGTTGGTTATGCAAGGACTTAATTTTCTACCAGTAACATTTTTTTGGTCAAGTTAGAAACTTACAATGAAAAAAATCTACCAAAAAGATTATAAAAATAAATAAAATTAAAATAGAAAACCATTCCCTTCGTTATAAGAATAACTAAAAATTAAATTTCTGGCACGATCTAAATCCTAAGTCGACTGATGGAGAACAGGATAAAGCGTAGATGTATAGAAAAACTTCACTTAATCTTTTTAAAAACTTTTATGACAAACATAAATCTCTAAATCATTACGTGAGTAAAACGTCACCAAGACGTAGTTGCACAAAACTTACGGTTATGATACCTGTGAAGATCAAGGTTATGATGAACAAGTCAGTAAACTTGTTATTTGACTCAACGGTAATAAAAGAAACTTACCTGCAACGGTTATAATTCAAAATGCAGTAAGTTTGCTTTTGGGACCACATGCTTGGGGAATTGGCAACTGCCTGAAATGGCAAGACAAAAAGTGTGCCTAACCCCTTAAGGACTTATTGTCTGGTGTATACTAAAACGGTAAATCTCGTGCTAAGGTCTGCAACTCAGAGAAACCGATGCTAAGACTTGGCGTTTGGCGTTTCAGAGGTTCGCGTTTTGCAGTTGAGTCACATGGGAAGCCCTAAAGTGAAGCAGCTATAAAGCAAGTGTTTTTTTTTTTCGGAAGAGAGAGAGATGTAAGAAAAGACTTGAGTGAGTGAAGAGAGTTTCATAGCTGAGAGAAAACATGTTAGCATAAGCTTGAGTGTTGTTTTCTCTTTACAAGATTTATTCGAAGAGTGTGTAAGTGCTAGTGAAGGACATTAGGCGGATCTCTTGTTTAATCTTGTTGTAAAAGGCTATTCTCTTTATCTAGTGGATTCCGAAGCATGTCTCGGCAAGACGTAGCGGTTGGTTAATACCGTGAACTCGTTAAATCTTGGTGTGTGCTCTTGTCTTTATGTTCTTATCTTTCTTCTCTGCAGAAATCTCAGTTCTTCCCTCATATCCCTGTTCTTACTCTGTATTTGGTCCTCCTCATCTTTGGTCTTTATATCTTACACCTGAATCTTGGTTTGTTGTGTCTTAAGCCCGAGAAAGTCGACGTCTTTGGGCCTCTGAGACTTAACAATACCGAAGAAAAGTTTGACTGACCAAAACCTCGATTATTTTTCATTGTTTCCATTTTTATAAATACATATTTTTTCTCTATATAAAGCTCCCAAAATACAAGCCGTAGCACACATGCACACAAATAATCTTGTAATTAAATAAAAATCAAATAAAGCTGACTTCTCACGAATTCTTCCTTGTAATCTCTCTTATGCTCACGGTCTCACTGGTTACCGCAGTTGACTTTATAGTCGTCAACAATATTGAAAACTACGGCAGAGAGTCACTGAGCTCGGCTACAGACTTTGTGTGGGGTTAGTTCCAGCAAACCAACAACCCATCAGACAGAATGGACACTACAAAGATCACATTGTTCATGGAGAAGGAGATCGGGGATGGCGTCCCAGCGTAACAATGGAGAACAGATACACTTCAACAGTGGCGAAGCTAGAAAAAAATTTTAGTGGGGACAAAAATCTTTGCTGATATAGATATCCCAGATGTTACAATTTTGTAAGTTAATTTTTAACTATACTTCACGTATCGCATAGTGCACACTATCAGAATTAAATTTTTTTTTAAATATATTTTATTGATCAACCCAAACCAGGAATTTGACAATGGTTTACAAAAATAAAATCGAACAAAGAACTGGTTGAACTGGTCGAAAACCCTAAACGTGAAGCGGTTTGGCAACAGTGAGTGTCCTCGGACGTCACGCGGCGGAGCAGCTCGATGAACCTCAAAGCCAAAGCTGGCCGTTTACTGTCCCTCCGTGATTCGCCTCCGCAGTCCTCCATCGGATCCTAATCCGGTGAGATCCAGCAACCTCTGATGCCCATACTACCACTCCGCCTCACCAGGGCGACTCCTCCACACCTAAGAAGAGAGGAGCGTCCGATCTCAGATTTGCTTCCCACTACCACATCTGAAGAGCACCTGCTTACTTTATGGGGAGTCGCCCCTCACGGCTATGACGGAGAACGCCGAACCAGAGAGGCGACAAAAGATGAGTCTTAAGGTTGGCGGCTAGGGTTTTTTGTTGGGAGAGTTTGCGCCTCTCAAAGGCTTTTCCAGGCAAGGTAAAAGTTTCTTATCAGAATTTGAATTTATATTATGATACAGCATCAATCTTAGTACAAACCATTATCTTATACTTATACAAGTTCTTGTAGGTACGAGTTTTTTTTTTTTAATTTTAAAACTAAAGGCTTACTTGGTAAGAATTGTTGGCTTTTACTTATGATTTTAAAAAACCTTTACTGTAGAAACTGACTATTACTTTAAAAATTGCAGGTAATTTTTTCTTTTCAAAGGCTGGATTTAACAAAGAGTTTTAGATATTTCTGAAAACATTTTAGTCAAAAAAGTTTTAAGAAATGGATCTAAAAAAAAAAACAGAATGTTGTTAACAATTAATCAATTAAATTTTCTTAAGAATTAACTATATATAGATCTACAAAGAATTTTTAATAATATATGAGGAAGAAGAAAGATAGAAAAAAATGTATTTATATTTTTTTTGTTAAAATTTCTCATACGTAACTTTTAAAACCCATGACAAAAAATTAAAAGTGTGGTTTTTGAGACTTTATATTTATAAAAAAAATAAAAAAGTATGGGAAAAAAAAGACTTTGAAAACTGTTAGATACTTAAAAGTCTTGAAAGCCTAACCCCAAGCAAGTTTTTAATTAAGAAAACTGGTACATATTTTTTTCTTTTAATTCAATATCTGGTGTATTCTAAATTTAATAATTGGAAAGATTTGGAAGGTTTTGAGTTGTTAGTGAGTTTAATATTTGGAATGATTTATATTAAACTTGAAATCCTATGTTATTCAAACATGATTTTCAAAAAGTCTTTTAAATCTCATGGTTTTAGGTGAGATTTGATAGAATTTTATAAGAATGACACCGTATTTTATACCCATTTTCATTAGTGTTTTCTTATGCTATTTCAAAGGTTTTAATTAGTTTTAAGTGTTTTTTTTTTCTTTTTTTTTCCTATTTTTAGTTTCAAGACTATTTTCAGGTTATTTAGACAAAAACAATGCAAATTTGAGAAAAATCCACTTTTGGCCAATTTATGTCCGTCAGAAGTTTCACACCCAATGAAGACCTTCTTACCGTCTGATCAAGCTCAAATTTGTAAAAAAGATATAGGAGACAACCGGCCAAAGGGGATATAGGGGATTTTTGTGGGGTTTTTTTTTTGTGGATGCAATCCAACGGTTAGATAATTAGATATCTCCAATTTACTTAAGACATGTTATGCAGTCTCGCGAAAGAAGCAAGAGAAGGATTGAAGTTTTGACCTCATAGGCCAACCACCATGGTTCAAGGAGGTCGTGACCGCGGTAAACAAGCTCTTGGTCACGCCTCCACCTGCGGTGGAACCATCATTTAGCATTCCCGGAGAGCTTTCATCCGCGGCAAGCCCATTATCGGCTCTAAGGCCGATTTTCAAGCCCAACTCATTCTCTCTTCACAGAAAGCCCTAAGGACAACCAAATAGACTTGAAGACCTATAAATATATATTTTATAAGACCTAATTTCGTATGTGCTCCAGTGTCCTAGTTTAGGAGCAACCAAACTTTTTTTCTTAGGTTTACATTAGGAAAATAGAGATTCTTCTCTTGAACCATTGTTCTTTTTTTTCATCTATCTATTCAGTTATGCTATCTCTTTTAATTTACTGCTTTTCTATTTCAAAACCAATGATGATGTTAAGCTGAGCTATGTCGGGGTAGTTATCTTGTTGGGTAAAGGGACCATCGAAAGGGACCCCATGATCGAAAACATCTAGGTTTCTTAGATTAATTCGTTTTTAGATGACTCTCCCATTCATCCCATACTTAATGATGTATGCAGGGGTCACGACCTAACATCTGATCTAAGGTTTAATCAGAGCCACGAGAGTGATGTATCAGATTTCCTGAACTTGATCTTATGGACGTAATCGTCGTAGGAGATGAAAGTTATCTACGGAGGGGGCGTGAGCCGAGATGAATTCCAATCAATATTGCATGATCTCTCTCGCGACAAGAGACAAAAGCTACTTTTCGAGTTAGAGTGATTAGATGATTAGAGTGACGAGAGTTGGCTAATCTCACAAGTGTCTATTATAGTTCCAGAGTCATAGAAAATCCTTATCTAAATACCTTAAGTTACAGATCATGAATCCTAGAGAGAAACCCTAATACCCAGCGATTTATCTATTTTTTTTATCTATTTGCTTTTAGTTTTATTTCTTGCTTAGCTTAGTAGAAATCGTGACACAAAAACCCCCACAAAAATCCCTTTTGGTCTTTGAAATCGATTACTAACCCAGTTTCAAGTTTTTGCAGAAAAAAAACTCTCCCTGTGGATAGACACCTTAGTACTGCATTGCACTGCTGTGCACTTGTAAATACTAAAGTTTACAAACTTAAAAATTTTCCTGCGACATCAACCCTAGCAGCATTCAAAACTTCAACCATTCGAAATCTTCTCAAATATTAGATTGAATACACTCCACTAAAATTATTTTAGAGGGAACTAGATAACTTCTTATTATTATTTTTTATAACATTTGAGATTTCCATTAAATAAATAAAAAGAGAATGAGATGCCAGTACAAGGAAAGCAAAAAACTTAACAAACAGAGCATCAAACACCTAAGATTTTGAGATTAAAATTATATGAAACTTTATCTAAAAACATGAGATTTGATTTCTTGTGTATTTAACTTTTTGAAAGGTATTTGAGGTTTGAGCAATTTTTCCAAAAATATTGTTACAAGTTTTTGGGTGATTTGAAGAAATTTCTATACATTTGAGAAACTGAAAAATTAAGATTTTTAACTTTTATAAAAAAGTTTGTGATTAATCACATGTGATGGTGAACCATGTGACAAAAGAGGTAAATTTTAGCACGTGCCAATAATTTTTTTTTTTTGGGAATAAAATGTGAATATAGTACAAAAAAGGAACATCAGTTTAATTACAACGCTTTGAAATAGATAGCTTCAGGACCCCCAAAAAACTATAAAGGCAGGATGTGAAACTATATATGAGCATGAGCATAGAGCCAATACTATACATATCAAAACTCTAGAAACTCAAAAGAGACAATATAAGCCTAACGTTTAAAAAAAAAAAATACCGAGCTAAACTCCTAAAAAAAACTATAGCTGATGATGGTCTGAAAGAAAACCTAGGAGAAAAATGCCCGGAAACTGGTATTACACCATATGCAGTTGAATCAGCATTATCATGGCCGCATGGGTAAACCATAAAGATAAAAGGCCTTGGCATCGCTTCCGGGAGAGACGAGCAAGGAGAGTATCACATATCGAACGGTCTATCTGTCTGAAAACCACTTCAGCAGAGAGAGAAGAGCTGGTATGGAACCTTATAATCTTTTCTTCCACAGAAAATAAATCGTTGCCTGGGCAGCAATACACTTAAGAGTTCTTGAGGTACTTTGAGAGTGAGCAATCATCCAGCCAATAAGGATCTGCCAGTCTACAAAGTGGAGATTTGGGAAGCTCAACCGGGAGAGAAGAAGCCGCCATACCTGGTCAGAGAAGATACAATGAAGGAGCTGATGGTCTCTGGTTTCCAAGTTGGAGTTACAGAGAAAACACATGTTGGGGAAAAAAAAAACACATGTTGGGGATGCTCCGGATACAAGGCGAGAGCGAGTGGGTAGTTTATCCCTTTGAGCCATCCAGAAGTTGAAAGCATGACTCGGAACTGTGTATTTGACCACACTGCTTTGAACCACATTACTGGTTGGGCCGAGGGTCTCAAAAAAATCCCAGGCTTTCTTATTAGAGAAGCAAGTCAACCGAAAACTCTCCACACCCCGAGAGTATTTATCATGTGCTCTTGAAGTATGGGGAGGTAGTGTGACTAGGAGAGAGTCTCTAAGAGTGTTTATTGCCAAGTTCCTGGTTCTGGTAGAAGGAAGCTTCCATCCGTGATTATATTTTGCTGCTGCACATACACCACAGTCAATAGGGAGACTAAGCTTCCTAAGCCCATCTGTACCAATAAAGTCTATTAATGGGCCGAGAAAGAGTCAATTGTTGGATAAGTGGAGATTTTGACTCATTCTAACATGTGTTTACTGATCGTTTTTGGAATCTTTGGAGTCTTTTTCAGGTTGATTCAGGTATCTAGGGAGCTTTAGGCGAGGATTGGAGCAGCTGGAGCTTTTGGTGCAAAAAGGAGTTGAACCTGAGCAAAAGATGCCAATTTACATGAAGTTGGACCATTCTTCGTCAGGAGCAGGTGCTCCCGAATAAGTCCTTTTGTGGAGCACCTGCTCCAACCGCCTGGAGAAAAATAAGAAAAACAATTTTTACGTAATCCTGGGACGTAGGAAGAGAATAAAAGACCAGAGCCGCCTCAAAAAGAGAATCATGTTTTTACACAGACTACTTACGCTTTTTTTTACAATTTTCTAGACTTTGGAGAGTTTTTACTTGTAAAATTTGGGAGAAGAATTCATGCTACACTTGAGAAGAATTCTGAACCTTTGTCATCTCTTATTTTTTATTCATGAATTCCTTTTTATCTTTTGCTGTGTCTCTTTTCTCCATGTCTGAGTAGATCTCTAAATTGAATGCAAATAGGGCTTAATTAGATTGTCTTCACCATAGTTGTCCTTAATGCTTAGGTTGAACTGATCACTCAATCTGCGATTTAGGTTAATTTATTCATCAAAAGTGTATAGGTTGCTAGAATAAACTTTGGTGAGCGATTTGTCCTTAACCAACAACAGTTGATGTTAAGGCGAATTGTGAACAGATCAAACCTGCTTGTTAATGCTTGTCTGCAATTTTTTAGGTTCAAACAACAGTTTAGAATTTAGATTGTTAGACAAAGTTATCAGTGCCACGACAGTGGGTCGATATGCATTTATGTTTGAGTTCGAGACTTGCATTTAAACCGTGCCCTGAATAGTCATTTGATTGTTATCTCTGAAAGTTATGCGAATTGCTTTAGTCTAGTGTTTTGTTTCATTGAATTCTAAATCGTTTATTTCATTTTCTCGTATGTTATGTTACAACCCCCAATAATCATTTTCGTTTTAGCTTTGTTTCAACCCTCGTAGAGTCATAGTGCAACGCTGGTCCTCTGGAATCCGAATCCTTTATATTACAATTACAAACTGTTCTATTGCAGTAGAAACTAGGAGATAAATCCCAGTGAATCAATTTTTGGCGTCCTTGCGACAGGGACCAATTCGTTACCTTTGATTCTTGGTTTGAAATTCAGACTAAGACCTTACTAACTTGCTCTCTTTTTATCTTGTCTGTGTGTGTTTCAGGTGCATGACAAACAGGTCCACAAGAAAAAAATGCACCGAGGATCTTATTACCTTGTCAAACACCGAGCTTGCAAGAGTAGAGCAAGAAAACAGACGTCGAAGGCCTAATTCAGCCAACATAGGCGATCAATGTAACAATGATGACATGGCTGTCGAGGTGCAATAGCTTCGACAGCAATTGGAGCAACTGCAAAAAGCGCAGCAAGACAGGGAGCAGCAACAGCCTGCCGTTGGAGATAAGGACAATCTGCATGCTTTTTACCAAAACAGAGCTGCAATTGCTCCTCCAGCGATTCAGAGGCAAGAATTTGAGATCAAACCTCAGTTGCTCTCATTGGTGAAGCAGCATCTTTTCCAAGGACTTTCTGCTGAAATTCTGATGGACCCATCAATAATTTTGAGGAGATTTGCAGCACGACTCGGTCAAATGGGATACCAAGTGATTTTCTGAAGTGAAAGCTCTTTCCATTCTCACTTGCGGACAGAGTTTCGCGCTGGTTGAAGTCATTGCCAGCTGGGTCATTGACAACTTGGGCAGAATGTAGATCAGCGTTTTTATACCATTTCTACACTAAGTCCAAAACCGCATCTCTAAGAATGATGATCAGGTAAGGGACAACTTTGTGAATGGACTAGGGTATGTGCAGAACCGCAACTTCAACAACTTCAGGAGCCACCCGAATTTGTCTTACAGAAGCAACAATATTGAGAACCCTCAGGATCATGTCTATCTGCAACAAGGAGTGCAGAATCAGTCAGGATTCCGGAATTACAATGAGGGTATTGCACTCTAAATCCATAAGGAACTACTGCACACATAAAAGCTTCCCTAAGAGTCATATATGAAGCAATACGACTAAAAGAACACGACTAAAAGAACTCACCATCACAATCATTTATTAAAGACCTAACTCCTCAAAAATGAAAACACTGATATAACCAAACCAGATTATACAAATTTCAAGCACGAACAAATACACTATAGCCAAATTTAACTGTTACGTAGTCTCCTAGACTTGCATAAAAATCCCAATACTCACACATGTGATAGGATAATTTTCTAATCAAGCTCAGTGAACTCAGCTTCAATTTTAAAATTAACAAGTTATATGGATACTTTTTGATAAATAATCAAATGTAGACTTCGATGAAACTTGAACACACAAAAGCTAAAACAGAGCTATTAATATAGAAAGTAAAGGAGAATTGAACTTAACAATAAACTCCAAATTATACGAGTGCAAATGTATTACATTAACCAATTCAAGACTTCCATGAAACTTGAACACACAAAAGCTAAAACAGAGCTATTAGTATAGCAAGTAAAGGAGCATTGAATTAACAATAAACTCCAAATTATATGAGTGCAAACATATGAAAGAAATGAAAAAATCTACAAGTTATGGCTGAATTTCAAATAAGCTCGAGTCACCTAAAGACACTAACTAATACTTCTACTCTAACCAATTCATGCCTCCATGACATTTGACAAACATAAACTGTTAGTATAGTAAGGACAGAAACATTAAACTTGCCAATCAAATTTAAAATTGATATGAGAATAAAAATATGAAACAGAGACCAAAAAAAAAAAAAAAGAATATAGAAACAAGTTGTAAGCAAAAACGTTGTATGATGATACTTGCAACATGAAAAATAACATCTAAGTAAGGCTGAATCCCAAATAACCAAAGTCAGACCATGGCTAAAATAGCACCAATAAACAATAAAACTAAAAAAAAACTAACATAAAACTTATGAAACAGAGATATAAGACACAAAATAAGTTAAAAGAAAATATTTATATGAAGATCCATGCAACACAAATCTATGATTTAGTCTGGCTGAGTCTCTAATAACAAGAATAGCATCAAGAAAAAATAAAACTAAAAAACTAACATGAAACATATTTGAGGAATCCTGTAAAACTCATCACTAATAAGAAACAATGTAATAATGAAAGCATTAACTGAAAAATAAAAAACTACACTAATTAAGAGTCAAATTTAGCAATCAAATTTATCACTGATATGTGCAGAAACATATAAAACAGAGACAAAAGAGACAGAAAATGATTAAAGGAAACAAAAATAACGACGTCCAAGTATGGCTAACCAAATAAGAGAAATAACTAGAATAACGCCAAGAGATAGTAAAACTAAAAAACTAAGAGAAATCATATTGAAATCGTATGCAAGACAAGCATTTGATTTAACCTTCCTTACACACATCATTACATTAAAAGCAAAACACATCTCCTGTAAGTATGTAAGAACTTTAAAAATTACACTAGATCTGAACCCGCGCTCAGAGCGCGGGATATGTTTAATTTTTTTCTTATCGGTATTTCATTAAATCCAAAAGACAGCGAGTTGTAACGATACATGATTAAAACTCAATAATACTGGACATACATAACCAGTATGTTTAATGTTATTTCTACATTCGTTAATTATATAATAGATTATATCCTGTCTAGATGATATTTTTTTAATATGTAGTTCTTTTTTGAAATAATGTGTATTTGTAAATTTAAAAATTTAAGATATGTTAACAATTTTATTATTGTATAGATATATTTGATAGTATGAATATGGTATGAGAGAGAATGAAATTTTTAATTGATTTTTATTTTTATACTTATTAAAATTATATTTTTTTTAGAAGTTATAATTTGAGATGTAATACTTTCATTTTTAAGTATATCATGAAATTATATAGTCTATTCTATTACTTTTTATTTTTATTTTCTAATATTTTTATAATTAAATTTATATTTTTATGTATATTTAAGAAAGTTCAAATATGATAAGCCGCCTATAAAACTTATCACATTTTAATTATTTTTAATATTTTTATAATTAAAATGAGTTAATCAGTCTTTTTAATCTGTTTTTTAATTGTCTAAATATTTTACATATTTTAATAAAATAAACTATAAAACCCAGTAATTATAAAAACATAAATATGTCTCACTATGTGAATAATATATATATATCAAATTAAAAATACAAAAATATATTTTTTATGCTACTTTGTGTATATATTGACCAAATATATTTTTATGTTACTTTCTGTATATATTAACCAAAATTTGATTTATAGTTTATAAGAATAATTGATTTATTATGTTATTTAATTATATTTATCATTTTATTTAATATATATTGTTGTTATTATTATTATTTTCGTTTTTAATTAATAAAAAAGTGGGATCCATTATTTTAAATTGTTTGAATACATATCTAATTAATATATTTTTAATTATGGTAATTGATTTCTACATAATCATATGTGATCAAGTGTATAAAACCTATTATAGTCTACATATATGTTTAATCTAAATTACCCTTAATGAAATGTTAAATTCCAATGGCATTTCATGTAATAACTTACAAAAGAAAGGTTTATTTCTATTTTGTTTCCTGTTTTAATAGGATAGATGTAATAGCTTTCACATGAATTCACTCAAATATTTTTACGAGAGCAGATTATACAACTAAGAATAATACAAAAAAGGCAAAAGATAAATTTAACATAGAGACTATACACAAGAAAGTAAAAACAATATCTTAAAGCCAAAATAGGTTCAGAAAACGAAAACTAAAGAAATCCACAATGTTTAACAATTAACATTAACTGAAATGAACGAAGTACAGTTTTAAGGATATTCAGCATTATTTATCATTGACTCAAACAGCACGGTTATCAAACTTCTATAAATTGTTCTTTTTAGAACTAGAGAAACTAAAAGCAAAACCAATATATTTATCTTTTAAAGAAATGGTAAGAAAATAACCTGAAACTCTTGTACTGATCTTTGATATTTGAAAGCCGGAGGAGAACATCTTTATGCTTGTTTAAAACTTCTCCATTGCACCTGCAAAGATAAAAAGACGACATAAACAAATTAAGATTTAGAGACGGATGTACTTCTTGACTTTATCACGAAATAAAACATCATATCTAAAGCGAATTGTAAATTCACAAACCTGAATTAGATGAGGAAGAATGAACTTTGAGAGATTCATGAAAGTGGTATTTAAGCTTGAGGCCACGCATGCTGTATAAATGTCGTAAGTACCTCATTTCTTATATCCATACACTTAGAACCGAGTAATTCCAAGAGATTAACTAGAAACACGAGGAGTCCAAAGAGGTGAGAAAACCTTACCATTTGGCTTGAGTGACTTGAATCTCATGCAATTCCAAATAGAGAATCATGTAAATTCTGGCATCAAGGCCATTTCAACGAGGTAAATAAGATTACCTTGTTTTGAGGACGAGGCATTTGTATATAGCTCGTTGATAGGAAACCACGGGACAAGCTCGTTGATAGGAAACCACGGGACAAGCTCGTTTAAGTTCTGCCATTAAAATGTTTCAGAGAGGTAAATAAAATTACCTCATTCATAGGACAATGCACTTGCTTATAGCTCGTTTGTGTTCTGTCATCAGGAATATTTCAGAAAGGTAATTAAAATTACCTTGTTTTCAGTTTAGCAAGCAGTGGACGAGGCATTTGTGTTTAACTAGGGTGACTAGAAACCCAAGTAGTCCAAAGAGGTGAGACAACCTTATCATTTGCATCTTTTTAATCGTTTGTTGTTTCATTTAGCTTGAGTGACTAGAATCTCAAACAATTCCTGAGGCATTTGTGTTTAACTCAAGTGAATAGAAACCTGAGTAATTTCACGAGGTGGGACAAGCTCATTTGCATTCTAGCATCAAGGACTTTCTTTTGGCATTTCATTTAGCTTGAGTGATTAGGATTCTTAAGCATCAGGGATGTTTTCTATCTTTTCATTTAGCTTAAGTGACTGGGCTTAAACAATTCTAGTGGCATTTATGTGTTTATCTCAGGTGACCTGGAACCTAAGTAGCCCAAAGAGACGGTACATTACAAAGAGGTAATTAAAATTACCTTGATGCTTGGACGAGGCATTTGTGAGGAATTTTTGTTTCTTGCTCGGTGACTAGGAAACCTTAAGACAAGATCATTTACGTTCTGGTATTAGGGACAGGGACAGGGAAATTTCAAAGGTAATTAAGATTACCTTGATTAGACAGTGACTACAAAACCGTAGGACAAGCTCATTTGTGTTCTGTCATTAGGGGCACTTGTCACACTTCAGAGAGGTAATTTTAATTACCTTGTTTCGAGGCATTTGATTAGCTCCGAGGCTGGGAAACCAAGTTATTCAAAAGGGAGAGGCTCTTTTGTGTTCAGGCATCAGGGACGATTCAGAAAGGTAATTTAGATTACCTTGATTCTAGGATGATTGTTTTTCCGGGACTCATTTCTGCAATCGCATCAGGGACGTTCTCTATCTACAGTGACTAGGAAACTGTAGTAAAGAGGCGGGACAAACTCATTTGAGTTCTGGCATCAGGGACAAGCTCATTTCAGTAATAGTATCAGGGACATTCTCGATCTAAGCGTAGTAAAGAGGCGGGACAAGCTCATTTCTGTTCTAGCATCCAGGACATTTCAGAGAGGTAATTGAGATTACCTCATTCCAAGGCATTTGTTATAGCTCTGTGACTAGGCAACCGTGGGATAAGCTCATTTCTGTTCTGGAATCAGGGACATTTTAGACAGGTAATTGAGATTACCTCATTGCGAGGCATTTGTTTATAGCTTTGTGGCTAGGCAACCGTGGGACAAGCTCATTTCTTTTCTGGAATCAGATACATTTCACTCAATTACCTCATTCCAAGGCATTTGTTTATAGCTATGTGACTAGGAAACCGTGGGACAAGCTCATTTCTGTTCTGGAACAGGGACATTTCAGAGAGGTAATTGAGATTACCTCATTCCGAGGCATTTGTTTATAGCTCTGTGACTAGGCAACCGTGGGACAAGCTCAATTCTGTTCTGGAACCAGGGACATTTCAGAGAGGTAATTGATATTACCTCATTTCGAGGCATTTGTTTATAGCTCCGTGATTAGGCAACCGTGGGACAAGCTCATCTATATCTTTCATCAGGGACATTTCAGAGAGGTAATTAATATTACCTCGTCTCCAGTATATCAGACAGTGGACGAGTCATTAGTAATGCTCGGTGACTAGGAAACCGAGTTATTCATAGAACCGGGATAAGCTAATTTGCATTCAGGCACCAAGGGACAGTTCAGAGAGGTAATTGAAATTACCTTGATCATAGGACGAGGCATTTGTTTATAGCTCTGTGACTAGGCAACCGTGGGACAAGCTCATTTCTGTTCTGGAATCAGGGACATTTCAGAGAGGTAATTGAGATTACCTCATTTCGAGGCATTTGTTTATAGCTCCGTGATTAGGCAACCGTGGGACAAGCTCATTTATATCTTAGCAATAGGGACATTTCAGAGAGGTAATTAAGATTACCTCATTTCGAGGCATTTGTTTATAGCTCCGTGATTAAGCAACCGTGGGACAAGCTCATCTATATCTTAGCATCAGGGACATTTCAGAGAGGTAATTAAGATTACCTCGTCTCCATTATATCAAACAGTGGACGAGTCATTAGTATAGCTCGGTGACTAGGAAACCGAGTTATTCATAGAACTGGGACAAGCTAATTTGCATTCAGGCACCAAGGGGTAGTTCAAAGAGGTAATTGAAATTACCTCGATCATAGGATGAGGCATTTGTTTATAGCTCCAGACAAGATCATTTCCAGGGAAATTTTAGAGAGGAGAATTAAGGAACCTCGACATGTTGGATTAAAATTAAGTCTCGACATGTTGATCCTACCTGGATGTAGTTCATCCATCTTATGACATGTGGGATCTTCTCCTTGGCTGAATCTGAGAGGCTAAGCTGAGAACAGCAAGTCAACAGATAACAGTTAGACTTCAAAGTTCACCGCTGTTACACAACAGTTTATGAGAAAGAAATAAAAAAAGTTCTTCTCTAGAAGATAAAAGTACTCAGGAAGGAAGCATAATTCAGTAACAGTCGTACCACAGAATGCAAAGCTGCAAACACGGCTAACTCTATATTCCAGCCACTTTAAAACCTGAATATGCATAATGTGAAACGATGGGTTAAAGAAAGCCAAATCAATACTCATCATTAACCACCACAGGGAACATTGCATTGAAACTTAAACAGAACTAATCGGGCCATTTCAACATTTGGTATAAACGAGAACGGAATTTAATAAAAGTTCCATTTCTAGAATTTGACGTTCATATCTCGAGGAATCAAATTACCTCATTGTTTTGTGAAGACACTTCCTTTCCAGATGCCTTCAAAACATTAGAATACAGCGTCTTGAGTCTCTTGACATCATTTTCACCAGCTCCGCTCAGAAAAGGTGCCTAAATCAATATATTAAATTTCGTAAATAGAACCGAAATGAGGGACTGGTATAAATTCTGAATGAAAAATAGAAACCATCTACACCAAATTCAGGGGAATCATATGGATCTCTCCCTTTTTCACAACGAGCTTGATGCATGCAACAACCATACAAGTGTAAACTCTGATAAAAGAACGATCTTGATAAATCAATTCAATACCCAATTAGAACAATGAACAGAACCATACACATCTAAAAAATTTATATCTAAAAAATTAACCGAGGAGAACATGCAATGCAAGCCTGTTAAATCATCGATTCACCAAAAAGCTACAGTTTAGTAGGTGAGGCTTACCAGCGATTGAGAACTAGCAACTTTCCTCTTAATGTGCTCGCCTCCTGTAACAAGACTGACTCATAATTGATTATCGTCTAAAAATGGAATTGGACAAATATAACCGAAACAGGATCAAACAAACGAGGAGACTAAACCCACAAACAGGATCAAACAAAACAAAATTAAGTCTCATGCTTGCCAAAATCCAGGAGACTAAAGAAGGACTAACCATAATCTGAGAACCATCTTATCTAAATTCATCAGACAAAAGACAAAAACTTTAAGAAAATCCCAAAACAAAATCTTGTCTAAAAAACTCACCTTTTGGAGGTTTTAGATCGTTTGTGATTTTGTATCGATCTTACTTGGTGACATAAATACTGCAAAGAGAAGAGACAGGAAAGAATCAATTCTTTTCCAAAGATCATAGATGGTTTCTCATACTCATCATCCCTATCTTGTGAGAAAACCTAGAAACAGAATTAAGATTCGAAGAAAACGAATACAAGAGGAGGTTTTCTTCGGAACTTACAGAAACCGTGATGTCGTTGTCCGCCTCCACAGATTAAAACAATTGCACCAAAAGATGAAGCATTCGTATAACAAAATCTCAAACCCTAAAAATTGATAGCGAGAAGAGCAGAGGCAGAGAGAGAGTGGGAAGCAAACAATTGATAGCGAGTTGATTGAATCAATTGCCCAAAAAAATGAAGCAATTGCATAACAAATCAAAACGAAAACACAACCCCTAATTAATCACTTTGATCGAAGAGGAGGACAGCGAGAAACAACTTTCTTTCTCCAATTAATCGCTTTGATCAATTGATTTAAAGGGAAGGATAAAAAGCGCATTAAGTAATTAACTTAGGCCCATCTTTACCCGATACATTTAAACTATAACGGTCATTTTTACATCTGTGCACCACAGAATTAATTGACGTGTATAAATTTCAATTTTTTTAAAACAATTCCTCAAATTCGAGCAACACTGTAAATCAGTTCTACAATTAAGATTTTATTAGGATAATAGCTCTACAAATTATCAGTTTTATTAATGTTAGGTTTTGTTGGGATCATGGTTTATTTAAGAATTAGTTCTAGGTCTTGATTGTTTGTGTATATTTTTTTTTTTAGCTTTTTGTTTGGGTTTTAGGTGTTTTTAAATTTTGATTTTTGACTTTGCAGTCGATTTTTTTTTTTAAACTTGAATGGTAATTTCTTTAGTTTTTGGTTTTCAATACACTGCATTATTTTTTTTAAACGTTTTAATGATTTTTTTTTTGTGTTTAAAATTTATTAAAAAAAAATTAATAATATTTTTATAAATCGTATTTTTAATATAAATATGGTCAATTTTAATAATTAAAAATAATTTATAAGTAATAATAAGATATTATGGAACAAAATTTACATAGATTTTATTTATTTCATAAAATTAAAAAAAAAAATAAGTTATTTTACATTATTGTAAAAATGAATTTTACACAGCTCCATGATCTGAAAAGAGAAGAGAAATCTAACCTGATAGAAAAGAGAAGAGAAATCTAACCAAATAACAAGTTTACACAGCTCCATGATCTGAAAAGTACTAAATTATTTATGGTGTTCATTTTTGCTCGAGTAAATAGTAAGTATACTGCACTACTGTGAATGATTCCATAGTCTACATGAATGGCAAAGAAAAATACCCAAGATTTAATACGTCTTTTAGCAGTAACTTGCTACTCATAGTACTCAGGCATGCACATAACAACATCTGGAAGTTGAAACTACTCAAAAGTAAGAAAATGCGTAACTACAAAGGCATCAGACATGAATGTACTTGTGTTTTTATTTAACTTGCTCACCTTCGAACATATAATATAATATGTTGAAGTGCGTCAAGTTTTAAAATATAATATGTTCATATACCAAAAAAAAATAAAATCAATTTGGATTGAATATGTTAATGTGGTACAAAGCGACAATGACACAGAGTTCATTTGCTTGAGATCGCTTTTCCAACAACAAGGCATTCCTAATCAAACCTCTTGTGTACGAACACCACAACAGAATGATAGAGGCAAACATAAACATATCTTAAACGTCGTTCGATCACTTCTTTTTCAAGCGGGCTAACCAACCAAATTTTGGGGAGAGGCTATTCTGACTACAGCTCGCTCATGTTATCAATATTACACCGACAAAAATTCTCAATGGTCTCACCCCATACGAAGTTCTCTTTGTTAAGAAATCAAGCTAGCTATGATCATCTAAAAGATCTTTGTGTTGTCAATAACAAATTCCAGATTCAATAAAAGTTCATATTTTTGATACATAACATCTCTGTTTATCTTCTCTTCTTCTCCTCTTTAACAGCAATTGTGTGTTTATGGGATATCTCTTTCGGAAGAAAAGATGGAAATTCTATGATTTTGACACTGAAGAATTTTTGGTATATATCTCGCCATGTGTTTTTTCTTGAAGATATTTTTTCTCGCAACTAGTGCACTCACTGTAGTATTTATCTAACAATTATTGGCCTTCGTTTTGGTGAAAATTTATAACTCTTGCTCCTGTTACATGTAACTTATATAGGCCATGTTCGGCATCCAAACGCAGCGACAAGCGGCGCGACTGAAATACAAGGCTTAATTGCAGAAAAAATTCCTGAAATTTATCGCAGCAATCACTTTAATGTTTAGGTGGAGATAAATTTTGAGTCGCCGAAATAAACAGCGGCAGAACTACCGGAATTCCGGTATCAATTTTCAGTTACCAGCGACCATTTTTTTCTCTCAATACGATATTATGAACTTAAAGAACCGCAGAGAGACTGGTTTGAGATATTTTCTTGGACTTTGAAATTTTTGATGGCATCTCTTAGCTCCATGCTTGAGTTTTTTTTTTTTTTTTAGTTTATTTGTTAGTACTAGATGGTGCAACATCATAGCCACATTTATATTTTGTGTGACACTTATTTTTAGATAACTCACAGTCATGTTGAGTGTGTAGGTGTTTCCCTACTACGATAGTCGTTTACATGTAGTGGAGTCATGTTGACATGTATTTACGATTCTGCATTTTGCTAACATTTATAATGCTGCCAATCATTTAATTTTTGTTTTTGCAGACTCTTATGACAAGAATTCATCTGAATTATATTGATATTAATCGGGTATTCGGGTTTGTTGTACAGAAACCCATTGTTTTTTTTTATTTCCAAGGGAGAAAAAAAAATAGTAATCCCTCAGAGTAACGAAGACATTGATAAATGGAATAATGCATAATCTCATGATTCTCATCACGTGCTTTTCTTTCCTTTCAACAACTTCCTAAACCACTGAGCTGATTTCTTCGGGTATCTCTTACATCCATCGTTGAAGACTTGAAGTCCACGTAAACCAGCCCAAACCGAACCGTGTATCCCGTTGCCCATTCAAAGTTGTCTAGCAACGACCAAGCGAAAAATCCCTTCACATTGGCTCCAATAGAGATAGCGTCTTTAACCATCTCGAGATGTCGAGCGTAGTAATCGATCCTATCGCCGTCTTTAAGGAAGACTTTACCGGTACTAGCTTCATCTCTCCCGTTCTCGGTTATGTACATGACAGGGTCCTTGAACTTGTATTTTGCATAGAGAACAAGATCACGAATACCCTTTGGATATATCAAAAGCCAATCCGATGCAGCCTTTGGACCGATGGGAACTCCTTCTCTTTCACCTGTGACGCTTGCACAAGGATCAGAGAACATCGTAACGTTTTCAGTGGAGCAAGGGACATCCTTTGCGTAAGAAGAGGAGTAGTAATTGATGCCAATGAAGTCATATGAGCCCTTAAGCATTTTAGATTGTTTTGGAGTGAAAGTTGGCAAGCGACCGCCTTTTACGTTGTTGACCATGTCAACTGGGTATTTACCGGTAACCAGTGGCTCCATGAAATAGTCAAATGTGAAGGCCATGGCTCGTGCTGCTGCTAACTTATCCTTGGCAGATTCTGTATAGGGCAAGTTCCAACCGGCATTCAAAGCAATACCAACTTGCCCTTTTTGAGAGGCCTTTTTACAAACATTCAAGAGCAGGATTTAATAATCGGAACTGGAAATAAACATACTAAGATCCTTTTTTTGGCTTTTATAGTCATTAAATACTGTCAATTACGGTAACTTGCTGCCCAAAAAAAGGGAAATTCTTAACACTGACCTTGTATTTTTGTCTGTAGACCTGGACAGCGGCTCCGTGAGCAAGGATGAGGTTGTGACCTACGATATAAGGCTCAGTGGCTCCATCTCCGGCTGTGCAATTAGGGTTAGTGAATTTGGAGCATCTTCCTGGAGCCATTACACCTGCAACATACCCTTGTTGCACCACTGTTAATGGCTCGTTCAATGTCATCCAATGCTTCACTCTGTCTCCAAAATTCTTAAAGCAAATATCCGCATAGTCGCGGAAATCCTTCACAATCTCTGCGCCACGGAATCCACCATAAGCATCTTCAAGGGCTTGTGGTGTATCCCAGTGGAAAATTGTGGCAATAGGCTTGATTCCTTTGGACAAAAGCTCATTGATCAAGTTGTTGTAATAGTCAATACCAGCCTGATTGATTCCTCCTTTTAGATTGCCACGAGGCAAGATTCTTGACCAGGAGATTGAGAATCGGTAAGCATTGAAACCTATCTTATGCAATAAAGCCACGTCCTCCTTGTAAAGATGGTAAGAGTCATCTGCGACAGATCCATTGCTACCATCTTTTATCTTCTCTGGATATTTTTCAGAGAAGGTATCCCAAATACTTGGTCCTCTACCATCTTGTTTCGCAGCTCCTTCGACCTGGTAAGCTGATGTTGCAGACCCAAAAATAAAATCTTTTGGAAAATCACTTCGTTTCAGTTTAGGTGTTGAAAAGTTGTTCTTGGCAATAGCTTCATTAGAGGCCAAGTGGGTGATTGGTTGGGTTGTAAGTTACTTCTACAGACAATTTTTTTTCTACAGCACTAAATTGAAACCAATCAAACTTTATCTTTCCTTAAAATACTCACATCACATACACTTAAATTACCAATCATGCTTTATTTTGATTTTTAAAGCTACAGCCCTTACAGCTATTTTTTTTCCTGTAGGAACCCTATTTACTAAAGCTTTCTTTTTTAGGCTGTAGAAAAAAAAAATATGGTTGTAGGAATCTATTTCCTTATTTATTATTTTTTCATTTATTATTTACAGCTACAGAAGATACAGGTACAAAAAATATTTCTACAAACCAAATTCTACAGAAAATAATTTACAGCTACAGTCCTACCAATCATCCACCAAGACAACTAGCACTAGCAAAGAAAGATATTTACCTCCCATTCTTAACTTTTCTTTTCTTTTGATTGTTAAATCTTATTTTCTTACAAGATGATGAATTCAGTGGATGTTTATATAGGACGAAAGCTTTTATTTGCACACGGTTTTGTAAATCTATAGATAGAACAAATTTTAGAAAAACAATATTTTAGGGAGAGAAAAAATGATCAATTTTCTAATTTCTAGTTGTTTCTTAATTAGTAAAGAAAATATTCAACTAACCTTATCTAGTTATTTTTCAAAATAGGAAAAGAATAGCAAAACATTAGAATAGATCTTTTCCTCTATACAGTAAAACCTCTATAAATTAATAATGTTGAGACCTTAAAAATTTATTAATTTATAAAGTTATTAATTAATCGATAAATTAATATTTATTAATTTATAGAGAAAATACGGTTAGTCCATAATATTTTTTAGAGTTTTCTCTGAAAATAATGTTATTCTAATAAATTTAAAGAATTTATATGAATCTACTAATAAAAATGACATATACAAACCTTAATTAATGAAAATAAAATTGCTTATCGCACACAAATGATTTTAGTAACATATATTGAATATCTATATAAAATTGATATATTAGTAAGTTCAAAATGCATATAAAAAATAATTACAATCCGCAATAACAAAATTGAAAATGATATTACAATATATTTAAAAGTATTTAGAAATACAAAATTCATTGTGTCTAAAAATCTCTATAAGTTTTGAATTCAAATCTAAAACATAAACATTACTAAAAGTTCGATACAATAAGTAAAAGTAGAGACTGTTGACACAAAAAAAAGTAAAAGTAGAGATAAAACATTAATAGGATCTTTAGTTTAAATAAAAAAACATCTTTCTCATATTTTAGTATATTATCTTAGATGCGTATATATATATACATATATATATATATATATATATGTAATTATTAATTTATAGTTTCATTGGGCCATATATTTACATAGGGATTTCAAAAAAATTATTATCTTATTATTTTATCGAATTGTGTCAAATTTTACATTGGCCCGACTTTGGACCGGAAAAAATTATTAATTTATAGTGATTATTAATTTATCGAGTATTAATTTATAGAGGTTTTACTGTACTTTTAGTTTTGCATCGATTTTTATACAACAGTGTACAGAACATCTCAGGATTAATTTAGTTGTATATCTAAATTTATTTCAAAAATAGATTGGGATCTGAAGTTTATGTGCATGTATAAATATTATATTTTATAGTTCGTGAAAAAAAAAATTAATTAGTGTGATTATAGTTAATTTTCTTTTATGCTTAGTAATGTATAGTAATCTTATAATCTAATTGGATAAATTTATTTTAGTTCAAATATATCATTTCTAGTGAGATATTTTGATGTATATATTTTGTTTTCTAATTTTTATGATAAATATTTATACTTACAAATTTAATAATCTGCTATTGTTTAAAATTCTAGAAGATTTTTTTTTTTTTACTATATTTCCTTAATCTGCTATTTTTTTCTTTGTATAATCTTTTCCTTATTAGCAGATGTTCTTTTTTAATTTAATAGTAAACAAGTTCATTGTCTTTTTGATATATTTTTTAGATAAATTCCAAATTTAAATCGTGTATTTATCATAAGCCATTTATCAAAATTTCAAAATTCTCCAAATAACATGTGTATCTTTTTTTCTCTGGTTATATGGAAGAGAAAGAATTTTGGAAACTTAACAGCTTAAAACTTGGTTCAATTATGGTGACATAAATAAAAAAATCTTTTATGCAGCTGCTAAACAACAACTAGCAAGAAACTGAATCCTAGCAGTTGCGGACAGTTTAGGGAACACTAAGAGAGGACAAAGAGATTGTTGAAGAGGCTGAATATTATTTTACTCAACTATTTCAAATTACACGAAGCAATACACGCTAAGCCAATTACAAAAGTGGAAGTCTGCAAACTAAGCCAATAACAGAATTATTTGATTTAAGAACCATCGTACAGGTTTTGCTGACAAAAATCAGACTATGAAATTGGTTTTCCCAAAACCGGTTTACATTAAACCGATTCAATGCTAAATCGGTTTAAAACTAAATCGCAAAACGTTTTAAAGCGATTGATCGACTAAGAGGTTGATTGTTTGTAGATTTTAGAGTAGATTTTAGTTTTTGTTTTCCTAAAATCTACTTTTTAGCCAATCAGGATTTTGAAGAATTAGATTCCCTATTTTCTAGGGAAACCAGATTTTCTCATTTTTTATTATTTCTTAGTTAAAAACTAGAATCCCTATTTTTTTTTGTTTTTCTCAGTTTTGACGTGAAATCTAAAAGTTAAAAAACCAAAATCTAAAATTCATAAACCAAAAGCTAAAAACCAGAAACTAAAATCTAAAAACTATTTAAACAATCAGGGCCTAAACCATGATAACTGGTACAAAACAAATGGAATTTGGCTAAACTACTTCTAAACCGAAAAACTTACCGACTCGATTCTGGTTGCATCCCACCTCCAAACAAGAAACGTGAAACGGCGTCGAGTTGTATGACCGAGTAGTTTCTAACAAGTTGTCGATCGTACGCTACACTGCATGAAAACAAACTCACTTTCAAAGAGGAAAAAGGAAGAAGGAAGGAGATAAAGTTTACCAAAAGTTTTGACTGAAGGTTGGAGAAATCTGGAAACAAGATCAGATAACGATGAAACTATATATATGGCAAAAACATTTGATTAATAAACGGCAATGTTATGAAACCCAGACCGGACCGGCGGTTGGACCACGTTAACCCGTGAACCGGAAGCTTTCCCGGGTTGGGTTAGTGTCAAAAACCAAAGGATGTTAAACCGGTAAAAAACCCATATTAACTCGCCAAAAACCCAAAAACCGGTGAACCATCGAACCGGAAAAAGCCGGGTTCGAAAAAAATTTGTAGAAAAAAAAACAAAAGCAATTAGTTTTACTAATTAGTATCTTTTTTAGTTTACTTCAAAATCTTTTTAGTATTAGATTGAATGTTCTACACTCTTATTCTCTTTTTACTTTTAGATTTGAATTGCTAAAATATTTTATTGGTAGTGGTTATACTTTGACTTTGCTACACTTTGAGTTTGTTATTTTTAAGGGTTTTTTTCAAAAATTATGATTATTAAAGTATTTTATTTGGTATTACTAATTATATCATATTTGTAGTCATTAACAAAAATAAAATCATATCCATATCTATTATCTATAAAAATATAATTAAAATCAATTGAACCCGGTTAACCCCGGTCGAACCATATTGACCCATGACCTGGAAGGTTTCCCGGTTCGGCTTCCGGTCCGGTTTTAAAAATTGGTTCTTATTTGGTCATTTGGGATGTGCAGGATAAAATTGCAATTAAGTAGAAGAATGTGGATAGAATGAGGTTGCTGTATTTTTGTGTAATTGCAGGTGTGATAACGGCGAGGGGTGACACAATTATTATCCCACATGACTACATCAAAGTGAAGATGGTTACTCGGAAGCTTCGTTCATATCCATGGAGTCTTAAAGTTTATGAACTTCCTCTCCAGTCCATCTTCATTACTAGAAACAATGTCTTTATTACTTAAGACAAATCAATGCTGAAGAGCAAGAGCTATGTTTTATATAGGTTTTATACGCATTGCAGATTTGGATTATGGAAGTTATTCCGCTCATTGGGAATATGTTGGACCAAAAATTTGACAGTAGTTTTAGAGAAAATCGTAAATGTGCTAACTGTCAGGAGCTCTAAATGTATCATATCAAGAGAAACATTACTCTTCTACTTTTAGATTGAATTTTGCAAACATGTTTCTAATGCTGTAGGTCAATTAATTGTGCAGCCATCAGAAGAACAATAAGAAGGGGATTAGCAAAGAAAAAGAGAAGAATGCAAGTGGTTTTATGCGAACCTAATAGAACTTTGATCATCAAAGTATTTTAAAGTATATAATAATTTTAGATTGGAGACGACATGGTTTGTTGATGAGAAGCTCATACAACATTTAGAAATTGTTCAGGTTGAAATATGTCATTTTTTCTTGTGGGATCTAATTGCTCGGAATGAATATGTGTCGCATACTACTAAATAAACATCAATTTGCAATCCAATGATGCGGTTTGCAGCAAAAATTCTTAGTAATATTATGGTTGCTCGAGTGAAAACTCGATCAGCTCGAGAATGTAAACTGTGGATGTTATTGTTCCAATCTACATATCGAGCTTTTAATTATAGATTGATTTGAACCAATTTACATTAGTGAAAGACCATTTTGTTTTTTTAGTATTTCCATCACCACAGATCATAACTAATCAAGAGAATTTGCACCATATAACCTATAAAAAAAATTAAAAAAATAACCAAATCCTCTTTCTCTTCCTATCTCTCTCTACCTTCTCTCTATAAAATTAATTATGTTTTGTTTTCTTTGTTATTTCACCAAATCTCCCATTAGCTATCGAATATCAAAATTTACCTGCAATTTTGCTTTAGTGTCTTTGATGTTGTTGTCGTGCTTCCGCGAGATAGTGGCCATCCCGGAAATTTGTTTTTTGGGGTGAATCTGACGTTAAAAAAAAAGGAGTTTAAGATACTCTACTACAAAAAGGAGAACAGAAGTTTAGATGTCTGGTGAACATGAATTAAATCAACTTTAATTTAATCAACTTTTGGGGAATAGAGTTATAGCTGTTATGCCAGAAATTAAATCAACTTTGATTAGATTTTTGACCTAATTAAAGAGATGAAGAAGAAGAGTCGGGAGCGTGATAGAACTGATGTGGTAGAAGGAGATCTGTTTCCAATCAAACAAAATAAAAGAAGACGTAGAAGAGAGCCACGGAGACCAAAAAGTTATGTTTATTGGTTTTTTATTAATAAACGTGACGTGGATAAACGATATGTTTTGATTGGTTTTGGATTAATTTTTAGAAATAATATTTTATATGTTTGTACTATGTTATAAACGATATACAGTAGAACCTTTATAAATTAATAATGTTGGGACTACACTATTTTAAAAATATTTTATTAATTTATAGAGTTATTAATTTATCGATATATTAATTGGCCAAAAAATTAATTTGGGACCTAAAAAATGTATTAATTTATAGAGGTATTAATCAATCGAGTATTAATTTATAGAGGTTTTACTGTATTATTTTTCAGAAAAAAAATACTATGTTTTTATTTTTGTTACACATCAAGTGAGATTTTATATTATGATGCATAACTGTGTGTAAAGCGTATAGATTTAAGTATGTTTGGATTATGTAGTGGAAAGTCATGTGAATCTAAGTGTCGGGAGAAAAGGAAACATGAACTAAAGTCTACATGCCAAGGACATGGCATGTGCATCTGCATCCATGATTTCAGGGTTTATATTGAAAATAAAACTTATTTATTGTATATTAATAATAAAATGTATATTGGGTGGGGGGAGTTATTATAGTAGTTTGTACTAATTTTTTTGGAAATAATATTTTGTACTACTGTTTTTTTTTTTTGAAGTAATATTAGAGATTCAAAAATATGATAATTTGCTTAAATTGTAAATGGCAAAAATCAATTAGTCAAAATAAATTTTAATTAGAATGATTATCTTATGTATTAAGAAAATTAAAGTAAAAAAAGACATAAGAATCATATTTTAAAAACCCCCCTTTTGCTATAAATCATGATGTACTTATTTATATTTACAAATTGAATAACTAGAGATTGTTGGATAATTCCATAACTTGGAGAACAAGTCTTCTTAGGAAAAGGAAGTTTCTAAGAAGATAAGAGAAAATGAAAGAATCTACAAATAAGGAAAATCAAGTTGAATTAAATTTGTAAATTCTAATAGGATTAGGAAGTTGCCTATGCCTATATAATAAGTTTTATATGGAGAGTTGTTCCATAAGACTTGAAAGAGAGATTTAGTTTTTGAGAGAGTTTTCTAAATCAAGAAAAGTTGTTCTTTAACTTTTGAGTTCTTTCAATTTGAATTGGTATCAGAGCCTTAAGGAGAAGACTTGACCAAAGCTCGTGCTAAAGAAGCTTGCACATCCAAGATGGGAGACGCAGCCGCAGCACAAGCAGTACAGCCGAAGGCGAAGGAGTATGGACCGTCGTCCATACCGTGTCCGATGTTAACATCGACAAACTATACAGTTTGGGCGATGAGAATGAAAGTGATGATGCGGGTATACGAAGTCTGGGAGACCATAGAACCAGGCTCAACCGACTCCAAGAAGAATGATATAGCGATATCACTCTTGTTTCAATCTATCCCCGAAAACCTAATTCTGGAGATAGGAGAGCCATCTACATCAAAAGGTGTTTGGGAGGCCGTGAAATCACGCAATCTAGGAGCAGAACGTGTGAAAGAGGCAAGACTCCAAACTTTGATGGTGGATTTTGAAAAGTTGACGATGAACGACAACGATACCATTGATGAGTTTTCAGGAAAGATATCAGGCATTGCATCGCAAGCCGCTTCTTTAGGAGGAGTTATAGAAGAGAACAAGTTGGTAAAGAAGTTCTTAAATGGATTGCCGCAGCTCAAATACATTCATATAGTCGCCTCACTAGAGCAAGTCCTAGACCTAAAGAAAACGGGGTTCCCGGACATAGTAGGGAGGATAAAGGCATATGAAGATCGTGTTGGTAAAGTAGTCCTAAAAGAAGATCAAGGAAAACTCATGTGGATACACAACGACCAAAGTAACCGAGGTGGACATGGAGGCTCACGCGGAAGAGGTCGAGGTGGAAGAGGCAGGGGTCGAGGACAATCCAACGGCCAGAATCAAGGAAGAGCCATAGGAGAAAGTAATCAGAAACCGAAAAAGATCGTTCCACGGTGATTTGCTGGGTCTGTAACAAGCCAGGACACTTTGCGTCTACTTGTCCTGACAAACAAAAGCACCAAGAGACGAACCTAAACGAGACACAAGAAGCCGAAGGTGCTCTTTACGTTCACGAGGTGGTATTCTTAAACGAGGAGAAGGTGTTTCCAAAGAGGTACAATGAAAGGGATAAAAACACAAGTATATGGTACTTAGACAACGGTGCAAGCAATCACATGACAGGAACAAAGGATTACTTCTCGAGCTTAGATGAAAACGTGAAAGGGAAAGTGAAGTTTGGTGACGGCTCGTATGTTGATATTGTAGGCAAGGGTACGATTGTGTTTGTGGGCAAGACAGGAGAAAAGAAAGCCCTCAAAGAGATATACTATATACCCGAGATTAAACACAATATCATAAGTCTAGGGCAAGCCACGGAGAATGGGTGTGAAGTACACATGAAAGGGAGTGCTTTAACACTAAGAGATTCAGATGGGAAGTTACTAGTACGTGTCGAGAGATCACCAAACCGTCTCTACAAAACACCTATGGAGATCAGCTTTCCAAGGTGTTTACTTGTTCAAGACGATGAAGCCACAAGAACTTGGCATTCGCGGCTTGGACATGTAAGTGTTGGTGTGATGAATAATATGGTCAAGAATGAGATGGTCGTGGGTATGCCACAAGTGTTACACGAGAAGGATGTTTGTGATGCTTGCTTGGCATGGAAACAAACGAGGAAACCATTCCCGCGAAAGCAACTTACCGTGCTACTCGAGCTTTGGAGTTAGTCCACGGAGATCTATTGATATGATCGTGACCAGCTCAGAGGAGGAGGAACCAGAGGTAGCTGGCAGGATCACTCGTTCCAGAGCTAGAGAGATGGCTAAGGAGGCTCACGCACTCATTGCCACAGAGGACAGCGATCACCAGGAGGCTGGAGCTCACATCTTCAACATCTCTATCTTGAAGACTGAAGAACCCAGTAACAATGACTAGGTAACTTAGGTGATGATTCTGTACTCTTTTCCTTGGTGAAGATTTTGGAAGGCAAGGAGGTTCTTCTCCAAGGTTTTTAACGAGGCAGAAATCATTGCTACGTCGAGTTACTTAGAAGTTGTTACTAATGGGTAATAATGTGCAAAGTCACAATGACTTGTACACTTAGTATTTTGGCGCACCACTTAGGATTTTAGGGACGCCTCGCTGTTTTATTTTTAAATCACACTTCTTGTTGTTTTTATTTCAGACTTCATGTAGTTTGTTTCTTAGGGCTGCGATTTCTCTCTAAGTCTATTTAAGAGAGAAAATCGCCTAAGTATTATTCAGTGAAGAATTTTGATCAAACTTTTAACGTGTTCTTCTCTCTTTTTGATTTCTAAGAACTAAAAACTCTGAAATTCGAATCTCTTAAAAACTAATCTGTTTACAAGAGACTCTTCTATCTTATCATCTCACCATCATCACCATCGATCCGCCGAGCCACCATCATCACCATCGATCCGCCGAGCCACCATCATCACCATCGATCCGCCGAGCCACCATCATCTCCATCGATCCGCCACACCACCATCGCACATCCACGATTCGATCTGCCGAGTCTCCACCATCATCCCTCATCGTCGCGAGCCATCCTCGTATCACTACCACCATCCTTTTCGCTTCATCGTTTCAGTCTATCCACCATATCGCCGCATCTATTGTTCTTTGCTTCAGAGTAGATCACCTTGGATCGTATCATCTATGTGGGCCAATATCACCACCAACACCGGCGAACAATCGATATGTCTTCGTCTTAATTGACGACTTCTCAAGGTACATGTGGACAATCTTGTTAAGAGAGAAGAGTAAGGCATTCGATCGATTTAAAAGGTTTAAGGAAAGTGTAGAGAAAAACACAGGTTTATCAATAAAAACCTTTCGCACCGATCGAGGAGCAGAGTTTACCTCAGCTGAGTTCAGTCGATTCTGCGAAGAGAACGGAATTATAAGGCATCTAACAGCTCCATACACACCACAGCAGAACGGCGTGGCAGAAAGAAGAAATCGAACGTTGATGGAGATGACTCGGAGTATTCTTAAAGGTATGAACGTTCCGGACTCGTTTTGGGGAGAAGCCGTACGTCATTCAACTTACCTCATTAACAGAATTCTTACTAAAGCCTTGAAAGATAAAACTCCATACGAAAGCTTCACGTCAAAGAAACCCAACATCGATCACTTGAGGGTTTTTGGCTGTGTGGCTCATACCAGAATCAATGTTCCGCATCTTAAGAAGTTAGATGAGAGATCAAAGATTGTGATCAATCTTGGAACCGAGCCGGGTTCTAAAGCCTATAGACTCTATGATCCGGTAGCGAGAAAGGTGATCGTTAGTAGAGACGTGATCTTCGATGAGAGAAAAGCATGGGAGTGGTCTTCTACAACGACAGAAACAGATGGTGAACCAGGCATTCTCAGGCTTCCTTATAGTGATCCGATAGACGAAGAAGGAGGAGAACATGAGGTTGATCAAAACAGTGATCATCAAGACCATGATCCAGTATATCACAACGAGGAAGAAGAAGAGAACATCAATCACGATGATGAGGCTCAAGAAGAGGAACCGCAGCAAGTGGTAACAAGATACGGCCGTGCAATCAATAAGTCAAAGTATCTAGATGATTATGTGCTACTTGCAGATCTAGAAGGTGAGAGACTCTTACTCACCGTGGATGAAGAACCAGAGCACTATCTCAAGGCAATGAATCTGCGAGAATGGGTTGATGCAATGCAAGCAGAGATAGACTCCATCACACAAAACAAGACGTGGGAGCTCGTGGAAAAACCAATTGGCGTTAAACCAATAGGCTTAAAGTGGATCTACAAGATAAAGAGAAAAGCAGATGGCTCGGTGAACAAATACAAGGCGAGGCTTGTGGCAAAAGGCTATGTACAACAACAAGGAATAGATTTCGACGAAGTGTTTGCTCCCGTAGCTCGACTCAAAACTATAAGATTCCTTATAGCACTTGCAGCAACAAGAGGATGGGAAATTCACCACCTAGACGTCAAGACTGCTTTCTTAAATGGTGATCTAAATGAGCTAGTCTATGTAAGCCAACCCGAGGGCTTCATAAAGAAAGGAGAGGAAGATCGAGTATACAGATTACATAAGGCGTTGTATGGTCTAAGACAAGCTCCTAGAGCTTGGAATGTGAAGCTCGATCAGGTCCTAAAAGAGATGAAGTTCAGAAGATGTAAGAAAGAGCCGTCGGTGTATCTCAAGAACGACGACAAAGAATTCCTGATTGTGGCTATCTATGTTGATGATTTGTTTGTGACAGGAACATCTCGAAGAGTCATAGAAACAATTCAAGAAAGACATGTCACGAAGATTTGATATGTCGGACCTCGGAAAGCTTTCATATTACTTAGGCATCGAAGTGATACAAGGAGAAGATGGAATCAGAATAAAACAAGAAGGATATGCACATGGAATTCTCGTTGATACAAAGATGGAAGCATGTAACTTCACTCATGTACTAATGGAGCCGAGTTTAAAGATCTCAAAAGCAGAGAAGGAGCTTGAGATCAACGCCACAGAGTACAGAAGAACGATAGGATGTTTGAGGTATCTTCTTCATTCTAGACCAGACTTGGCGTTTGCTGTTGGTGTTCTAAGTCGCTATATGCAAAGTCCGAGAGAGTCTCATGGATAAGCGATCAAGCATATACTAAGGTACATAAAGGGAACAACCAACTTAGGATTATTCTTCAAGAGGGATGGAACAAGCAAGGTGATCAGTTACAGTGATAGTAGTCATAATATTGACGTTGATGATGGTAGAAGCACGTCGGGACATGTGTTCTACTTCGGATCTTCACCAATCACCTGTACATCGCAAAAGCAGCCCACTGTTGCTTTGTCCTCGTGCGAAGCGAAATTCATGGCAGCTACGGAAGCCGCGAAGCAAGCAATATGGCTCAAGGAATTGTTGAGGGAGATACTAAGAGAAGATGAGAAGATCACACTTAGGATCGACAACAAATCGGCTATAGCTTTAACCAAGAATCCGGTGTTCCATGGAAGAAGTAAGCACATTCTCTCTAAGTATCATTTTATAAGAGAGTGTGTGGAGAACGAACAGATTGAAGTCGAGCATGTTCCTGGAGTGGAGCAAAAGGCGGACATCCTCACCAAACCGTTAGCTCGGATCAAGTTCAAAGAGATGAGGAGTTTGATTGGAGTTCAAGCAATCAAGATTCCCGGAGTTCAAGTTGGAATTACGGGGGTGAATGTTGGATAATTCCATAACTTGGAGAACAAGTCTTCTTAGGAAAAGGAAGTTTCTAAGAAGATAAGAGAAAAGGAAAGAATCTACAAATAAGGAAAATCAAGTTGGATTAGATTTGTAAATTCTAATAGGATTAGGAAGTTGCCTATGCCTATATAATAAGTTCTATATGGAGAGTTGTTCCATAAGACTTGAAAGAGTGATTTAGTTTTTGAGAGAGTTTTCTAAATCAATAAAGAAAAGTTGTTCTTTAATCTTTTGAGTTCTTTCGATTTGAGAGATAACATCACGCTGGCGTCCAAAAACAGGGAGAAAAAAATAAACCAAATGCAAATTCAAAACATTTATTTTTAATCTTTTTTTTTAACAACAAACTTTGCAAAAGAATTGAGACAAGATGATCGATCCAAGCTGGTGGAGTTGAATCGTTATATGTCATCGCTGTAGGGTGGACTCGAGCACTCTGTGCCAATTTATCCGCCGTTTGATTTTGTGCACGTGGAATGAGCTTCAAACTGAATGTCTCGTAACAGCCTTTCCATTCTTCAAAGGCCTCCAGGTATTGTGAAAATGTGGGCCACTCTTTAGGATTAGAAATCATCTTCACCAGCTCAGAGCGGTCTGTCGCAAAAGTCACATGACATTGGAAGGTAGATACACATTCCATAGCCCAAAGTAAAGCCTCAAATTCTGCATGTAAGGCTGAAAAACTGTAGTCCAGATTTCGTGTTCCCAACAAACTTTCTGTTGTACCCTCCTTACTACAAAACCAACCATTTCTTGAAAAGGAGTTAAGATCCTTCCAGGCACCATTCACATAACACCACCAACCCTCTTTTTCCAAAGGTTCGTGTGGAGAAATTATAACTCGTCGATTAATTCTAGATCTATAAAAGATGAATAACTCTTTTGAGCAGTTTGCCACATCAACACTGCAGAAAATTATGTGTATCATTGCATTTTTCAGTTTCTGCTTCCTCAATTTTTGGTTACCTATTTACTTCAGCTTCTCGCCTACATTTAATCTTTAATCTAAATGTATGCACATTATATCCCACTCTAAGCAACAACTCCTTTTCAGTTGCAAGCCGGTGAAATTGAATGCATCGAGGGACTCTCTTACTCGGGCAGGGGATGAGTTATCAATAATCTCCTTCTGCTCCATGAGATTTTCGCCAGTGTAAATTAAGCTGGTAGCATCACCTTTCCTAAGGGACCATATATATATATGTTGCTTTGACAAGAAGGGAATTCTTATCTTCTAGAACCACTCCTTCCCTAACAGAAAACCACACTTGACATCATTTCAGGTTTGGATTCAAGTATTCTTCAGGTTTGCGTATGTTGGGTTTCTTTAAAACCAAAGTAACTGATGTAATGAAAAAAAAAATGAAAATATAAACAGAAAGAGCTAACCAAACATTCAAAACCAAACCAAACCGAATCCAAAACATCATACTATGTTAGCCATGGGTATGACTTCAGGTTTGGGTTAGTTTATTCGGGTTTTTGGTTTTTGGAATATTCGGGCTCGGGTTCGGATCGGATCAAGTAGGTTTATTCGAGTATTCATTTTTTTGGATTTAGACATATAGAAATCGATCGGCTTTTTTTATTTTCTCATCTGATTTGGGTTTAATATTTTGAGGCAGATTTAGGTTCGGGTTCGGGTTCGATTAAAAGTCTCAGACCTATCCCGATCTGTGATGGCATTTGATACCTGATAGAAAAGAACGAAAAAAAATCATTAGAAATCTATATGCATAGACGAAGAACCGATATGCAGTTAACTGGACAGACAAATGAATTATGAACCCCTTGTTGTTAAATCTGAATTACAAAGGCTACTGATTGGTCCTAGGAACAAATTAAAAGCCTAAAACTAGTCATGTGCTTCTCACGTTTTATGAATACGTATGTAGACAAGACATGTATAAGTTTAATTTCTCACTTCGTTAAACTTATTGCCGCCTTATCATCTTCCCTCCGCCGCTCTCCGCAGCAAGAATTAACATTTCCCAATTGCCAAAGGGTCACTGCAAGAATTCGTGTTCCAATAGCAAAAGAGTCATTTGCAAGAATGAAACGTTAAATGCGAAAGCCTAGACTGCTTCAGGACAATGTTGTTTTCTTGTTCCAATGTATGATCGGTGGACATGGCTTGTTGTTACAACTTACAAAGATCGAGAGTGTGAGAGATTTTCATATGTTCTAAACTTCAATCCGTGTTCGAATCAACATGTCAAAAGCTCGTATAGAATCTGAATGTTAATTTGTAGTCATAGACTGTAAATTCTTCTCCAATTCATACGGATGCATAGACAGAAACAAAACACAAGCAGGTGTAGCAACTTTGGGTAATTCATTTGTCAATAAGTGATGCTAAAATAATGCAAGTTGGGAAGTTTGACCCATTTAAATCAAATATGGCGAGCCAGATAGATACTTAAACGAAAACTGCCAAAACTTCAAGACTCATAAGTGACGATAAGTCCTCGATAAATCATAAATGCTATATATCCAAGTCTTACTTCCACCTCTCTATTCTATATAAATGCATACAAATGAGTCACACTGATCACCACTCATCAGTAAACTAAAAGGAAGTATTAAGATGACATCTTCTAAAGTCTCTTCCACTCTTCTCTTTCTCCTTCTTCTCGTTGTAGTGTTTCCCCATATGGATCAAGCCCTTGGTGAACAAATGCAGATCCCCAAACTCCTCAGTGAGTCTTGTAAACCTTTTTATAATCCAAAAAAAAAAAAAAACTTAGTGAGACTTTTTTTGGTCTTTACTTTAAATAAAGTCACCAACTTATTGGCATTTCACATAGATACACAGAGTTGAGAGAGCCCATTCTCTACTAGATGAACAAAACTCCCTCTTGTGGGCTATGCACTCTCTGTCTCCTTAGCGAGTCTGGAGCTTTATTCCTCCTGTTTCCACCTTCTAAATTTCTTCAATATTCTCCACTTTTGTGCTCCCCACCACCTCTTTTTCTTCAAATCTTCATCATCTCCCCTGTTTTTCCAGAAAACTCATACAGAAACTTCAACTTTCTACTTTCCTTCAACTCATTTGATCATCATTTCTCCCTGTTTTCCCTTTGCATGATGGCTAAAGACATCGATCTTGCTCTCCAGAAACTTTCCCTCCTCTCTGAAGAAGACGAGGAACCATATGAGATGCCAGACCTCCCTGAATTCAAATCCTGTGTTCGAAGTAAATTCAGTATTCTTGGCCGCGCTCTAAACCCCGACTGTCAAAGAATGTCAAGCCTCATACTTGACATGCCTCGAAAGTGGCAGAAGTATGATCGTGTTTGTGGCCTTGCTCTGTCTAATGATCGATTTCAGTTCATCTTTGATTATGAGAATGACTTGCTGGATATCCTCAACAAAGGTGCACAAACCTACAACGACTGGTCCTTGGTGATTGAACGCTGGGTTGAGCAGCCTCCGCCGGACTATCTTCAATTCCTTACCGTGTGAGTCCAACTTCGGAACGTACCAGTTAATTACTACACTACTCCAGCGCTCACTAAGCTTGGTGACTTCGCCGGAGAGGTGATTGAAGTAGCTTTTGATCCCAATAAACCTCACAATCGAGATTACGTTCGAGTTAAAGTAAAGGTTGATGTCTCGAAGCCTCTTCGTAGGTCAAAAATCATCAAGCTCCCAGATGGTACAACTGTCACCATTCTCTACAACTACGAACGAGTTCAAAAGCGTTGTTTTACTTGTCAACGACTCACCCACGCTCAAGACAAGTGTCCTATCTTCAAGAGTCTCAAGTCCTCTGCGCCTCAGAGTAAAACAGACGTTTCCTCTGCTTCCAAATCATCTCCACCATCTGTTCTCCAGCCTGGCGATCCTCTATTTGGTGTCCTGGACCAGTTGATTTCTCCTGCCAATCCATCCTATACTCGCATTGCTGAAGATGTTCTCCAAGAAATGCGTCTTTACTTAGCTTCTGCAAGTGATTCTGAGCGTCGCCTTTTTGAGGAACGACTTAAATCCACTGTTGCCTCCATTCAGATAAATCCGGTTGCAGAACGTTCCATTCTACAGAATCAAGCTCCACCAGCTACTACTAAAGACATAGACAAAGGCAAAGGAATCGTTTTTGGATACGAACACAAAGCTTCTCCTGCTCCTAAGCTAATGAATTCTGCTTTTCCAGCGATCAATCCTTTTGATCTTGACTTGTTACGTGTCCAACAAGCATCACTGAAAGAGGCTCAAATTATATTTAACTTTCAATCTCAGATGCCACCTCCTTCCCAGTTTGCACTTGACGCTGGTCCCTCTGGCTCTGCACCAAAGAGAGCTCCTCGACGCCGTATCTCTACCAGTACTAGTGTCTCTGCATCTGCTACAAGGATATCTACAACTTCGTCTAAGAAACGTAAGAGTGTTGACAAAGGAAAAGCTGATGATCATGGTGGTCGCTCCCTCAAGTCCAAAGTTTGCAGGAATGCTAATTCTCAGGTGGTCCCTACTGAAGGGCCACTGAACCAATGACGCGACTCATTAGCTGGAATTGCCAGGGTCTTGGTGGTCCGCAGAACCTGGTGATTCCCCGTCTCCGAGAATTTTGCTCTGCTTATTCTCCGGAGTTCCTCTTTCTTATGGAGACTAAAAAATGTAGGGATATTTTGGTTGATCTTAAAGTTTGGTTGGGGTTTGACAATGTAATCACGGTAGAACCTATCGGCTTAAGTGGCGGTTTGGCTTTTTTTCTGGAAAAAATCTGTTCAGCTGGATGTAAACTATGTTGATAAAAATATGATCGATGTTTTGGTGTATTCGGATAAGGGCTCTTGGTTTCTTTCTTGCATCTATGGAGATCCCATTGAACATACTAGACACATTTTGTGGGAACGTATTATGCGTATCAGTACCTCTATGCGTCAGCCTTGGAGTCTCATAGGGGATTTTAATGCAATCCTTCATAATGGTGAAAAGATTGGTGGCCCCTCTCGTAGTGACTCCTTTTTCAAGCCTTTTGTAGATATGATAACATCCGGTGGCTTTGAAGAACTTCCTAGTTCGGGTAATGCTTTCACTTGGTCAGGCATGCGGCATACTCACTGGATTCAATCGCGTCTTGACTGTTTTTTTTGTCAATAAGGCTTGGCTTAATTTCTACCCTCGAGCTAAGCAAGTGTTTCTGGATAAACGTGGCTCGGATCATCGGCCGGTTTTTGTTAATACTGATCCGGATGCTCCATTATCCCGCGGTCGCTTTAGGTTTGATAAAAAATATCTTCTTTATCCTTCCTTTCGCGAGACGGTGTCCTCTGCTTGGAACTCCTCTCAACTTCGGTCTTCCTCTTCAGTGTTCTCCTCTTTGTCTTATTGCCGTAAAGAGATTGGTAAACGGAAGCGTTCTGAATCACTGAACTCTAGATCCAATATCATCGCCTTACAACAACAACTGGAGGCGGAAGAATATTCTGCTTCTCCACGGTTGCTTAGAGTCCATGATCTTAAAAGACAGCTTATAGAAGCTTATAAGCTTGAGGAGCTTCATTGGTCTCAAAAAAGTAAAGATCAGTGGCTTTGCTTGGGGGATAATAATACGGAATACTTCCACAATGCTGTCAGAATGGATCGTTCAAGAAGCTATATTGAGACCCTTTGTGATGATAAAGGCATTGAAGCTCGTAGTGAAGAGGCTAAAGGAAACATTGCGGTTAAATATTATGAAAATCTCTTCGCTTCCACGTCCTGTGCCTCCTCTGGTTTTGATTTCTCAGCGTTTCCTAAGCGAGTCTCGGATGATATCAACTCTCAATTAATTAAACCTATTTCAGATGAAGAAATCAAAGCAGCGGTCTTCTCCATTAAAGGTTCAAGCGCCCCGGGTGCTGACGGAATGTCTTCTCATTTCTTTCAACAGTTCTGGACACTTGTGGGCTCTCAAGTTTCTTCTGAGATACATCGTTTCTTCCAGACTGGAGACTTGCCTCCTGAATGGAACTTTACTCAGATATGTCTCTTGCCAAAGACTACTAATCCACGGCTGATGACCCATCTTCGTCCAATCAGTCTTTGCTATGTAATGTACAAAGCAGTTTCAAAAATCCTCATGAAACGCTTACAACCCTTTATGGACTCATTGATCTCGCCTGCTCAGTCAGCCTTCATTGCTAATCGCCTGATCACGGACAACATTTTAATAGCTCATGAGCTTGTCCATAGCCTTCATACTCTCCCAACCATCTCACAATCTTACTTGATTATCAAGTCCGATATGTCGAAGGCTTTTGACAGAATTGAGTGGAGGTATATCGAATAGGTTTTACATGGTTTTGGCTTTCACCCTCAGTGGATCTCTTGGATTATGACCTGTATATCTACGGTGTCATACTCGGTGCTGCTCAATGGTTCTCCTCATGGTCTTCTCTTTCCACAGAAAGGAATTCGTCAAGGTGATCCCATCTCCCCATTTCTCTTTGCTCTATGTACGGAGGGTCTTTCATTCTTGATAGACAAGGCTGTGAATTCGGGTGAGTTATCAGGCATTCAATTCTCTTCTCATGGACCTGCTATATCCCACCTCTTATTTGCCGACGATAGTTTGTTTGTTTGCAAAGCCGATGTGGATCAGTGCCGCAAGCTTCAAGACATCTTGACCACATATTGCAATGCTACAGGCCAACGTATAAATCTTGATAAGTCTTACATCACTTTTGGCACTCGTGTCTCTACTTCTCTGAAAGACGAAATCAAGGACTTGTTTGGTATTACACAAGAGGGTGGTACTAATTCCTATCTTGGCCTACCGGAGAGTTTCATTTCTTCTAAGACGGAGCTGTTTTCTTACATCTCCAAAAAGCTCAAGTCCAGATTCTCGGGTTGGAATTCTAGGTATCTCTCCTTCGGTGGAAAGGAAGTTCTGCTTAAAGCTGTGGCAATGGCTCTGCCCCTTCATGCCATGTCCTGTTTCCGTTTGCCAAAGCAGACTTGTAAATCTCTCTCGACGGCTATGGCTGATTTCTGGTGGAGTTCTGGTGAGTCTCGTAAAAAGATTCATTGGAATAAACTCTGTTTGCCAAAAGACAAAGGTGGGCTTGGCTTTCGAGATTTGGAGTCCTTTAATCAAGCGTTGCTTGCAAAACAAGCTTGACGACTTCTTTCCAATCCTACTTGCTTGTTTGCCAAGCTCTACCAAAGCCGTTACTTTCCAGATGGAGATTTTCTCTCCTCTCCTCTTGGTTCTAAACCATCCTTCGCCTGGCGAAGTATCGTTTTTGGTCGGGATCTCCTTCGTCAAGGGTTAGCTCCACGTATTGGAAATGGGCGTTCTAAACTTGTTTGGATTGATTCATGGCTGTGGGATGGCGAGAGATGGAGCCCCCCCCCCCCCCCCCTTAATGAAGAATTGCCTTGTTAATGTTGATATGCGGGTTTCTCAACTCATTGATGCTACCAGACGTGATTGGAATCGTGATCTATTACAAGATCCTTTCTATCCAGATGATGTTGCTCGAATCTGCACAACAAAGCCCCTCGTGGATTGTAATGATTTCTGGACATGGACGCCTTCACGAAATGGCATCTTTACGGTTAAATCAGCCTATACTCTGGCATCTCAGTCTTTCTTAGCCTCATCCTTCCAAGAAGCTAACCAACTTCCCTCCATTAATCCTTTGAAATCAAAGATTTGGGACCTCAAAACTTCTCCCAAAATCAAGTCCTTTCTTTGGCGAGCCTTGAGTGATGCCCTTCATTCTAGAGGTGTCAAATGTGATTCTCGATGTCAAATATGCGGATCTGAAGGAGAATCTGTAAATCATATCTTGTTTGTCTGTCCATTGGCTCGTCAAATATGGGCTCTCTCCAACTTCCCTTCGCCTCCAAATGGTTTCCATGCTTCTTCCACTGCGGTAAACTTCAGTTATCTTCTTAACACTTACAAGAACTACTCCATTCCTCTGGACATTCGACGAGTTTTCCTGTGGATTCTTTGGATCCTATGGAAGAATCGAAACAAAATGGTTTTTGAAGGGCAAGTTTATGCCGCTCCATTGACAATCAAGAAGATTTTTGCAGACGCTGATCAGTGGTTTCTAGCTCAAAGGGTTAACTCCACCATAGAATCAGGAATTAATGGTGTATCAAGCTCTTCTTCACAATGTCCTCGTAAATGGAAGCGGCCTGAACCTCCCTGGTTAAAATGTAATATCGGCTTCTCTTGGTCCCCTGTCAAACGGCTTTCTGGTGCATCTTGGATTCTTCGTGACTCATCTGGAAAGGTACTTCTTCATAGTCGAAGAGCATTTAGTAATCTAAATTCTCTCCTTGAAGTTCAAGTACATTGTCTCTTGTGGGCAATAGATTGCATGAAGCATCATAAATGCATTAATGTTGTTTTTGCGATAAACTCGAAGAATGTCACAAGATTGGTCTCTCAGTCGCCTCTTTGGCCAAGTTTTAGACATATCAGTGATGATATCTTCTCGGCTCTTTCGGCTTTTCGACAATGGAAGGTAGTGTATGAGCCTTACCATGCCAATACTCCAGCCTCTTTGATCGCTTCAAGTGTTACAAGAGACAGAAGAAGGATGCAATCCTATGTTGCGACTGGAGCTCCTCGGTGGCTAAACTCAATTTTGCAGTCTGAGAGACCTTAGCCCTCTGTTTTTATCTTCTATGTTTTTTTTAAGACTTTGTCTAGCTTTCGGTATCTTAATGCTTTTTTTGTATTCTTCGGACGATTGAATGGTGTAACACCATTCCTATTAATCCAAAAGATGTTCAAAAAAAAAAAAAAATGTCATCGCTATATTACTTTATTAGCTTGGTCTATTTAGAAATGTTTAATCCGAAATTTTGAGTTTTTGTCAGTTTGAACCAAAAAAACGGAGTAACAAACCTAACATCGATTCGATACAATTTGGATTGCTTTTAGTTCAAAACTAATTAAATTATCGCAAGTTTTAAAACCTTACAAACCTTCACCACGATCCAATATTGTATTAAGTTGGGATTATCCGAATTGATAAGACAAATGACCACTTTACAAACCTTGACACTATAGTACATATGTGTAATTAATGTGTTTGGGTGGTTATGGTGCAGAAGAAACAGGCCATCTTGATCACCTGACGACAATCCATAGGCGCGTTCTTGGTGCTAATTTTCATGTACCTGCAGGGTGGAAGGGATTCTGCCTAAAACATTGCGATAAGGTCCGAGGTATTCCAGATCGTATACCTAAATCCCCACCCCCGTCTCGAAGGCTTTCCAAAGGCAAAAACAAATGATCCCACAATTTTCAGATGAAAATGTATTTTGACAATTTGTCACCATAAATGTAATATTCTGTTATTTTCGTGCAAAATAAAAGCAACTTGTATGCTGATGTGTTCGTTCGTTCTGGTTTTTTTAGTATGGTGAGACGCGTGTTGTTGTTACGATTTGATTTCATTTCAGATCTGAGTTTGTTGGTATTATATCTCTACAATATTATTATTTAAGAAGTCTATTTAACAAAATACTCAGAAAAAGACAATATTTACGATCTATGCCAAATAATGAAGAAAATCTGTTTGGACACATGTTTAATTTGGGGTATAATCGACCGAGTTGACTGAGTTAACTCAGCTTTTAAAAAAACCCGACCCAATACTTGGAAAAAAACGCGGATCTAATCACTTAAAACAAACCAAAGTCATCCAAACCGGTTTGCAACTTATGATTTGATTTTGCATATGGTTTAAAATCTTTCTTAGGTATGGAGAGTGGATGAATTATCTTTTTGGCAATCTTTAAAAAAACAGAAAATAGAATATTACTTTCGTATATATCCGGATGAACATTTTAAGATAACAACAACACCTAAAATCTCGACATTCCATAACCCACATCCAAATATTAAAGGATATTAACTAATATTCGATTCTAAAACAACCTCCGAAGATCTTCCATTATTTCAAAATAACTTGACAATCAATCTTTTATTTAACCTATCGTCAACTTCATCAATCTATATAAATAGATCACCAAGCAAAGAACATACCTCACCAATTTGAGGCTCCAATCACTCTATTGAAGAACGTCAAGCGATCAAGCCTTTTAAAATCCTGCATACATAAAAATACAGTTTCAGTTATCATTTCCACCTTTGTATTTTATTTTCTTTTTCTACAGCAAATCTATCTATATAAAGTACAAGTTGAGTCACTTCCTCTCTAAAAAAGTGACACATCAGCATATCCACCCATCAATTTGACCCATTTTATGACCCAATTTACCCATATTAATTTCTTAATATATACATCATTTACTATAGCTTTAAACTAAATATTTTCATCTATTTATTATATAATTTTGAGAATTTAAATTTATGTATACAAGTTTTCCTAAAAGGAATATGAAAGGTTTTTTTATATTTTATATTATCTTATTATATAAAGTATCAACTTTCAAAGTTGCTAACTCACCAGATGTTGACAAGTGACAGTTTGGTGCTTTAGGATGTTGACATGTGTCAAAAAAAATTTTATTTATTAAATTATTAAAATTATTAACGAAAAGGAAAACTCTAAAATTACAAATTTAGAAAAAATATTTTCTTTAGTAATAATCAAAAAAGTTAAATCATAAACCCAAAAAGATTAAAAGTTTTTTCAAAAAAGGAAATTTTTTCTCCAGAAAATATATTTACAAAAAAAAATTCATAAACTAAATTATTTTCTTTAGTAATAACCAAAAAGGAAAATCATAAAAGTAAATCATAAACGAAAAAGGATTAAAATTTTTTCAAAAAGGAAAATTTTTTCCAGAAAACAAAATTTACAAAAAAAATCCATAAACTAAAAAGGATTGAAAGAATTTTACTTTTCTTAGAAATCATAAACTCTAAAAAATTAGAAATAATCACCCTTACATAAATGCATCTACTCTCTCATAATTTTACATCAATCACAAAAACAAAATCCTAAAAATTTGATTATACGCTAAAAATAATTTACAAAACAAATTCATAAACTAAAAAGGATTGAAAGAATTTTTCTTTTCTTAGAAATCATAAACCCCCAAAAATTAGAAATAATTACCCTTATATAAAGGTATATACTCTCTCATAATGTTATATCAATCACAAAAACACAATCCTAAAAATTTGATTATACGCTAAGACTTACAAAAAGTTGCAGCCACTTTCAAATATAAATCTTTAATTCCGAGAGGTATGTTTTTCATAAGAGAAAGTCTAATATTTTCAATCTAATATATGCGTCTTTTAATTAATACTCTTTTCAATATATGTGTATTTATAATGGTATCAATCTATTAATACTTTATGAATAGAAAGTATTTAATCTACGTGTATTACTTTATGAATAGAAAGTTTAATTGTATCAATCTATGAAAATTTTTTTTACTACTTTTCTGAATCTTTTTTCAGGTACAACATATTGTCAAAAAAATAACGAATCCAGCCAATTATTTAACATTAGATAATTTTTTAACTAGGGGTTATCAAAAATTATTTTTGAATAATTTAAAATGAATTTTAATATTAGTTTTCAATTTTTACCCGCCTATCAGGCGGGTCCTTATCTAGTAATTAATACTAACCAATATTATTCATTTGGCTTTTCAGAACAAAACTGCACCATTTATGAGATGACAACGATCTAAGAGTTGAAGGATTAACATTTTACCGGAACTTGAAGATTGTCTTTAAGCTTCTTCCTCTTTTCTTTGTGAGCATTTGTTGCTTTAAATATATCACTCTTATTACCTCATTTCTTAATCTCTTGAGTGCTTAACAAATTCATCTGGAATGAACTCTCTAACTTGACCAACACAAGCAGCTGATTCGGCGGGTTGAAGATGATGGTACTTTTTCCTTCGAAAAGTATGTTCATTTCCAGACAAAGGAATGAGAATGTCTGAGAAGAAATCATCTGTTTCATACATTTTAAACAAATGTTCATCAGATTATCACTCAAACTAACTATTAAGTGCTGAACAGAGTATCCAAAACAGTCAATTCAAGTATTACAAGAAAGACCCAAATCGTTTCCCATTAACAGAGTAACTTTGTCCAAGAGGATTACCTGTTTTGGATGGCTCCAATAACAAAACTGTGACCGTAATTGAACCTTCCTACATGTTGTTTTCTATTGTACCTTCCCATTTTATTGCTCAGAACGTGATGTAGTAGGATCTATAAATATAAATTTGATGCATTTTTTTAGTATTTTTAATAATAAAATCAACTACTCTTCTCCCAATGGAACAAAATATAAAAGTCCCATAGATTGGTGGAATTTCATAAACGTCAGCAAGAATGACTTTTACAAACAAAATCCTAGACTGGAACAGAGAAATTAGACAAACCTTAAATTCACAGCAGTAAGAGCAAGTACTACAATGTGAGAAAAGATGCGTGAACTGGACAGAAAATCAGAACCTGTGAGGAAGAGAAGAGGCAGACAACGTAAGTATGCATTATTATTTATTATTATGGTATATGAACAGATGACGGAGGGTCCATTTGATTTGAAAGAATTCCTCGACGCCCTCGGGGAACTCCTTAAAGAAGAAGATTAAATGAGAGACAGTCTGATCAAGGAAGTGCTGTCTCGTTGTTTTGCAATGCTGTTTAGTTTGTGAGATTAACTCGTATTTGTCAGACTAGTTTGATTCATCTCGTTGCTTGAAACAAACCGACGCAGAAGCGTCTTTTGGGATAAATGCATTGGTTTTAACATTCTTTGCATTGGTTAAACTACATTCTAACGCACTTAGAGTTAGAAATGTGTTACAAGTTTAACAGGACAAACATCACCTTTTCGTTCACGATGACTTGAATATACGATGCATAACGACGAGTTAAAAATTCACTACGTTTAGGTTTCACTTCCCAACGATCGTGTCTCTCTTTGTAAGAAAAAAACTACAGAAGAAATGTTTTGAATCTTATCTACCATTATTGTCGCCAAAACTACAGAACAACACTAAAGCTTAAACCTGCCTTACAAGCAGAAGAGGATTCGGAGCCTTATCAGCAGTTTCAATCTTCTCATTATCGGCGGTTGGAGTAGGAGCGGGAGAAACGACCTCCGGTGTTTCTGTTGCAGGTGTAGTAGGTTTTGGAACAGAAATCGGGACTGCAGTGACTTCTTCAGTCAAGTAACCCGACCCGTGACCCATTAACCCTACTCCATCCAACGGTCCGATACCAATCTCACACACAAAGTTACGGTCTTTCCTCCTACACTATATAAAAACCCCATTTGTACTTGTTCCTCATTGAATCAAAAACCCCTTTCCAAGTTTTCCAATTTTCCACTGAACAAACCCGTTCAACCAAATTTCTCCATGGATCCTCAGCAACGTAGAACTGAAACCCGTCACCGTCCTCCCGTCGGTGAACCCGGAGGCGACGTGTCTTCGATTTTCATTGCGTTTGGTGTTTTCATCGCCATCGCCGCTTTGGTATATGTCATCTCTTATTAAAGATTCGTTGTTGTTTATACACGCTTCCTACTTTTTAATCCTTTACTGAATCTGTTTCTCCTTAACATGTTTAGATACTTCCTTTGATTTTGAGTATACCCTCGATCGCAATGTTGGACCTTTGTACACGTAGTTGACTTAAAGTTGATGACTTTATATTTTCTTCAACCAAAGTTTTTGTTTTTTGCTTCGTTTTAGTTTTGTAGATTGGTGTGTTTGTAACCACACATGTTTAGATACCTGTTTGGGAGACAAAGAAACTCATTACTGATTTCGTTTTTCTTCCATAAGTTTTGATTGATCTTGCTCTGTGTTGCTGTCGAGTAGTTCATTTTACATAATTTGGTTGTCAATTTTCACTTTTATCATGGTTTTTGAGAAAGATTTTTTTACTTTGTGTAATGGGTTAGCAGGTTATGTTTCCTTCATCGTTGGTGCACCAAGTTCCTGAAGGTTACGTTGGAGCGTATTGGAGAGGTGGTGCTCTTCTGAACATCATTACAGAGCCTGGTATTATTACTAGTTATCCCCCTTTTCTCAGTGTTATCACGGTTTCGTTCTTCTGCTGTTTTCCGATTTGAAACACCTTTTGTTGCTTCAGGTTTTCAACTGAAGCTCCCTTTCATTACTAACTACGAGCCTGTTCAAGTTACTCTCCAAACAGATCAAGTGAGTCTTATACCATAAAGAGCTTGGATGTGTTTAGATTGTAGCTTTTTTAACTATTTAATCTTGTGTGCCCTTAGGTGAAGGATATACCATGTGGTACCAAAGGAGGTGTCATGATTACCTTTGAGAAGATAGAAGTAAGTCCCTAATATATTGGTTTCTCTGCTAGCACTTCCCACTGTTTTCAGTTTGTTGATCTTAATTACATGTATTGACCCGAGTAAAATGATTTTAGGTTGTTAATCGACTGCGTAAGGATTATGTCTATGACACTTTGCTCAACTATGGTGTGGACTATGACAACACATGGATATATGATAAGATTCACCATGAGATCAACCAGTTTTGCAGCTCCTATTCGCTTCAGCAAGTCTACATTGACATCTTTGACCAGGTACTTGAGTAGATTGGGAAGCCGTAGTAACCTTAACGGAAACATATAAGCTTCGATGTTAACTGTTTATAAGATTGTCATTGCTGTTCGAAATTCAGTTCGAATATTATGCTCGTCTTATCGACAGGTTCATAGCAGTGAATGAAGCTTTCTTTTGGATAATGTTTACATTGTGTTTGATGTCTCGACAATGACAATGATAAGTAATTTCACTCAATTAAATGTGTTTCAGATTGATGAGCGAATGAAAGAGGCTCTTCAGGCTGATTGCACACGTTATGCTCCAGGAATTGAGATTATTAGCGTGCGTGTCACAAAGCCGAAGATCCCAGAGAGTGTGAGGCGCAACTTTGAGCAAATGGAAGAGGAACGTACTAAGGTACACTCTTTTTTTATTTGACCCCCTCTGGTTTGCTCATATTTCCAATTCTGTTATAATGCATGATAAATAGGATCCTGTTTAGTAATACAGAACTCAGTTGGAATGTAATGATTTTTGAAGGTCTTGATTGCTATTGAGAAATAAAGAGTTGCTGAGAAAGAGGCAGATACAAAGAAAATAATGGCCATTAGTGAAGCCGAGAAGAACGCCAATGTTAGCAAGATTCTAATGCAACAGAAGCTGACTGAGAAAGACAGTTCAAGGAGAGAAGCAGATGTATCTGGATCGTCAAAAGAGTCTTGCGGATGCAGATTACTACCGGTAATTACCAGTCTTAATTCTCATTTATTTATTTTTTTTTTCTGAAGAATAAACAAACAAAGAACATAGAACAACAGAATATATGGGTCTAATGTTTACTTTTTTAAAAAAAAAATCTGATCAATGTCTCAAGTGTACTGAGAGAAGCTGAAGCAAACAAGTTGAAGCTCACTCCTGAATTTCTCGAACTAAAGTTCATCGATGCCATTGCTCGTAACACCAAAATGTTCTTCGGGGATAAGGTTTTCATTTCTTATTCTCTCCTCTTATTTCTCTGTTTCTGCTGTTCTAAAGAAGTAAATATATCTATACTGTGCAGGTACCTAACATGGTGTTGGATCAAAGGCTGCTTGGGAATTTCCTGAATCATTCGACAAAAGACAAATTTAACGATGGAAACTTGGATATGGCCACTGATTCATAGAACATGTCACTCCTTAAAAACGAAAAAAAAAAACTCTTTTTGTTATCGCATAACCTAGTAGTGAAATTTGGACGCTTATCTTGTTGTGGAGATCATTTTACTGCAACTCTCTCTCCTAATTGGGACTAAAGCTTGTTCGTATTATAATTTAACCTATTTATCAGATTCAAAGCTCCACGGCGTATCAAAGATGTGGTTACAAATATTCTCTATTTTATAAATCAGTCTACGCTTCTATTGTTAGTGTGTAATAAGACTTGGCCGTTAGAGAAATTAATTATTTGAGGGCTAATTTGGTAGATAATTTGGCTTTAACATGTGCTTGATTTTAACGTTGGTTAGGTTGTACAAATTTAAGGTTTTTAAGTGTAGTGGTTTGAGATTTTGACACTTGTGTTTTGGGTAATAAAAAAAAAAGTATCGGATTAAAGTCCATAATTTCTAGGATCCTTAGACCATAAACCATAAACCATATTTGGTTGGTGAATCTTTTACCCGTTATATCTGAACTCATGATGCTGAAAAGTTTATAATTTTGAATGATGAGCTAGTACATAGTTGAATTGGTAAATCACTTTTTAAGTTTAGAAAAATGATTTAAAGGTTAGTCTGTGGATGGATTTGGGCCTTTTGGCTATGGTTCCTCTTTTTGTTTGTACAAAAAAAAAATCCAAGTGGAAAATATCAAACTTTCAGAATTAGTATGGAGTTCATGAGTGATGCTAAAATAGAATCCGAATCAGCATTTCGAAGATAAGAAGGGTTCTAATCGCAAAGGGCTTCGAGCAGAAACTAATAACCGAAATACGGTTTTGAAGTAGATGGACAAATAGAAACATAAGACCAGAATCGAACAAGCAAGCAACCGACACAAACTTGCCTAGTTTCTCCATGATCTAATCTAGAATATAACCCCTCTTTCTCTTTTATTTTATATCGATGACATGGCAATAATATTAATAAACATCCGTGAGAAAAATGCTCGATATGACTTTCACATAATTGTTGTTGTTTTATGTTATTATTATGTACTACTTGTTTTAGTTTACGCATACCAATTGAGATCGGTTATGTGTGAATTTTGAAATTTAAATAATCAAAAAGAGATTGATTTCGGTTCATTACACCAAAAGTAAACAAAATAGTACTCTGTCCGATAAAAAGTCTATATGTAAACAAAAGTCATACATTTAGCCGAAAAAAATACAAAAACAAAAGTCATACTGACGAACGGTCAAGATCGTACTTATTAGGAAAACGTCTGTAAACAAAGTCACTCTAACGAACGGTCAAGATGGTAAGAGCAGCTTCACTAACCAAGATCGAATAAAAATTCCTATCTATCTAAATTAAATCTATAAACTAAGGCAGTTAACGAACGGTACAGATTATAGGTTCGAGTAAAGTCTTTTAAATAAAGCTAAACAAACGCTTACGGTCATGATAAGTCTTTTTAAATAAAATATATAAATATATATATTTCGGGTACCCAGAACCGAACCGAAACCGATAGGTACCGAACCGGAACCGAACCGAAAACATTTCGGTACCTATATGGGTAGAAAAGTCCTCTACCCGAAAGATCCGGAACCGATCGGGTAGGATCCGGAACCGATCCGAATACCCGAATGCCCAGGCCTAATGCCCACAAGAGGGAGATTATAACCAATCAGATTCAACAACTATATGAGATACCGTTTATTCCACCTAATTTTTTGGACTTCGTCCTCGATCAATTATTTGCTTTGGCTCCCATTCCCGGTTAGATTTTGGTTAGACTTAACCGGAAAACCAATTCCTATTAGTTAAACCGTTTCAACATGGACTCGATTTTATAATAATAAAAATAACAAATGTAACTTTCAACAAAAAGAACAAAAAAACAAAAAGTTGACAAAAAAAAAGAACAAAAAAACAAAAAAACTTTCAGCATCTATTTTGATTTTGATTAGACTTCACGAGCTAGTATTTTGTCTCTTTCGCACTTTCGAGTTAGCTCACTGTTTGAACTCCACTTTTATTTTAGGAAAAATGATTGTCAGCTACACAGAGTATAGGGCAACACATGGCTACACATCCGAAGTATTTAAATGCATCTAAAACTACACCAACTATATGGTTAACATGACAGACATGTATGAACTAAATGGTGTTATGTTGCCAACATCACGAACCAATATATGACGATAAATGTACTCAAAACTACACGAAGTAATTTAGCAAAAAACTACACGAACCATATTTATAATAGAAAAATTTATAAAATATGTATCTCTATATATATATATATTATAGTATAATAATCTATAGAAAGTTATTCTTTTAGTTAAATATAGTATTTAAAATTATAGTTATATAAAATTAAAATTAAATTAGTTATCAATGGTCAAAAATTTGTATATTTTATGTTTATGTGCTTTCAAACATCTTGGTAATTTTCTTGCCTATATGTATAATAAAATAATTAAATTAGAAAATATTTTTATTTGACATATTTGTCACTTATATTATAATAACTCTACGTAAAAATATTTTAAATTAAAAATGTGCTAATTTAAGTATGTTGCTATACATATAACCAAGAAAATTACCAATATGTTTTGAAAGCACATAAACATACAATATACAAATTGTTGAACATTGATAATCAATTTCATTTTAATTTTATATAACTATAATTTTTAAATAATTTATTTAACTAAAAGAATAACTTTCAGAGATTATTATACTATAATATATATAGACACATATACATATTTCTATATAAATTTTTCTATTATAAATATAGTCGTGTAGTTTTTTGCTAAATTAGTTCGTGTAGTTTTGAGTACATTTGTCGTCATATATTGGTTCATGATGTTGGCAACATAACACCATTTAGTTCATACATGTCTGTCATGTTAACCATATAGTTAGTGTAGTTTTAGATGCATTTCAATACTTCGGATGTGTAGCCATGTGTTGCCCTATACTCTGTGTAGCTGACAATCATTTTTCTTTTATTTTATTTCGTTTTCCACAGATTGAATCACAATCGAATTATTTTATGTAAACAAACCCTCATGAAAATAATTTTCTAAAAAAAAATAGCTTCGTTTAATTAATATCCTTATCTCCCTCTCCTGTATAAGATAGGATGAGTCAATTATTTCTCCGGTTATATAAATACATCGAAAAGGAAGCAAATCCGAAATCTTTGTCCTTATCTCTACTGGATGTTCTTTTCTTGTGTGTTGTTATCGTCCACGAGTTACATCATTAGACGAAGAGGATGTTGCGTTACTATATTCCCATACCTAAAACGAAAAAGGTAGACTTTTAAAATTTTTTTATCTCTTTCCTTCGAATCTCTTTGTGAGTTTTGCTGAAATTAGTCGATTTCTAGTATTTATGTTGTCTTTGATTGTTTCATTGTTAGTAGTGTTAGATAGTGATTAATGTTCGAGAGATTAACAATATAGAGATTAACAACATTGAACTGGTTTTCAACAGATTGTTTTGTGGAATATATTGAAGTTTAAGGAAAAGAAAACGAACTCTCAGCTTAAAAACATAAGCCTGAACCGTAAACAACCGGAGGATTCCATCAACAGAAGCTTCCATGGAATTGAGGCTATTGTTAAAGAGGTAAAAAAAAAAAATTTGAAAAGCATATGAACTTTTAAGGGTTTTGTTTCTTACTCAACGTTAGAGGGCTGTTTAATTTTGTTATTTTATTCTTTCTAATAACCCTATTTATTTACTCATGAGCTTCTGACTCTATAGTCCAAAAAGCAACAAGTATTTGTTCTTCTGATATTTTGCTTGGAGATTTTTTTTATTTATTTACATATATTCTTGTTTTTGTTTCTTTCTTTTCAGGATCTTGTTAGAATTGAAGCGTACCTTCTTTTACTCCAAAATTTGATAGACAACCTGAATAAGCCTTGTAATCATGACATCAGCATTCGTTTCATTAAAAATCTCAGGATACGATGGAGCAGTGCCTTGAACTTAAATTGCAAGTCTTCGAATGGTCTAAGCCTTGCGAGTATATTTCAGCGTAAAAAATCTCCAACATTCTTCCAAGTTAATAATATGATGTTTGAGCTTCATATGATACTATTTATCTACGCTCTAAAGCTCAGGGAGAAAGCAATGGTGTTAATCTCCACAGGTTATCTTTCTTTTTCTCACTAAATAACCTTCTTCTTCTTTTTGGCACGGGCTTATATTGATGTTTCTTTCTCTAGAACGGGGTAATAACTTACTTTATGTTGATTAAAAGCAGATATGGTTGGATCCACAAAGGCTTATAGAGAAGCCGCTGGTGTTTTTGACTATCTATGTAAGATACGTCACCCTGATTATTCACCTTGGGTGCCTATCGAGAAGCTTCCCGAATTAACATCCTCGGTTTGCTCCTCTTTGAGTCTCCTCTGTTTAGCAGAAGGACAGGTCAGTGTTTTCTCATTTTGCTTCCACCAGATTGTGACTGAAGGGTATCATCATCCAAAACTGTCACTTTTAGCTATATAATTAAGTATTATATTTCGATTGTTACTTGAACAAACTATCACTTGTTCACAAATAAATACTTTTACGTTTATCCGAACGTATTAGGGGTTTGTCCATAAATCTTAGTTTCGTACTTTAATCCCTTAAATCAATCTGCTGAACATTTTGAAAACAGGCTGTGACGGCAAGTAAGGCCAAAGAAAAGGGGACGAGTGCAAGTCTACTGGCAAAACTCCATTACGGTGTCTCGCAATTTGTTGATGAAGCTAATGCTTCTCTCTTATCAAAAACCAGCATTCAAGTTAAAGAGCTCTCGTCCTGCTTTTTGGTAAGTTCCTGTTTGTCGCAGTCTTTTGCTTTAATAAACGAGTCACTCGCCCCTCATAATCTCACCAAAGCTTGAAAGCTTGAGTAGATGCGTGAATCAGAGTTAAGTTCTCATGATTTTGATCAAAGCAGGATTATGTATCGACATTGGGAGCTTTACACGAGCTAAAGAGCGGAAAACACTTAGCGGAAAGCTTGGAATCAGAAGGGCAAGTAGGGGAAGCCATCGGGGTCTTGCGCCGTGCATTGGCCAGAGCGAAAAAGACGACTCAATTCCGGGATGACTCGTGGAAATCGATCTTCAATAAAGAGAGAGAGGAAGTGACTACAATGATGAAAAAGTACGAAAGATTAAACAAATCCATGATGCTTCAACGTATCCCTTTAGATGCTGAATTGCCTACTCTTCAAGGTGACATGATTGTAAAGCTAATCCCTTACCTTGCCACCAAAAGAGGGAAAGAACTTAACTTTGAGTTCCCGTAAGATACCAAATTTACGGTTTCGTTTTTTTGGCGCCTGTTTTTTAATTCAAATAGAAGTGAAGAAATAATACACTGAGATATTTTTTTCTATGAAAAATAAATTAGTAATAATAATTAATGTGTGTGGGTTTATACTCCCTTCGTTTGTTTATTCTATAGTTTTTTTTTCCTTATTTCATAAAGATAGATTTTAAGATTTTAATGTATTTTTAGTAATTCATGGTAATGAATTGTAAATTAAAAATGTGTATATATTATTTGAAGATAATTGAATCATAATTGGTTTAGAGTTATGATAATTTGTTTAGCACAAAAATTTAAAATTAATCTATACTTCTAACTGAACTATCAATTTTTCAGTTTTATGAAACAAATTGAAATATCCACTCTAGCAAATAATTTAAAATAGTGGTATAGTTGCACAAAAAATTGACCGGAGAAAATGGCGGTGCAATTAAAAGCAGAAAACTAAAAAAATAGTTTAATTATAAATAGTAAGAAATGGCAATACAATACGAGATGAAGGTACGAATATGCGATCTGATTGGTTATATTTCAATATAAAAGGTGAAAGATATTACAAATAAAATTTGTTTATAAAGTTATTAGAGTTAACAAAAAAATATGTCTAAAATAAAAGTAGTAAAACCATCAAAGGATATATCGTACTACTACACAATTTTTTAGTAGAAATTTGTACTACCATTATATACAATTATACACCTTGTACCACCTATTGCAATAGCACAAACAAAATACCACCATTATTTTTTGTAATGCTGTTTTCTGTACTTTTTTGTTTGGTTAAGATATTTTTTTCTCCCGTGTATTGCTTTAATAACTACAAGATAAAGGATGTAATCAAAGGGTTCAGCATTTAGAATCTTTTCCAAGAGGCACCAATCAGAGCCTATAATCTTATTTGGAATTTGTTCCCTCTAACGATCAACAAAGTTTTATAGGCCAAAATTGTCGGCAAAACATGAAATAATTTCATTAACATTTTAAAATTATAAAGTTGGTAGTTTATTTCAGGTCTGTATTCGGATACTTTTGGGGCTAATTAACCCTAATTGTGTGCAAGTATTAAGAAAACTCATCGCGGAGATACTTTTCAGGTCTGTATTCGGATACGTTTGGGGCTCATTAACCCTAATTGTGTGCAAGTATTAAGAGAACTCATCGCTAAGAGATAATGAGATCGTAGCAATACCTTCCAAATTAATTAATTTTGCAGAAGTAATAAATTGAATATATAATATAGTTTCTTTTTTAATTCTATGTTAAGGGATATGCTATGGCCACTAGAAAATAGAAAATAGAAAATAGAAAACAAGTGGATGAGATCAACTTGGTTCATTCGAAGAAGGATAAGATATCAGGGCAAGGGATGAGAATTGAACGAATGATTAAGTGGGAGATGCCGTTGGCAGGATGGTTCAAAGTGAACACTGATGGAGCATCACGAGGTAACCCGGGTTTTGCAGCGGCAGGTGGGGTGTTAAGAGATGGTGAGGGACAGTGGTGTAGTGGTTTTGCGTTGAACATAGGTCAGTGCTCCGCTCCTTTGGCTGAGTTATGGGGGGTTTACTACGGCCTGTGTATTATTTGGGAGAGGAGAGTTAGGCAGGTTGTGTTGGAAGTAGACTCTGAAGTGGTTGCGGGTTTTCTACAGACAGGGATTGTTGAGTTACATCCTTTATCCTTCCTGGTACGGATGTGCCATGGCTTTATTAATAGGGATTGGATAGTCCGAAAGAATCATGTGTATAGGGAAGCAAATTATCTTGCTGATGGTTTGGCTACTTATGTGTTTTCTTTGCCTTTTGGTTTTCATGTTTTTGACTATGTTCTGGCGGAGGTTGAGTCTTTATTTCAGGATGATATGTCTGGTCTGGTTAGGACAAGACAGGTTCGATTGTAAGTTTAGTTTGTTGAAATAAAATCGGGAGGCTTTTCTCCCGGGTAATCACCAAAAACAAAAAAAAATAGTAAACATAAAATAGTAAACAAATATCTCATAATTTTACTCATTATATTTTACGTGCAGCTGTGTGACAGTTCATATCCGTTTAATTTATACTTAATACTGTAACTTAATATTGAGAAGAAATAAATGTTTCCATTTCGACTGGTTTAGTCTTTGGACCTAATCATCATCGTGAATAGAAGAAAGAATCTTTGAACGACTGATTTATTATTTTACTCATATAAGACTCTATCACAATGTCAAACTTGGTTTGATCGATCCTAATCTCATCGAAGAGAAGCGTAAAACAAGATTAGCACAAACTTTAAATTAAATAATGTTCACATCAACTATTATGTTTATACGTATAAATGTGATAAACTTAGAATGAACTAGCATTATACAATTACTAATTAGGTCTAGTCGAATATTCCATATGGATTTATCATTAGTACTTAAGTAATACGGGAAGTAGACCAAGAAAAGCATTGGTTGCTTTTAATTCCCATGTTTTGATATCGTCCTAAAGTTTCTGTCAAGAGCTATTTAGGCTTTTAGTGACTGCGAAAGGTCACATAAAAACCTGCTTCGATTAGCTTAACCCATACCTGACCTGTTAATTAATCATATCTTAAGGAAACCCTAATCTGATTCCTGTTCTTTTGGATCTATCATCAAATTATTGTACTAATTTTCTACAAAATTCAAAAATAAAATAATTTATAGAATATATATTGCATTATTACGAATTATTGCTATATACTAGACTCCCCTCTAAAAACAGATATGATGATTTTGAAACTTGTTATTATCACATTGCATATGTGAGCGAGGACCAAAGGATCTATATATCTAACTGAACTGAGTGAAAAAAATATATATAGGGGAAATAAATTACTTGCAGGAGTTGTCAAATCTTTTGATGGTTAAAGAGGGGTACTCTTATGATCTTATCCAAGCTCTATAAAAGAAGGGTAAAAGTAGAGTGAAGACTATCACCTAATAATTTTAGAAAATAGAGTAAACATGATAAATACATCACACGCAAGTGATCTAGTATAATTATTCGAATAACCAAAACATTTAGCTAGCTAGATAAAGTTATTGCAAAACGAAAATTCTCAACAAAAACAAAAAAAACTAGAAACCCATAATTTTTATTAATTTAATTCCAATGAACTTACAAGAGAAAAACGTTACATACATTACCTTAATTAGGGTAAGCATCAAAAATCAATAATTTTCTGTGAAAACAATCAGTTTGAACATATATTTTCCAATGCCAAGATATGATCAGGTTATTGTTGTGAGTGGTCTCAACTCTCAACGCGTTATAACTTATAAATGAAACCCCCTAATACAAATGTATCTTCATGTTCATGCAAAAGTTGAAGGGTATTTATGATGAGTTTATTGCAATAAAAAATGGATCATATGACAAAATAAAGAAACTACGATTACAAAGAAAACTATAGCAATTATATTTTTACATATTTTTCTGGTCAGATGTTTTCCGTTAACCAAAGTTAAATACTTTGATACATATATTTTTTTTTTTTGCTACAAAGTTTACAATTTTGATAGAAATGTGCTATAATTTTTCTCGTGTAAAAGGAAAATACAATATATATATATATATATATCTATGTGTTCCCAATTTAAATTTAAAATTTGTATATTAAAAAGGGTAAAAAGTTGAAAATCACACTTATTTTATTTTTGTTTATTTATGGTACACGTACGAGAGAGAAAAAGAAAACCTATTCCAGTCTCTATTTTATATTGATGCTTCAATATTGATACATCAAATGTAACCGATATACTCATATACTTTATCAATAATTAGACTTTTACGCAATGATATATAGGACGTACGTTAGGAAAACAAATGTAAGCAATAACCATTTGACAAGACTATAACTAACACGGGACAGTTGGTATACGAAAAAACCTTTGGTTCTGCATATGCCTCTTTGCCTACTTCTTTTTTTTTTTAGTTTTTTTCATGAATTATAAATTTTATTCATTAAAAAACCAGTGGGTACAACAAGTGCAACAGATTTTAAAGTTTATATCAAGCTTTTACAAACTTTTCTCAAGATCGAGTACTAGCAAACCAGAGGAAGAAGATGTCCTCATATCTCTTTGCCTACTTCGTTCAACATCCAATATGAGGACATCCTCATCCTCTGGTTTGCTACTCAATCTTGAGAAAGGTTTGTAAAGGCTTAATATAAACTTTAAAATGTGTTGCACTTGTTGTGCCCACTGATTTTTTGATAAATAAAATTTTAAATTCATTAAATAATAATAATAATAATAATGAGTATGTATACCAATGTGAGAGAGATGGATAAGTTTTGCTGCTTTCTATAAAGGACGTTACGTTCTTTTTTTGTTACCTTTTTCTAGTAGCTGATCGATCAATATTGATATTTGGTCTTGTGATATGCTTCCTTCTTAACTAAACTGTTTTTTTTTTTATATGTATTTGTTTTTTGATACTTGAAGAGATAGTTAACTTTTTAAAATGACCCACTTGATTGATGATTTGGCTTTTAACACCGTATTTTCGCGAACACTTATAAACCGATGTGCACGCTTCAGTCTCCATCAGACCATCTCGTGCTGTTTGTTGGGATACAGAATGGTTGAAGCATCGAAACTTTTTAGGCTATATATTTAGCATGTTATGTTCAAATAAGAGGTGCCGTGACCAAGGGTATGGTTATGATCACATCTAAAAGCTTGGTGGCTTTTGCGTTGATCTCTTAAACTGAAAAGGTGTAAGCGTAATGCTCCCTTTGTGCAATTCATGTTTTATACACTCTTTTTCGTACTTAAATGTCAAGAAATGGAGAAATCATAGAATCAAAAGTAAAGACTGAGAAAATTATATAAAGTTGCACAAGTTTCATTCTAAATAAAAACAAAACCAGCACCAAATATGAATTCACGTCGATGGCAGCCTTTTGGCACTTAAGGGGACCCACTCCACTCTCTCCTCTCCTCTTTTTTGGACTCATTGCCATCTCACTCTCGCGCCTCCCACCTACTCTCTCCCCGGCACCGCAACGTGTTATCTCAGAATATGAACCGTCGGATAGCTACAGTAGCTTGGGCGCGTGCGGGGGAAAGGCGAGTAATTGGAGGATGGAGTACGTAGCAGATACGATCCATCTTCACTTTCCCACTTATTTACGAGACTGCCATCCTGTCTTCTAAAACCCAACAGGCAACAGCATTTCACAGTGCCTTCTTGGCGTCTTCCTCCTATACTGCTACTAGGATTTTGATGTGATGTTGGAAACAGAGTGGCCCAGGAGCAGACGTGGGACCCAATATAATTGATTAATAGAGCAAACGTGTTTACACACAGCCCACGCAATTCATCCTTGACCACACGATCACAACTGCTCTTTCTTTCTTCTCTTTTCCTTTCTAAATTTTAGTTTTTATACCAGGTGCCAGTAAAATTAGTATTAGACTTTGTCAAAGCAAAAGATCAATTAGAGGCTCTGCATAAGCAGCAATGCATTGAGATTCAGATTAGGGTACAAATTAAAAAGTACTTGTAAAGGTGCATATGATTGACGCTTGGTGCATTAGGATCAATGAAATGGCACAGACACACACTGGGATATGGGAGGTTCACCACCCGACCCATGTGGCGAGTTCCTTGTTTTCTCCATCTCCACTTTATCTTTAACGCGATAAATAAATAAAAAAGGTGAAAAAAACCTTTTAGAGATAGTGAGAGAGTTTGCTTTGTTATTCTCATTTGTTCTTGTAGTGTCAACATCATATAGGTAAAATCTACAAAACCAGAATAGAAACTATATAAGTAAATTTGTGAAACTATTCTCTTTGATTATTTTTATACTGTTTCTAGGACTTCCCAGATACACTTTCCGAAGATTATTCTCATCTCCATGCGTTTACATGATCTACGCCACCTTGGTTCAGCCATAAAATTTGCATCACATTTTTTTAAGTCGTGTTTAATTAATAATTAATTTCTATCGCTAGACGTCAGGAATTGTTTAGTGTTATGAGCATCCTTAAACGTTTTGTTAATTGATTTTGCATGCCATTATATATTTTTCCATATTAGTTTCCTCGTTAAATATACTACTAAGATAATTTTTGCATTAACTCAATCATCTTAGGTGTATAGAGAAACACGTACCAAATTAATCTGATAACGTTGTTGAGTGGTTGATTAAATAAAACGCATTTAATTTCGTGACGAGTAATTATTATTTTTAATGCATTTTTGTATTTGTATTTACATTCACAAAATACAATATTTTACTTGATCAGACATCATTTTTTTTCATAAATGCATTAATGAATAAATCTAAAAGTGTTACGTTTTTCCTCAAAGATAACTATACAACCCTAATATAATCATTAACATGATTATCTTTTTATATCAACCAGTTTGTAATCGTTTATTAATTAGGGACCAATATCATCATTGTGATCGTTTGTAATCTTTTTTTTTAAAAACGTCATTTCATAGATTTTTTAAACTGTTAACAAGATCCATATGATAAGTAACTCCGTCTTTAATAGGACAGGACACGATAAACAAATAAAAAAGGGTGAAAAAACCTTTTAGAGGTAGTGAGAGAGAGCTTGCTTTGTTATTCTCATTTGTTCTAGTAGTGTCAACATCATATAGGTAAAATATACAAAACCAGAATAGAAACTATATAAGTAAATTTGTGAAACTATATATTCTCTTTGATTATAGTTTTAACTTGGGTTAACGAAAAACATCCGACCAGAAAAAACTATATAACCCATTTTTATTGCAATGAACTCATCATAAATATCCTTGAAACTTTTGCATGCATGTACATGAAGATACATTTGTATTAATTAGTGCGTTTCATTTATAACGCGTTGAGAGTTGAGACTACTCACAACAATAACCTGACCAAATTAATCTTGGAATTGGAAATATATAAGTTCAAACTGATTGTTTTGGATCAAATTATTGGTTTTTGATGCTTACCCTAGTTAAGGTAATGTATGTAACGTTTTTCTCAAGTAAGTTCATTGGAATTAAGTTAATCAAAAAAAATTATGGGTTTCTACTTTTTGTTTTTGTTTTTGTTGGTTATTGAGAATTTTCGTTTTGCAATAACTTTATCTAGCTAGCTAAATATTTTGGTTACTCGAATGATTATACTAGATCACCTGCGTGTGATGTATTTATCATGTTTACTCTATTCTCTAAATTTATTAGGTGTAGTCTTGACTCTACTTTTATGCTTGTAAAGTTGATGGTATCTGTAAAAATTCTGAGATTATTTTTGTTGGTTAATGTGTTTTCTTTCTTTTGATAAATCCAAACTCAGGAAAAAAAAAAACAAGTGCATCCAATCACAATTTTTGGCATAAGCCAAAATGATTTACTCGCTCTACATAAAACTTAGGATAGAGAGGCTTCATACACTCTAAAAATCAATAATATATAAATAAATTCAGTAATTCCCAAAAAAAGAAAAAAAAAACTTAAGAAAACGAGAAACCCTAAATTTGGGGAAGAGAGAGAGTGAGACAAAGGAAATGAGCCGCATATTCCGGAACAGTTTTCCGGCAAAATCGCTGGCTCCTCCGGCAAAATCTATGGCTACTCCGGTAAATCTCTTCAAACTTCTGGTTCTAATATCTTTATCTTTTTCCTTGATTACTAACTACTATTTTTGACTCTAGTTTCAGCGTCAACTTCGTCTCTACCATCAACCAACTTCTCTCTACAAGGTGGTGAAATCCGTTTTTGAACAAGGTCTCTACTGGGCGACGAAGAAGAAAACCGAAGTGAGTGACAGATGTGGAAAAAATCTTCTCGACTTTATGGACTGGTCAGAAAACAAGAAACTGAAAATCTTGGCGTGGGGAGGAGGAAAGCCGCCACCGCCGGTGGAAATCGCGGTGACGTATACGTCGCTGGATTCAGCGAGCCGTCACTTTGCTAGAGCCTATCTCCTGTGGGCATTGTTTGTCACAGCTACAGTTGGCAAGTTTGTGTGGGACATTCACAACAATCTCCAAACATCTGCTGAGTTGGAAGCAGCCTACCTCCGAAGCTACGAGAACCGATCATCCATCGCTTCCCTAAAGGAGGAAATGGATTCTCTCAAGAAGAAGATGGCGCAGCAGGAGGCAGTAGCTCCAATCGTCAGGCTTGACGAAGTTGTTGCGGTCACCACAGACGAGGAAGATGAAGACGCCGTCCTTAATCTGTATGTAATCATTTTCTTTGCTCCGTTTTTTGTTCCTTTCAAGAATTTGTGTGTGATGTGATTCATCTGAACTTTGATCGTTAAGGAAATCGAAGCTGTATCGGTTCGATAAAAATGGGAAACAATGGAAGGAGAGAGGAGCTGGAACTGTTAAGCTGTTGAAGCATAAGCAAACCGGCAAGGTTCGACTTGTCATGAGACAATCTAAAACCCTAAAGATCTGCGCCAATCACCTCAGTGAGTTCGCTATCTAATTTCTGCTGTCTCCCTTATCTAGTTTTGTTTCGAGCTAAAGCTTATGTATGTATCGATGTGTGTTTCTCTGCAGTTTCGTCTGGGATGACTGTTCAGGAACATGGTGGGAATGAAAAGTCGTGTTTATGGCAGGCTAATGATCTTTCCGATGGCGAGTTGAAGAATGAGCTTTTCTGCATTAGATTTGCGTCTATTGAGAGTAAGTATACTAAATGAGTCATTAGGTTTGAAATGAACTGGCCGCCACCATCCTATTCTATGATCGTTCCCGGTTTACTTGTCTCCAGTTGTGGTAGCTTAGTCAGCGAATGATCTCCTATAAGAATCTGTTAATGATGATTGAAAAATCACCATTTTGTAGCTCTGAATTGTGTGATTCGGAAGTTCCTTAAACGATATCACTATTGCTTTTATAGCTAGTGGTAATATACTTGCAATGGTTCCTCCTGTTATGGTTTCAACGAGACATTTCGTTTTGATTACTTGTGGAGGTATATATTAACTCTTGATCAGCTCTATGAGATAACTAACATTAGGCCATTGTCCATGACTTGGTTGGTGTGTAAAGGTTGTAGGTCTTATCACTAAACAGCCATTGTCCATGACTTGGTTGGTGTGTAAGGTTGTAGCTTGTAGGTCTTATCACTAGACACACAGGCAATCTAGTTCTGTAGTATGTCAGATGTTAGACTACTGCTATAATCGTATTTATCTTCACTTAGTCAGCAAGATGCATGTTGGTAGTATTTCTTAGCTGTGATGATTGAAAATCTATGAGAGTAGAAAGAATCTCCTTAGCTTAGGTATTGTGGCTTCTGCACTATTTTCTTTGGTTTTTAGATTCTCAAATGGCTGACTGGATACTGTTGCATCAACAGATTGCAAAACGTTTATGGAGAAGTTCACTGAGATAGCTGAAAGCCAGCAAGTAGGGAAAGAGAGCAAAGAAGGAGATGAAGCTGCTGGTTTAGTTGAGAACCTTTCGGTTGAGGATAAGAAAAGCAAAGAGGGAGATGAGGCTGCTGGTTTAGTTGAGAATATTTCGGTTGAAGATAAGAAAAGCAAAGAGGGAGATGAGGCTGCTGGTTTGGTTGAGAATCTTTCGGTTGAGGATAAGAAAAGCAAAGAGGGAGATGAGGCTGCTGGTTTGGCTGAGAATCTTTCGGTTGAGGATAAGAAAAGCAAAGAGAAAGCCAAGGAAGAAAAAGAAGGAGAAAGCCCGGCAAAGGAAGAAGAAGAGAAGAAAACAAACGTGAGCACCTGATCGGTCACATGGGTTTTTGGTTGTTGCCATGATTTATCTTGTCACATGTTTGCTAATTTTTTTCTCTTGATGTGCTCGAACAGCCAAGACTTGTCAGTATCACGGAAGGTGGCGACATAGTCATTACGGTATATCTTCTATTCTTTTACAATTGATGTTAGAAATTTCTGTGACAACGTAAGTATGCATTATTATTTATTATTATGGTATATGAACAGATGACGGAGGGTCCATTTGATTTGAAAGAATTCCTCGACGCCCTCGGGGAACTCCTTAAAGAAGAAGATTAAATGAGAGACAGTCTGATCAAGGAAGTGCTGTCTCGTTGTTTTGCAATGCTGTTTAGTTTGTGAGATTAACTCGTATTTGTCAGACTAGTTTGATTCATCTCGTTGCTTGAAACAAACCGACGCAGAAGCGTCTTTTGGGATAAATGCATTGGTTTTAACATTCTTTGCATTGGTTAAACTACATTCTAACGCACTTAGAGTTAGAAATGTGTTACAAGTTTAACAGGACAAACATCACCTTTTCGTTCACGATGACTTGAATATACGATGCATAACGACGAGTTAAAAATTCACTACGTTTAGGTTTCACTTCCCAACGATCGTGTCTCTCTTTGTAAGAAAAAAACTACAGAAGAAATGTTTTGAATCTTATCTACCATTATTGTCGCCAAAACTACAGAACAACACTAAAGCTTAAACCTGCCTTACAAGCAGAAGAGGATTCGGAGCCTTATCAGCAGTTTCAATCTTCTCATTATCGGCGGTTGGAGTAGGAGCGGGAGAAACGACCTCCGGTGTTTCTGTTGCAGGTGTAGTAGGTTTTGGAACAGAAATCGGGACTGCAGTGACTTCTTCAGTCAAGTAACCCGACCCGTGACCCATTAACCCTACTCCATCCAACGGTCCGATACCAATCTCACACACAAAGTTACGGTCTTTCCTCCTACACTATATAAAAACCCCATTTGTACTTGTTCCTCATTGAATCAAAAACCCCTTTCCAAGTTTTCCAATTTTCCACTGAACAAACCCGTTCAACCAAATTTCTCCATGGATCCTCAGCAACGTAGAACTGAAACCCGTCACCGTCCTCCCGTCGGTGAACCCGGAGGCGACGTGTCTTCGATTTTCATTGCGTTTGGTGTTTTCATCGCCATCGCCGCTTTGGTATATGTCATCTCTTATTAAAGATTCGTTGTTGTTTATACACGCTTCCTACTTTTTAATCCTTTACTGAATCTGTTTCTCCTTAACATGTTTAGATACTTCCTTTGATTTTGAGTATACCCTCGATCGCAATGTTGGACCTTTGTACACGTAGTTGACTTAAAGTTGATGACTTTATATTTTCTTCAACCAAAGTTTTTGTTTTTTGCTTCGTTTTAGTTTTGTAGATTGGTGTGTTTGTAACCACACATGTTTAGATACCTGTTTGGGAGACAAAGAAACTCATTACTGATTTCGTTTTTCTTCCATAAGTTTTGATTGATCTTGCTCTGTGTTGCTGTCGAGTAGTTCATTTTACATAATTTGGTTGTCAATTTTCACTTTTATCATGGTTTTTGAGAAAGATTTTTTTACTTTGTGTAATGGGTTAGCAGGTTATGTTTCCTTCATCGTTGGTGCACCAAGTTCCTGAAGGTTACGTTGGAGCGTATTGGAGAGGTGGTGCTCTTCTGAACATCATTACAGAGCCTGGTATTATTACTAGTTATCCCCCTTTTCTCAGTGTTATCACGGTTTCGTTCTTCTGCTGTTTTCCGATTTGAAACACCTTTTGTTGCTTCAGGTTTTCAACTGAAGCTCCCTTTCATTACTAACTACGAGCCTGTTCAAGTTACTCTCCAAACAGATCAAGTGAGTCTTATACCATAAAGAGCTTGGATGTGTTTAGATTGTAGCTTTTTTAACTATTTAATCTTGTGTGCCCTTAGGTGAAGGATATACCATGTGGTACCAAAGGAGGTGTCATGATTACCTTTGAGAAGATAGAAGTAAGTCCCTAATATATTGGTTTCTCTGCTAGCACTTCCCACTGTTTTCAGTTTGTTGATCTTAATTACATGTATTGACCCGAGTAAAATGATTTTAGGTTGTTAATCGACTGCGTAAGGATTATGTCTATGACACTTTGCTCAACTATGGTGTGGACTATGACAACACATGGATATATGATAAGATTCACCATGAGATCAACCAGTTTTGCAGCTCCTATTCGCTTCAGCAAGTCTACATTGACATCTTTGACCAGGTACTTGAGTAGATTGGGAAGCCGTAGTAACCTTAACGGAAACATATAAGCTTCGATGTTAACTGTTTATAAGATTGTCATTGCTGTTCGAAATTCAGTTCGAATATTATGCTCGTCTTATCGACAGGTTCATAGCAGTGAATGAAGCTTTCTTTTGGATAATGTTTACATTGTGTTTGATGTCTCGACAATGACAATGATAAGTAATTTCACTCAATTAAATGTGTTTCAGATTGATGAGCGAATGAAAGAGGCTCTTCAGGCTGATTGCACACGTTATGCTCCAGGAATTGAGATTATTAGCGTGCGTGTCACAAAGCCGAAGATCCCAGAGAGTGTGAGGCGCAACTTTGAGCAAATGGAAGAGGAACGTACTAAGGTACACTCTTTTTTTATTTGACCCCCTCTGGTTTGCTCATATTTCCAATTCTGTTATAATGCATGATAAATAGGATCCTGTTTAGTAATACAGAACTCAGTTGGAATGTAATGATTTTTGAAGGTCTTGATTGCTATTGAGAAATAAAGAGTTGCTGAGAAAGAGGCAGATACAAAGAAAATAATGGCCATTAGTGAAGCCGAGAAGAACGCCAATGTTAGCAAGATTCTAATGCAACAGAAGCTGACTGAGAAAGACAGTTCAAGGAGAGAAGCAGATGTATCTGGATCGTCAAAAGAGTCTTGCGGATGCAGATTACTACCGGTAATTACCAGTCTTAATTCTCATTTATTTATTTTTTTTTTCTGAAGAATAAACAAACAAAGAACATAGAACAACAGAATATATGGGTCTAATGTTTACTTTTTTAAAAAAAAAATCTGATCAATGTCTCAAGTGTACTGAGAGAAGCTGAAGCAAACAAGTTGAAGCTCACTCCTGAATTTCTCGAACTAAAGTTCATCGATGCCATTGCTCGTAACACCAAAATGTTCTTCGGGGATAAGGTTTTCATTTCTTATTCTCTCCTCTTATTTCTCTGTTTCTGCTGTTCTAAAGAAGTAAATATATCTATACTGTGCAGGTACCTAACATGGTGTTGGATCAAAGGCTGCTTGGGAATTTCCTGAATCATTCGACAAAAGACAAATTTAACGATGGAAACTTGGATATGGCCACTGATTCATAGAACATGTCACTCCTTAAAAACGAAAAAAAAAAACTCTTTTTGTTATCGCATAACCTAGTAGTGAAATTTGGACGCTTATCTTGTTGTGGAGATCATTTTACTGCAACTCTCTCTCCTAATTGGGACTAAAGCTTGTTCGTATTATAATTTAACCTATTTATCAGATTCAAAGCTCCACGGCGTATCAAAGATGTGGTTACAAATATTCTCTATTTTATAAATCAGTCTACGCTTCTATTGTTAGTGTGTAATAAGACTTGGCCGTTAGAGAAATTAATTATTTGAGGGCTAATTTGGTAGATAATTTGGCTTTAACATGTGCTTGATTTTAACGTTGGTTAGGTTGTACAAATTTAAGGTTTTTATGTGTAGTGGTTTGAGATTTTGACACTTGTGTTTTGGGTAATAAAAAAAAAAGTATCGGATTAAAGTCCATAATTTCTAGGATCCTTAGACCATAAACCATAAACCATATTTGGTTGGTGAATCTTTTACCCGTTATATCTGAACTCATGATGCTGAAAAGTTTATAATTTTGAATGATGAGCTAGTACATAGTTGAATTGGTAAATCACTTTTTAAGTTTAGAAAAATGATTTAAAGGTTAGTCTGTGGATGGATTTGGGCCTTTTGGCTATGGTTCCTCTTTTTGTTTGTACAAAAAAAAAATCCAAGTGGAAAATATCAAACTTTCAGAATTAGTATGGAGTTCATGAGTGATGCTAAAATAGAATCCGAATCAGCATTTCGAAGATAAGAAGGGTTCTAATCGCAAAGGGCTTCGAGCAGAAACTAATAACCGAAATACGGTTTTGAAGTAGATGGACAAATAGAAACATAAGACCAGAATCGAACAAGCAAGCAACCGACACAAACTTGCCTAGTTTCTCCATGATCTAATCTAGAATATAACCCCTCTTTCTCTTTTATTTTATATCGATGACATGGCAATAATATTAATAAACATCCGTGAGAAAAATGCTCGATATGACTTTCACATAATTGTTGTTGTTTTATGTTATTATTATGTACTACTTGTTTTAGTTTACGCATACCAATTGAGATCGGTTATGTGTGAATTTTGAAATTTAAATAATCAAAAAGAGATTGATTTCGGTTCATTACACCAAAAGTAAACAAAATAGTACTCTGTCCGATAAAAAGTCTATATGTAAACAAAAGTCATACATTTAGCCGAAAAAAATACAAAAACAAAAGTCATACTGACGAACGGTCAAGATCGTACTTATTAGGAAAACGTCTGTAAACAAAGTCACTCTAACGAACGGTCAAGATGGTAAGAGCAGCTTCACTAACCAAGATCGAATAAAAATTCCTATCTATCTAAATTAAATCTATAAACTAAGGCAGTTAACGAACGGTACAGATTATAGGTTCGAGTAAAGTCTTTTAAATAAAGCTAAACAAACGCTTACGGTCATGATAAGTCTTTTTAGTGGTTCCCCCATTTGGATAGATGATCTGGGAGGAGACAAAGGGAGGAGACAAGTTCACCAACGATAGAAGTCTTATAATTTTGGCTGAAGAGGCAGACATTATTATTTCATACTGATTACTAATTTGATTTGGAGAGCGAAAAAAAAAACCCTTTTTTAATTCACAAAAATAATTGGGCCAACAGGGCCTGTTTTATACACTATTGTTAATGATTTTCTCAAGTCAAGTCAAAGCCCCCCTCGTGTCGTGAGTTTTTCTATTTAATAATAAAGCCGAAAAAAAAGAAAGAAAAGAAAAACAAGTTTGGTTGAAGAGGATTGGGAAAGCAGAAACCCTATTTCACGAGGTGAAGATGATGAAGCACACGCAGGCGATTTTGGGAAAGGCAAGCAAAATTTAATCCGAATTCTCTCTAATATTTCGTATATTTCGTATATCGTTGTTTGCGATTATCCTGTTTGTATCGAAATCTGTAGTATCGTGGAAGGGCGTTTTCAACCGTCGAGTCTACCCGCCTCCGCCTGTACTCGGGCGCCAAGCAGGTGTGCAAGGAGCAGGAAGGCTTGGTTCTTGGTGCTGGTGCAGCATTCATGGGTGGATATGCTGTTTACTTTTGCAAATGTATGGTATTTTGAATCTATATGGATGGATTTAATTTATAGTCCCTGAATTGTGCGATTTTTAACTATTTTTTTTCGATGGTTCAGGCCTTTACCAGAGAAAGGTGCATTGGTACAAAGTAGACCGAATGTACAAAGAGTACAAGAAGCGTTCAGAAGCTGTGTTTGGGAGGACATTCAAGGAGGGTCCTAAACCTAGTTCCTGAACAATCAGGTGGTGGTTCTCTACACAAATCTCTCTTTCTGATTTCTTGTCTCTTTAGCTGTAAATTGTCATCTTCTTGTTCCGCATATCCTAATAAACTCCAATAAGGAATAAAATTCTGTAGAATCTTTAAAATAACAATTATAATTCGGGTTAGTAAACGTGTTCTGTTGCTTCTTTTTTGCAGTGGAAGAAGAAGCGTATGAGGAGGCTCAAGAGGAAGAGACGAAAGATGAGACAGCGATCTAAGTAGGAAGCTTCAAGACTCGTGTTTACAACAACAGTTTTCTTGCTTGTTTTGTCTTGAGTCGCTCGCATCATCTCTCTTTCTGTTGAGACAACATTCTCAGCTTTGTTTCGTTTACTTTATATTGAATGATCAAGACTTTCTGTTTAAGATTTTAATCTAAAATAAAAGGCGTTCCAGACATTCTTCCCTCTTCAACAATTCTTGCTATACTTTATAGGATTTGATCTGATCTTTAGTATTGCGAGGAAAAACACCAACATCGTCTTTCTTTGTTCTCATTGATCTCTGTTTTGTTCAAGAACTGAAACTTACATAAAATAATCATCCTCGTAAAACTAACATCATCTCCTGGTCAAAATGATACAAAACAGAAAATTAAGATTATGTATAACTAAAAGTCTTTTAAAAATAGCCTCGTGATTTCTTCTTCTACTACCCATCAATCTAAGTTGAACTGCATCACAATCCTATCTACTGCATTCTGTCCCACAACCTTGCCATCGTAGTAGTCGAGTCATGAGGATGTTATTGAGCTCAACGTCGGATCTGTTAGTGATAGAGCTGATGGCGTCGTTGCTAACAGCGAGTACGGTTACACATGGTATGGTATTTGCTGATGGGCACAGTGAGTTTGGTTTTGATTAAGAGGGTCACTCATGGTGCTGAAATTGGAGTATTTTTCAAACGCCCGTGTGATGTTATGGGCTGTAACGACTCATCCTTCAACGTTTGAGTTACGCTTGAGCTTATCTATTACACATAACGATAAGGTGCAGTTTTCTCATGAATAATACCTTATTTTAAACATAAAGACATAAGAATTTCAGATTCACATTCTCCACCTCTTATCAGTCCTTAATCTCTTAATTTTCCTATCAAACTGATTTTCAACTTCAAGCTTCATATTGCATAAACATTTCACATGCTTCATCCTTTGCTCTCGAAAGATAAACTCTTGTATATCTAGAAAAGTCATCAACAAAGGTAATATAATAATAACGCTTGCTACCTCTACTAGGAGTAATGTATGCATATAAAAGAAGCGTGCTCATCTGCAATTTTTTAACTTTAGTTTTTTCAAATCATTAAACAACAGACAATTACGGTAGTATTTAGCATAAGCACACCATTTGCAAAAGAGCATAATACACAAGGTTGGGACACAACCCCCGATAACAAAACAACCAAATTGTCTGATAATTAGTTATTATATCGTTTAAACGCCGCGATAAGGTAATCCTGACTCTCCTTGTCCCTGATGATCCTCTGAAACAAACATGAGAAAAAAAGACGAATCATTATGTAGGAATGGTAAGAAAGAAAGAAAACAAAAAGCTTATTTAGATTAAAAACCTAATCTCATCATCAATTTACCTCTTCCATGTCCTGAACTTTTGCTTCCACCGGCGATAATGTCAGAACACCTGAAGAAACCAAACCAGACGAACATGTTAAAAAGAAGGAAGACCAACTTTATAGTGAGAAACAAATCTTACGTACCAAACACGTATCCAACACCACCAGACGCCCCGACAAAGCAATATTCAACAATTTTGTTCTTTTTATGAACAACACTTTTCTTGCCGGTAGTCAAGACTACAAAATTGATTGAAGCAAATATCAGATATCAACGAATACAAATTGATTGGATCAAAAAAGATATTGATATGAAAATTCTCACGGCCGCCGGATGAATAACCACGATACTGCATACCCCTGCGAAAAGACTGCACCCACAATTTCAATGATCATCGACAAGAGAAAAAAACCGGACATAATTCTCTTGAAAAACAGACAAGATCTTTCAATTACCTTAGCAACGGTATTTCCAACGAACCGCATCATCTTCAAGGGATTGTGTGTGTGGGGGGGAATTCGAGGGTCGTCGTCGAATTTGGGGGAATCAATTCTACCTAGGGTTTTCAGTCGATGGATCCTCTTTTGTATTCCCAGTGACCTTCACCTTGGGCCTACTTATACTGATGGGCCTTTTGCCTAGGCCTTTACGGGTGATACACTAATTTTATTGCTTAGGTCTCCCCAATTTTATACAAATTACCAAAAAAAGACACGAATTTTCTCTGTAGACAAATAAACCCTAAACTTTCATTGACTTTCAAATATATTAGCAAAGTTTTCATTGACTTGCGAAATTAGCACACCGTCAACAGAATCGTCGACCGAAAATTTAGACACCGTTTACTGTGTCATTAAGTGAGACAAAACTACGTCATTTTACATGTTTTGTAAAAACAAAAACATGTTCATTTTTGGACTCGAACTCAAAACCTCTAACCAAGAGGTTGTGTTGAAAATAACTACAGTAAAACCTCTATAAATTAATAATGTTGGGACCTTGAAAATTTATTAATTTATAGAGTTATTAATTAATCGATAAATTAATATTTATTAATTTATAGAAAAATTCGTTTAATCCATATTCCATAATATTATTTAGGTTTTTCTTTAAAAATAATGTTATTTTAAGAAATTTAAAAAGTGACATATACAAAATGTTACGTAATGAAGATGAAATTGCTTATCGTACCCCAATACAATTTAACAACATATATTGGATATCTATGTAAAAATGATTTATGTTCATAAGTTCAAAATGTAAAAATGAATAATAATTACAATCTGTAATAATGAAACTGAAAATGATAATACAAATTTACAATATATTCGAATGCGTTTATAAATATAAAATTCATCGTGTCTAAATATCTGTATAAGTTTTGAATTCAAATCTAAAATATAAGTATCACTAAAAGTTCGATACAATAAGTAAAAGTAGAGATAAAACATTAATAAGATATTTAATTTATATTCATATTTTTAGTATGTTATCTTAGGTATATATATATATATATATTTGTGTAATTATTAATTTATAGTTTCGTTGGGACCATATATTTACAAAGGGATTTCAAAAAAATTATTATCTTATTATCTTATCAAAATTTGTTAAATTTTACACTGGCCCGACTTGGGACCAAAGAAATTTATTAATTTATAGTGATTATTAATTTATCGAGTATTAATTTATAGAGGTTCTACTGTATATACAAGTGATGTGAATTCTGATATAAAGAGAGTTTGGATCGACAAACGACCTGGTTAGTTACATGAGGTTCTGCGCCATGACTAACCCACCTCAACCCGACTGTTTCACAGATACTCAAATTTCATAAAAACAAACATGTTGTTACTCAAGCCTTGGTAGGCACTGTCGTTGGTGAACTTATCTCCTCCCTTTGTCTCCTCCCAGATCATATATTCTAAATGGTGGAGAAAGTGGCGCTGGTCAAACTGAAAGCACAAAGTTGCTGATGAGATATCTTGCTTACATGGGTGGGAGAGCTGCTTCTGAGGGAAGAAGTGTTGAACAAAAAGTGTTGGAGGTGAAAAAAGCATCATTTATATATATGTTCGGTCAAATCCTATTTTTAGAAGAGTGAACAAATACTTAAATTTCAGAGGATGCTCAAATCTTCATTTTCGGCTGAGCTTTCTTTTCATGAAAAACTAAAGAGTGAACAGATAACTGAAACTTTCAGAAAACTAGTGCTAGTTGTCACCCACATTAATGCAAACTGTATAGCAAGTAGCTATATGCGTTGTTACTTATTCAGATGATGTTGATCTTCCTTTCGTTCTTTTGCTTTGGTCTGTTTCTTACAAGCTTCTTAATTGTATCTTTTATTCAGTTTAATCCTGTGTTAGAAGCATTCGGAAATGCAAAGACTGTCAGGAACAATAATTCCGGGTAATAGAGTTTTCTCATATCTATATTGCATTATTTTATCTATATAATTGAGGTTTTTCTTGAAAGCTTTTGAATTTCACCACTTTGGGTGTTTGTAAACTCGTTTATTTGTGTTCTTTATAGTCGTTTTGGTAAGTTCGTGGAGATTCAGTTTGACGAAAAGGGAAGGATATCAGGAGCTGCCATAAGAACTTGCTTGTTGGAAAGATCACGAGTTTGTCAGGTCTCTGATCCTGAAAGAAACTATCACTGTTTCTACATGCTTTGTGCTGCTCCAAAAGAAGTAAGTTTGTAATTCACTTAGGAGTATGTAACATGCCGAGTATTTGAGCCTTGTTTGGCATGCTAATGCACATTTTGTTTTCTGAAATGATCCTTTCTGCTTTCAGGATGTGCAGAGATTCAAGCTAGCTGAACCAAAGAAATACCACTATCTCAATCAATCTAAATGTTTACAGTTAGATAGTATAAATGATGCAGAGGAATACCGTGCGACAAGACGGGCTATGGATGTTGTCGGGATCAGCACCGAGGAGCAGGTAGCCATCGCAGAACTAAATCAGTCAGATTTTAGCCGAAGTTACCATAATGTCTATGTAAATAGATTTACTTAATACTGGTTACAGGATGCGATTTTCGGCGTTGTGGCTGCCATTCTCCATCTCGGGAATGTGGAGTTTGCTAAGGGACCAGAGATTGATTCATCGATTCCAAAAGATGAAAAATCATTGTTTCATCTGAAAACTGCAGCTGAGCTTCTCAGGTAAATGCCTCAACTAATAGATTGGTTTTGTTTTGTTTTGTGTTTCTGGAGTGAGGTAGGTGTCCTTATTCATATTGTCTTCCTTTCCAGCTGCGATGAAAAGGCTCTTGAAGATTCACTATGCAAGCGTATCATGGTAACTCGTGATGAAACCATCACAAAAACTCTTGATCCCGAAGCTGATACTCTTAGTAGAGATGCTTTGGCTAAAGTCATGTACTCGTGGTTGTTTGACTGGTGGGTTTTCGGATTCTACCCCTGAATAAGGTTCAAAGGTGCTTTGCCATTAATGTTCTATACTAATCCTGCATGCTCTTTGCTTTAAGTCTTTCAGATATATTAGAGAGGAAGAAGGCGACTTGTTGGTCAAGAAGGTACTAAAATCCACAAATCTCATCATCGGTTAAGTTGAGGGAAGTAATTTTCTCCTTCACGGCCAGCATCATTTGTAGACTTGCTTTCGGGCAGAACTTCCACGAGTGCGAATTCGTTGATATGGAGTGAGTGGAAGATTTGGTGCTTGAGTCAGAGACTAGCCTTGGATCCTTGGCTTTTTCCCTGCCGGATGGATCGTAGACCGGATCTCCGCCCAGCATTCGAAGGTGAAGAAAGCCTTTGCCAAACTCACCAATTTCTTTGAGTATGTGATCGACGATCATTTGAAGACTGGTCAGCCCCGAGATCACTCGGACATCATCAGTGTCATGCTGGATATGATTAGTAAACCCACAAAAGCCGGTTCTTTCAAAGTCACCGATGACCATCTCAAAGGAGTCATGTCGGTGAATACGAATACTTTTGAAGTATGAAAGCTTTATGTTAGGGTTAGGGTTCTCATACTTCAATTTCAACCATGATTGAACATTTGGCATATATATATATATATATGTGAAGAATAATTCTTTAGGAAAAATCTTCAAAATTCTACATTTTTGGAAAAAAAATTATAGCTTGGGAAGCAAGTAACTTAATTAATACATGGACAATTATATCGTTTTGACAATAGATCCAGTTTATTTTCCTGACTTGGTTCACATATTATGCTCGTAAATTTTGATATCCTCTAAGAAATCCAAAACCATGAAATGATCTATATATCATTGGATTAGGATGTGTTTTTGGCTGGAGTGAACGCGGGAGCCATCACGATGATATGGACGATGACAGAACTAAGCAGACATCCGAGAGTGATGAGGAAACTACAAGAAGAGATTAAACGGTGTCTAAATTTTCGGTCGACGATTCTGTTGACGGTGTGCTAATTTCGCAAGTCAATGAAAACTTTGCTAATATATTTGAAAGTCAATGAAAGTTTAGGGTTTATTTGTCTACAGAGAAAATTCGTGTCTTTTTTTGGTAATTTGTATAAAATTGGGGAGACCTAAGCAATAAAATTAGTGTATCACCCGTAAAGGCCTAGGCAAAAGGCCCATCAGTATAAGTAGGCCCAAGGTGAAGGTCACTGGGAATACAAAGAGGATCCATCGACTGAAAACCCTAGGTAGAATTGATTCCCCCAAATTCGACGACGACCCTCGAATTCCCCCCCACACACACAATCCCTTGAAGATGATGCGGTTCGTTGGAAATACCGTTGCTAAGGTAATTGAAAGATCTTGTCTGTTTTTCAAGAGAATTATGTCCGGTTTTTTTCTCTTGTCGATGATCATTGAAATTGTGGGTGCAGTCTTTTCGCAGGGGTATGCAGTATCGTGGTTATTCATCCGGCGGCCGTGAGAATTTTCATATCAATATCTTTTTTGATCCAATCAATTTGTATTCGTTGATATCTGATATTTGCTTCAATCAATTTTGTAGTCTTGACTACCGGCAAGAAAAGTGTTGTTCATAAAAAGAACAAAATTGTTGAATATTGCTTTGTCGGGGCGTCTGGTGGTGTTGGATACGTGTTTGGTACGTAAGATTTGTTTCTCACTATAAAGTTGGTCTTCCTTCTTTTTAACATGTTCGTCTGGTTTGGTTTCTTCAGGTGTTCTGACATTATCGCCGGTGGAAGCAAAAGTTCAGGACATGGAAGAGGTAAATTGATGATGAGATTAGGTTTTTAATCTAAATAAGCTTTTTGTTTTCTTTCTTTCTTACCATTCCTACATAATGATTCGTCTTTTTTTCTCATGTTTGTTTCAGAGGATCATCAGGGACAAGGAGAGTCAGGATTACCTTATCGCGGCGTTTAAACGATATAATAACTAATTATCAGACAATTTGGTTGTTTTGTTATCGGGGGTTGTGTCCCAACCTTGTGTATTATGCTCTTTTGCAAATGGTGTGCTTATGCTAAATACTACCGTAATTGTCTGTTGTTTAATGATTTGAAAAAACTAAAGTTAAAAAATTGCAGATGAGCACGCTTCTTTTATATGCATACATTACTCCTAGTAGAGGTAGCAAGCGTTATTATTATATTACCTTTGTTGATGACTTTTCTAGATATACAAGAGTTTATCTTTCGAGAGCAAAGGATGAAGCATGTGAAATGTTTATGCAATATGAAGCTTGAAGTTGAAAATCAGTTTGATAGGAAAATTAAGAGATTAAGGACTGATAAGAGGTGGAGAATGTGAATCTGAAATTCTTATGTCTTTATGTTTAAAATAAGGTATTATTCATGAGAAAACTGCACCTTATCGTTATGTGTAATAGATAAGCTCAAGCGTAACTCAAACGTTGAAGGATGAGTCGTTACAGCCCATAACATCACACGGGCGTTTGAAAAATACTCCAATTTCAGCACCATGAGTGACCCTCTTAATCAAAACCAAACTCACTGTGCCCATCAGCAAATACCATACCATGTGTAACCGTACTCGCTGTTAGCAACGACGCCATCAGCTCTATCACTAACAGATCCGACGTTGAGCTCAATAACATCCTCATGACTCGACTACTACGATGGCAAGGTTGTGGGACAGAATGCAGTAGATAGGATTGTGATGCAGTTCAACTTAGATTGATGGGTAGTAGAAGAAGAAATCACGAGGCTATTTTTAAAAGACTTTTAGTTATACATAATCTTAATTTTCTGTTTTGTATCATTTTGACCAGGAGATGATGTTAGTTTTACGAGGATGATTATTTTATGTAAGTTTCAGTTCTTGAACAAAACAGAGATCAATGAGAACAAAGAAAGACGATGTTGGTGTTTTTCCTCGCAATACTAAAGATCAGATCAAATCCTATAAAGTATAGCAAGAATTGTTGAAGAGGGAAGAATGTCTGGAACGCCTTTTATTTTAGATTAAAATCTTAAACAGAAAGTCTTGATCATTCAATATAAAGTAAACGAAACAAAGCTGAGAATGTTGTCTCAACAGAAAGAGAGATGATGCGAGCGACTCAAGACAAAACAAGCAAGAAAACTGTTGTTGTAAACACGAGTCTTGAAGCTTCCTACTTAGATCGCTGTCTCATCTTTCGTCTCTTCCTCTTGAGCCTCCTCATACGCTTCTTCTTCCACTGCAAAAAAGAAGCAACAGAACACGTTTACTAACCCGAATTATAATTGTTATTTTAAAGATTCTACAGAATTTTATTCCTTATTGGAGTTTATTAGGATATGCGGAACAAGAAGATGACAATTTACAGCTAAAGAGACAAGAAATCAGAAAGAGAGATTTGTGTAGAGAACCACCACCTGATTGTTCAGGAACTAGGTTTAGGACCCTCCTTGAATGTCCTCCCAAACACAGCTTCTGAACGCTTCTTGTACTCTTTGTACATTCGGTCTACTTTGTACCAATGCACCTTTCTCTGGTAAAGGCCTGAACCATCGAAAAAAAATAGTTAAAAATCGCACAATTCAGGGACTATAAATTAAATCCATCCATATAGATTCAAAATACCATACATTTGCAAAAGTAAACAGCATATCCACCCATGAATGCTGCACCAGCACCAAGAACCAAGCCTTCCTGCTCCTTGCACACCTGCTTGGCGCCCGAGTACAGGCGGAGGCGGGTAGACTCGACGGTTGAAAACGCCCTTCCACGATACTACAGATTTCGATACAAACAGGATAATCGCAAACAACGATATACGAAATATACGAAATATTAGAGAGAATTCGGATTAAATTTTGCTTGCCTTTCCCAAAATCGCCTGCGTGTGCTTCATCATCTTCACCTCGTGAAATAGGGTTTCTGCTTTCCCAATCCTCTTCAACCAAACTTGTTTTTCTTTTCTTTCTTTTTTTTCGGCTTTATTATTAAATAGAAAAACTCACGACACGAGGGGGGCTTTGACTTGACTTGAGAAAATCATTAACAATAGTGTATAAAACAGGCCCTGTTGGCCCAATTATTTTTGTGAATTAAAAAAGGGTTTTTTTTTTCGCTCTCCAAATCAAATTAGTAATCAGTATGAAATAATAATGTCTGCCTCTTCAGCCAAAATTATAAGACTTCTATCGTTGGTGAACTTGTCTCCTCCCTTTGTCTCCTCCCAGATCATCTATCCAAATGGGGGAACCACTAAAAAGACTTATCATGACC